>NW_019091197.1:10303545-10821126 GCF_002217175.1 Folsomia candida | reverse complement strand
ACATTTGCAGTTGTGGCGGGAGAAGAGGGGATTCTTTTGGGACCCATAAATATTCTGCTTCGAGACGTGGAGAGTAGTTAGTTTGTGGTTTCGGTGTTTTTTCTGCAGTGGGATTTGGTTCGGATGTGGTGAACAAGGGGGAAATATTTACTATTTTTTACTGCTTTCTCTCTTCACTCTCTGGCTGTAAATCCGATTTCCTCGGGAGCTGACTGACGATGAGTTTAAATGATATTCCCTCCTTCGCGTTTTCTCCTTCTGCCCAGGAATTCATTTCATTTCGCTGCATTCGCGAGTAAATAATTTTATAATTATTTGATAATTTAATTTATTCTAACGTAACATGGTACGAATTATGTAGCATTGGCTTCTCATCCTCCATCTATCTATGCTATTATTTATGTAAATACATACATATGTATATATATACACGACTTAAGACTTTTTGTATATTCCAAAAATAATTTATTCATCACACCCAATTTGAACTAATAATTTGAAAAATAATTTTCTACGATACACATGCTTACACAATTGTATTCACTTAATTAACCCGAAATTCTGATTCAAATGGAACAAATAATTAATATTAGTTTACGTATTTATTTAATCCAAAAGCCGAACTTTGAAGTATTTCATCCCGACGGGCAACGTAAACTTATCTAATTGTCGGCAGACCGCGGGTCTTGTGCACGGAGCTTTTTAAAGAGGTTAAGAGCCCGTTTGGCAAGTTCGTGGGTTTCAAATTGGAATAAAAACTCCTTCTTAGACCGACGACTATTTTTCACACGTAAGAAAATTGTGAATGGTTCATCTTCTGTATTCTCATCAATGGACGTGATTGACATTCGTCCATGAAGGTACACCCTCTGCCTCGGGGATTGTGTCGCCCTCGTGACGCAGCCACACTTGTGCATTCGGTAGCGTTTGAAATCCTAGGAAGAGTCGACGTCCTTTCGGATGAAAGAACAGCGTGTCTGATTGATCGGAGAACGCCACCATGGCGAAGGTCAACTCGATCTCCCATTGGAATCTGCCGGTCGGGCCTGCACTCCCCCACTTGTCGGTGCGGTTGACGTGCTCATATCCAGCGGGAGGTGAGGATTCGTACTGCCGCCAGGTGTAGGATGAGGGGGAGGTGTCGTTGCAGATGCGCATCCTACCTGAAAATAATTTCAAGAAATTTTGAAATCATAAGTATAAAAACCGTTGAAAGACTAATAAATAAATAAAACCATTGATTTTTTTAGAGATCAGAGTACTTACAAAATCATTCATTATATTGCCTTGTGCAGTGACAGACAGTTGGAAATAGATAGCGGATTCTTAACCAGTTAAATTATCAACCATTCAAAATTTTGTAGAGAATGAAATTCTACGGGGACTTAAGTTTTTTATACTGGCAATGACTTATTTCTGTTCAGCATAAATACACATGCACCCCGTAAAGTTTGGTTTAAAAGGTTGATTTTTTAGATAACTAACATGTAAGTGTACGCATATATACATATGTATGTAAGTACATATGCATCCCCATGTATCAACAGTAAACTCATCCAGGTCTATTTTTAATTACATAAATATGTCATACATGCGTGCATACAAAAATATTCAGGTTTTTCAGGTCAATAATTGGACCAATCATGACAAGGGTGGATCTGTTTTATGGATGCACTCTGTCTGTCCGTCCGTCTCCCTGTCTGCACGATAACTTTCGAATGAATTCGAATTTAAGCATGCGGACTTCACTAATGAGTATCTATTTTTGGGGGGGAGGTTAGGTTCGACGATGGGCGTTGTAGGTCATAAGGTCATGGCGTCATGATGTAGAATTTTGTGGTATTCATGTCAGATTTTTAGTTTTGACCGTTTTAGACGTATTTTGGGACGAATATTTCTGAAAGGACCTCCCTTTCGACGTATGTCAACATGTCTAAATTTTTGTCTCCACCGTTTTCGACGTACTTTGGAACGGGGATTTCAGAAATGACCTCCGTTTCGACGTATGTCTACATGGCGACTGTGTAGATGAAATCAAAGGTCGAAAATGTCGAAGTTGTTAGAAAATGGGCTGGAAGAGCGGACAGACACAAGGTTTCACCATTTTGCTACATTTCGTTTGCAACGGTTTATTATGTACTGCATATGTACATACGTACATAAATCTGGCGTGTTATATGCATGCCTACGTACATAAATATGTACATGTGTTTCTGCACATGTATTTATAACCATTAATCTTTGACAAGTAGCGTAATTACAAATTTTTAAGGGTGGGAGTTGGGAAATGTTAGGGACCCTTTACCGTAATTAATGAAAATGAAAATCAACCTTTAACGTGAACGGATATCAGAATGAACATTCTGGTTTGCAAACCATGACGGTCTATGTCTGGCGGTGAGTCGTATCTTCAGCACAGAGAACGGACTCTGTGTGGGCTCCACTCTCTGGCATTGTCAGTCCGTCTGACCGGGCTCACCCGACCATTGAGAGGAGCACCCACCCCGTACTAACACCGAGCCGAGCAGGATTCACTAGCCTTTCCCGAACCCGAGCGGTTACCCGTCCAAGCCCTTCGGATCCATCATAATGCTTAACCTCGTCCCATTACAGAACTCAGGCAAGCACTCTGAATCAACTAACTAATGAAAATATTCAGAGTTTTAAGTAATTTTATAACACAAATGCGGACGAACACCATTCACATCAATTTAACTACTTAAAAGCAAATTTATGCGAATCTTATTTTGCTAAAAAATATAAATCTAACAGCAGTTATTTTTTTCCAAATCGTAAATTTTACAAAATTTTTCGAAACCCTAAAATTTGAAACCTTGCGGTGAGAAATTAACTAATATTTGGTAGTAAGTTTGAATCTTTTTTAAGCGATTGTTACTATTACCCGGTAGTAAATCTTTACTAGCGCGATAGAGTCACATAATGACTCCCCAAGTTAACGATTTGTTAAAAATTTATTTAGGGTGTACATACATGTATACACTGAAAACAAAATAGTACCGATCAACTCGGCCAGTTTTCACTATATAACTTAACCGCCTTGGTTACAAAATTGATTCCGAGTAGTTAGGAAATTTTAAAGTCCAGTTACAACATTAAAACAGTCGGTATCAAACTTATCACCCCTTGGAATTAACTATAATCAAGGCGATTAAGTCATATAGTGACACCGGGCGGAATTGATCGGTACCATTTTGTTTTCAGTGTACATGCAATTCCTTCGCAAAGTGCATACCAGGTTCACCCCAGCACTTTTTGTGACTTGACTTCTACAGCTTGCTAGACCAACGGGTCATAAACAACGGTTGGGTCGTAATTTGGGCAAATGCGCGTAAAAATTCAGCGACTTTTGGGCTGTGCGAAGTGAGGAAAATTGATTTTAGATTTCGCAGGCATCAACTTGAGAAAACAAGAATTTTTGTAATTTTTGTACCTTAGCCAAAGTGCCGAACTAAGCTTTGTTTACCAAGAGTTAGTGAATCAAACTGCATCAATATGTATTGATGTCACAAAAAGATCTGGGATGAACATGGTTTTGCGCGCTCCTAACTATCCTTTTTAATGGCAGGAGGAAATTAAATAATTATTTCTAATGTTTTAATATTTATCTCATCACCTTTGTTTCCACTTTCACAACGGCAACTTCCAACATGGTTGCAGTGGTTGTGGGGCTGGACTCTACTTCTCGCTTCACATGGTTCAGTGGGTGCGACGCCATAGCCGTTAACACTACGTGTCAGTCGGTAATGTTCTATGTAATTAAATTTTTTTCAAGAAGAAGAGCACACTGTGGAGATGGCGAGGTTGGCAATGATACATTTTATATTGAGCTGGAGACATTCTTATTTAATGGGTAGGAGAAAAGGGTTGCTTGGTTTATTTTAGGGAAAGGGTTATTGGTTTATTTTAGGGAAAGGGTTATTGGTTTATTTTAGGGAAAGGGTTATTGGTTTATTTTAGGGAAAGGGTTATTGGTTTATTTTAGGGAAAGGGTTATTGGTTGGACAAAGCGTGTATAAATAACCATGAAAGGTGACATTCTATGTAAAGTTAGTTTTATTTTTCAGAAATACATAAAAGCATAAACGTACGAACGTATCTGTAAATAAATATTTAATATTTAGAAAAATATAAAGAAACAACATGGTCAAGGCGTAAATATTACAAATTGAAGATATGTAAATCCATACACATGAACTGAACTAATCCTAGGTATGCAATGTAAATGTCTTGTGCATACATAATAAATATGTACACAGATATTTACTTAGCTTATAAATTCAAAGACAGATTTGAACTTAACTACCAGATATAAAGAGTTCCTTTATAATAAAAATGTTCAGATGTACATATTAACTTCCATGCTGTAAATTATGGACCCATTAATTTATGCATGTAGAGATCTATGGATATGTACATTCAAATATTTGGACACCTGTTTTTGAACTTCTTAATGAGTCCAGTTTACGGTGGGCGAAATTTTTAAAAATATGTGGTAAAATAGACATTTATTTATTTATCGTGTTTCCGATTAAGTTTTAACAACCCTGAAAATAAGTAAACTAATTACTTCTTTGTTTGTGAAATGGGTTGGCTAAGCTAAGATTGTTGTTTTTTATAACAATAGTGTACCTACATACATAAATATATATGTATGTACGTTTGGATACGAAACGATCATAAAAATATGGTGTTCCCGCTCATGTAAAAATAGTGACTCCTTGTAATGAGTCGTTGCATACACTCTCAATAATTCTAGGATAAAATTATTACTATTTTTATTTCCGTGGCATAGAAATAACCATTGACTCCCATTAGGAGGCAAATTTATCACCAAAATTGTCAACATCCAAGGTGACAGACATTGTATCCCTACTAGAGATAAGTTATTTCCTTAGTGGAAATAAATCGTCTCCATAATTATTTCCAGCAGTTGGCAATTTATCTCTTTGAGAAATATTTTCCACCGACCCCAAGCCAACTTTTAGCGGCGGTTACTTTGAGTTGCTCACGTTTCCTCCACCTTCTACTATTTCACAATGGAAAATATTATAATTGTTAGAGTTTTCCATCCCTTAAGAGGAAAGAAATTAGTTATTGGGGATCTAAATTATGAAGTATTTTCCACCGAAGGTACATAACTTATAATAATATTAGTCTTTGAGTTATCTTTAAATAAATTAGAATTAATTAGAATTAATTATTTGTTCACAGTAAAAGAAAAGTTTTCCATTGACCTTGATACACAAATTTCATTCGAAGATGACCATGGGGCTGAGGTCGACAAGAAATTTATCCATATTTAATTCAAAAAACACCTACCCCCACATTGAAAATCTTTGGGGAAGAATTACATGTTATTCATAGTAAGTAAATATTTCAACACCTCGTCGTACTGGTGCAGTGTTATTTATTTGGGATTCAATAATTTATTCTTGCAGGTAACAATGCACTTCCCCTTGTTGCGGCTGAAATATATCCGTCCTACAATTTTGAAGAATCTAGATAAATAATTTTAAACAGGTGAACCAACTTTATGTGTGCTTATATTTGTTCCATTATTATAATCATGTCCTATATTAATACAAGGCATGTTGTGATGATCCTAAATTGCTAACGTTCATTGTTTCCAGATAATTGAGACTACAATTCAGCACGATAATAAACTGGAGCGGTTAGTCGAGGATTCCATTCAACAAGGATGTGTAACTGCAGAGAATTCATCCATTCTCATCAAAGATCTCGTCGCCAAGCTGATTGAGCTAAAGGGGTAGGTCATTAATTTAATTCATTAAGTTGTACTTTTTTTGGAATCAGTCAACATTTGGAAATCGTGTTATGATTTCGCCAACATCCAAGGAACAAAAGATATTTGCGAAAGCAATTCTACTTGTTATTCCTCCGTGGCGCTATCCGGGTAGTAAGGACGGGACGGTCAGATATAAATATATATTTTAATAGTTATTATATTTTTAATTAATTTTAATTAATTATTTAAATAATTAATGTAGGATATTTTGTTCGACCAACTTGGACGAGGTGGCCTGATTCAAGCCAGACTGCGACATGTTCACAAATCCCTAAATAAAGATAAGCCAAAAGTACAAAGAAAGCGAGGAACACCCAAGACGGACGATTCGTCGCCAAAACGTGCAGCCGTTGGATCGGATGTAACAGAAAATTCGGCAGAGTATCTTGTTTTAATTCAAAAGCTGTCTGGCCTTTGTCCGAAGACAGCCGAAAATGAAATTAAACAATGGATGACGGAGACGCTGCCACACCGTTCAGCTTTAACGCTGTCGAACCAGCTTAACATCCTCAACACCTACAATAAATTTACAGATTGTAACTATCTGGTAAGCAAATATTTAGTCGGATAATTGGACATTGGTTTGACATTATTCTTTTTAAACATTCTTATTATTTTTATATAATGATTGGCAGATTAATTTTGAGTTCTCACTGATACACGAATCTTCTGTCAACAATTTTCTTGACATCTGGCCATCTGCTGCCCACAAAATCTTGCAAAGGGGACCAGAAATCAACAAATCTCCAGCCTTGAAGAAATTTTTTTTGGAAGAGTCATGTAAGATTTGTATGAGTGGATTGTGGTGTGAGTGAACTAAAAATAAGTGACTATATAATGTTTAAATTCTAGACAATTGGGATACGCACATTTCCGCCCTGTTCATGCTATTGCATCTTATTCCACCTGCTGCATAGGGACAAGGGCGAGGAAGTCGATCAAATATTGGCGACGCCAAAGAACTTCTAATTTCATTTTTTAATGTACACTCTTATTACTCTCTTTAATAATTACGTAAATATTATTTTAATTTTTGATTATTCTACATGCAGCTTGCAACCCCATTAAAATCAATTTTGGACACATGGGCAGATAAGGCAGTAGTTTAGTTTAGGGTTAGTTTATAAGTTTATTTTATAAACTTTTATAAACATTTAAAATGAATATGAATTCTATATTAAAGCGATCAGTTTTATGAATATATTATAAGATTAACGATAGACTTATAATTGATATGTCATCAACTCAATGGGTGCATGTAGGTTGAAGGGGGCCAACACGGGAGCGGTGGTGAGAAGATGGCGGAGTGAAACTTTTCTGACAATCTTCCGTCCAAACAAAAGGCATATTAGTACCCGAAATGGCATGAAGGGGACGGCAAACGTCGGAGAAAGCCGGGATCCAACGTCGGTAGAAGGAGCATAGACCAATAAATGAACGCAATGATTTGGGTTTTGTGGGACGGAGAAAGTTTTCAATGGAAGAAAGTTTGGAAGGGTCGGGGAGGAATCCCTCGGGGGTAATAATGTACCCCAGAGTTTTGACGCGCTGATAGCCGAAGAATGATTTTGGGGGTTTGAGAGCAAGGTTGGTGCGACGGAGACGGAGCAGAATTTTTATCAGGTGGATTAGGTGCTCCTCAAAAGTTCCCGAATAACAAAAAAGATCATCGACGTAAATGAAAAGGTGGCGTAATTTACCAAAGGCCATGTCCTTGAAAACGTAATTTAGAACACGTAAAAACAGGGGAGGACTATTTTTAGCTCGCATCGGAACAAATTCAAACTCAAATTGCCCCTCGTTTGTCACAAATGATGTATATTTCTTCTCAGATTCGGGGAGCGGAATATAAAAAAAATCCATCTCGAATATCTGCCGTAGAAAACCATTTTGCACCATGTAAAGTTTGGAAGAGATCCTGCATGCAAGACATAGGGAAAGGATCAGATTTGGCAATGGCATTAATCTTCATATATGCGACGCAGAATCGCCAGGAATTATCTGGTTTGCGAACCAATACGACCTGAGAAGCCCAAGGACTTGAGCTCTTGCGAATAATTTTTTTGTCGAGAAGAAGTTGCACCTGTTCATTAATAAATTGTTGTTCTGCAAAACTACGTGGGTATGGCTTGACAGCAATAGGAGCAGCATCCCCAACGTCAGCGAGTTTGAGGTCTCCTGGCATGGGGCCGTGATATTCCGTGTATGTATCCTACTTAGCATTGATCAAATTAATCACCTTTGCCTGCCAATTGAACATAAGTGTCCACCAATTCTTTGACAGAATGAGATCAGATTGATGTCCACATGCGTAACCGAGTCCAACACAGATTATTAAATATTTTACAATAAAACATTTGTTTGAAGTAGAAGGAGTACATAAATTTATTTGGATGTAAATACTTATCTATTCGTTGAGATACTACCTTAAAAATAATTTACAAATTTTATATCGCTAATTGATAATTTCGTAAGTATAGCTTGCAGTGAATGGTTGCGGGGGCCCACACTGGAACGTCCCTTGGTAGGTTTTGGCATAAATTCCCTGGGTACTTTTTCTGGAATATTTTTTCATATTTGAGTATTTGGGCAACAAATACGTGCACTGTAAAAAATATTTAGTGACCACACCCCCTGGGGGGTTGACCACACCCCCTGGGGGGTTGACCACACCCCCTCCGGGGGTGTGGCGCTGAAACTTATTCCAATCGATAGATCTTTGAAAACTAATCCGATTTGGTATATGATACTGACCTGTAGGTCACTCAGGTCTCAAGTTATCGGCGTCCAAAGTTCGAAATTTTGCGTTTTGCGCGCAGTTTGTGACTCTGTGGCGCATTTTGCGACAACATTTTAGCGTACTTATATATGCTATTCCATGCAGCCTACCATTGGGTATAGTCCCAAGAAAAAAAATCCATCCGGACACGCCTAGTTTTGTCGCAGGAATTTTTTGAAAAACGTCAAAAAAAACCGAAATTTGCACACTAAAAAATAATGAAAAAGTAAATTTGACTTAAACATGAGCAAATATTTTCCCATTTGTTTTCCAATTGCCATAAGAAATTTCTTTTTATTAAATTTAATAAAAATGAAATTTATGAAATTAAAAATTTTTGTTGAAATTTGCGGAGTACATATATAATAAATTAATTTTTAACAAAGTTTGAAATTATAATGAACAAAATGAATAAAAAGTAATTTCTTTAATAATGGCAATTGGAAAACAAATGGGAAAATATTTGTTCATGTTTAAGCCAAATTTACTTTTTAATTATTTTTTAGTGTGCAAATTTCGGTTTTTTTTGACGTTTTTCAAAAAATTCCTGCGACAAAACTAGGCGTGTCCGGATGGATTTTTTTTCTTGGGACTATACCCAATGGTAGGCTGCATGGAATAGCATATCTTAGTACGCTAAAATGTTGTCGCGGAATGCGCCACAGAGTCGCAAAGTGCGCGCAAAACACAAAATTTCGAACTTTGGACGCCGATAACTTGAGACCTGAGTGACCTACAGGTCAGTATCATATACCAAATCGGATTATTTTTCAAAGATCTATCGATTGGAATAAGTTTCAGCGCCACACCCCCTGAGGGGGTGTGGTCAACCCCCCAGGGGGTGTGGTCACTAAATATTTTTTACAGTGCACGTATTTGTTGCCCAAATACTCAAATATGAAAAAATATTCCAGAAAAAGTACCCAGGGAATTTATGCCAAAACCTACCAAGGGACGTTCCAGTGTGGGGCCTTACTACGCAATTGCAGTTGAGCTTAGACCACAAACACGGTTTTGAACCTTCGTAAACTTATCGCCAATTAGTGTTTAGAACCACATTTTTTGATATTTAAGACAACATCGTCTACAATGTGCGTGCAAAACGTCGTATTCTACTCCATATTCATAGGATTTAAAAGGGCACAACAACTGTCAAAATAGTGCGAGATCATCATAATTACACTCTTCAAATCCTCAACATTTAATGGGGAGAATCCAGAAATTTCTTGATTCCGCCGATATCATTATCGTGTTCCACGAATGTAAAAATAATGCTGACGATTCACAGGTATCCCAACCCAACAATCAAAATATTTGCGATAGGAGTTCAGCTTACGTAATATTACGTAAAAGATTAATTAATGAGAGCAGATAGAAACGACCCTATCTCTGGATTTGTGATAATCCTTAACTAAATCCTCACTTTAACATTCCCATCCCAGCAGAACAGAGATTTGCCTTGATTGTGCATAGCCAAAGTTATCACACAATAAATATTTAAACGTTCCGATAAAGATTAACGAAATATTCCATGGGTCGAGGGTCTCTGCGTAAATTTGGTCATACTAGATTCCCAAAAATTTTACCTTTTGCCATCAATTACAAAGAAATTCCTCATATCCCTCTTCAGTTCGTATGTATGGGCACTCCACCATAAATTCACCATTATTCAACTAGTCAGTATCGAGTCACTGAGCTGTTTCTGATTAATCATTATAATCAAGCAAATGTGATAAAATAAATCTGATAACTGACATTTCACACGTTATACTGAGTAAAGTTTAGTTACCTTTTCCAGGTCCTCCGATCCGGTCGATTAGAGGAGAGAATCGCGTACAAAAATAATTTCAAGGTTTAATTATCCTTCGCAACAACTATGTTACCAATAGTTGGACTAACTGTGGGTTTTATTTCCACCTTAATCGGGCTCACCACTAGTGCCATGTACGATGGGCACAGCATGCTTAGAGTTACACCACAGACCAAGCGACAAGAAGATCATTTAAGGGACCTGGGTAAACATCAAGGGGTATGGGCACTCTAAATAATTTGGTAATAACACTATTACCATGCGGAGACAGTATAAGTGCCTTCGTAACGACATTGAGTCATCGCCTTGTAATTGTCTTATTACCGGAATATTTACATACAATGAAGAACGTATCTATACAAAAATGGTGTCAAATTTTCCAAAAGACTAAACATTGCCCGCTTTTCTATGTGTCCATAATCAATTTTCATTTTTTTTGACCTTTTAGAATATAATAAAAGTAATAATTTCAAATCAAAATAATTATTAATCAATTATGTCCTATTTTTACTTTTAAGGTATCATTTATTGGAGGTGATCCTCTTGTTGGGGATCATTCCCATGTAATTGCTTCCCCACAAGTGTTGGATTTTGTGTTGGAATCTTTGAAAAAATTCGAAACTGAGCATCTTCTAACTAATCCTGATGTAGGAAGGTAAGGCCGCTTTTAAAATGGGATTCATTTTCTAATATTATTTTCTAATTTTTCTAATTTCTAATTTTTCTAATTTCTAATTTTCTAATTTCACTTTCTAATTCTAATATTTCTAATCATCATTTTCTAATTCCAGAAAATTGTTTGAGATTTCCCCAGATTTTTCCCTCATTTTTATTCCCCCGCAACCCTCGTCTTAAATTTCTTACATTCCCTGGAAATCCGTACCCTCGAAATACTCTCAAGTTTTCTGCAACCAATCCATATTATTTTTTCAAATAATTTATTGAAGGCAGACAAATTTGTATACCTAACCAAATCGTACAATTTTATCAAGAACAATTATTCCTTTGCCTCATAAATACTTTTAAAAAATAGGTCAATCCGTTCTCAAAAGGTCAGGACTAGAACGAATGGAGGGATATATCAGTTGGGACGCATACTACGATTTGGACTCGGTTAAAAAACTTACATATTTATCTATTCCATTCAAATCTCACCAACTAATTTTCCCGCTAATTCTTTTTTTAAATAGATCAACCAATACCTGACCGTTCAAAGTGTCGGACATCCTGACCTCGTGACCCTCACAACGATCGGAAAATCGTTCGAGGGAAGGGACTTATTTCTCCTCAAAATTAACAATGGCAGCACCACGAAACCAATTATATGGATTGATTCTAATATTGTAAGAATATTATTACCGCCATTTTTAAGCTAATTATTTCTTCAAATGGAATCTTATTTTAGCATGCCCGAGAATGGATTTCATCCGCGGTCGGGCTCTATTTGATCGATCAACTCCTGAATAGCCCAGATATTGAGATTCAAGCTTATTTGGACGATTTTAATTTTCACATTTTACCCATGGCTAACCCGGATGGATTCGTTTTCTCTCATTTAACCGTATAAATTCAAATGAATGTCAAGGGAGACCTATTTAGTTTTTTTAGTTAAAGCGCATAATCTCTTAAAATGGTCTAATCTCGCAAACGCAATTTCCGACTCGTAGACTATCAATTTACCTTTCACATTACTTAACTCGCTTAATCTTGATTGGTTCAAACAAATTTACTTCAAATTAGTTCAACTTTATGCGCTTAAAACAAAAAATACTGGATTCCCCCCCCCCACCTATTTGCTAACCCTGTACTGCATTGGCCGCGGATGACGACCTTTGTTCATGTCAAAGAATCTCCCCACATTGGTTGGGGAGATTCGCCAACCAATGTGGGGAGACGCGGCGTGGGGAGACGCGGCGGCTAACCCAACGCGGCCACAGTTCACAACAAATATCTAATTCCATTATTATTCCTAAGTAGGACAGATTTTGGAGGAAGACGCGATCAAACACTTCCGCAACGGCAATAAATGGATGCCGTGGCGTAGATCGGAATAGAAATTTCGACGCCTACTGGCTAGGTAAGGTTCAACAAAGACTTTGTTTTTCTTACCCCTCACGAGTTTTCTCCATATTTTTCCTCTCCAAATTTTTTAATTAGTTCCGACAAGAAGGTCACAATGTAGTGGACATACTATAAAATAGTATAAAAAATTGGAAATTTTAGTAAATTTTAGTAGTTTTCAAAATTTCAACCTTTCTACTTATAATTTACCGATTCACAGGTTATTGCATTTGAGCAAGTGTCCATTTTATGGGGCCAACTCTCTCTATAACTTGAAGGCCAATCAGTATCTATTTTCTATTTTTCAGAAAACGATGGGGGTTCTAAAGACCCCTGCGACCTTTATTTCGCTGGAGACGCCGTTTTCACGGAGTTGGAATGCATCGCAATTGCGCAATATTTAGACTCCATCCGTGCCAACCTTATTGCTTACATAAGCCTGCACAGCTGGGGGCAAAACGTTTTAATTCCGACGGGACGAGATTCTACGCAAATACCGGAATATAATGAATACGTACGTGCGTATTCCGCCGTTTGTAAATTGTCTAACTCAAAATTTTACCCTATTCGATAGATTTAAAGTCAAAATCACCTTCTACAAATTTATATAAAATGCTCCTTCCGTTACCTAATTTACGGATAGACGTTAACAAAAATTTTACCCAATTCCGCCACAACAAATACCAACGAACGTAAATATTTTATTAATCTAGATTAGAATAGCAAATTTGGCCGCGGCAGCCCATCAAATCCCACATAGCATGATTTACACAACCGGAAGTGTGTTTGATGTTTGGCGTATGCTTTTACAATCATTTCGTCCAGTAAATTTCACGATTTATAATTGTCTTTGAATAGACCCGGCCCCAGGGACCAGTATGGATTGGGCGTACTTGAATTTCCCATCCGCCAAGATACATCTGACCTATGAATTCAGGGACAAAGGTCAATACACCGTCCTTTTACCCGCAGATCAAATTTTGCCGCAATGTGAAGAATTCATGGCAGGGATTAAGGTAATTTTCGACGAGCTTAAATAAATTCCATGTAAAAATTCATGAAATAACTTATTACGACTTGAGCGAAGCGGTAATAAACTATTGACTTAAACTAGCTTGGGTTTATGTATTTACGTATAATAAACTATTTTCGCTTCAAATTTTTTTACTACATTGAATAGTTTACAGTAGTGTCGTTTAAACGAGCGGTTAGGTCGCATACGAGGGTGAAGCTAATGAGAACAAGATAAGAAATTATATTTCCTATGAAATTAGTGATAAATTTGTCTATATTTTTAGGTTTCGTTAGGTTCTATTCTATTTCTGCATTGAGGGCGAGGCAAGTTACGTAGATATTGTCCCATTACATAATTAAATATTTAACTATCAGAATTTACTTTCGTTTTGAAAGATTTAATCTTTTTTTAACAGTAGTTACAGTGTACTGCATAATCAGAGACAGATTTATTATTTAAAATAATCGGAATGAAAATACACGCAGAAGAACAATAAATCTTGGATAAATTTCGTATCTCCGTTCCGATATATTCGCTTTATTCTTCATGTAAATCCGAGACAACTTTCAGCATACAATCGAAATCATCCCCCCGGGAAGCTTTTCCGAGAGCTCCCAGCATAACCATTATGTACATTAGAGGTCTTTTTAAATACTAGTCCTATGATGTGACAAAATCTCCGTGTCAAAATGACATTTGGTTAAGCAGTGACGATGTTGGTGACGCGCGGAACGGTCACTATCGTTATGCGTTTAGTAGCGCAGGTACACTTTCACCACCCGCTCATCACTCATCTCACTGAAATCTCAACCCATTTACTCACTGGGCACATTGTTACTTAATTTAACTATACTTGGAATATTATTGTAATTTACATTTATAGCTTATCAATATTATTTTTTCCCGTTTGAGTTTTAAAATTATAACATTCTGACGCCCACTTCGAAATCTGTGAAGAACAAATCCCTCCACTTGCTTGAATTATGAATTATATTATATGTTAAATTAATAAAAAGTTGTGACATTTTTTTATACATAATTCTTATACTCATATTTTAAAGAAAAACACAATATTGACAAGCTGTAAATACATAGTAAATAAATTGCAATTATATTGTAAATACAGTTAAATTAGGTACCAGTGTCCTCGATGAGTAAATGGGTTGAGATTTCAGTGAGATGAGTGATGAGCGGGTGGTGAAAGGGTACCTGCGCTACTAAACGCGTGGCGATAGTGACTGTTCAGCACGTCACTAAAATCGTCACCGCTTGACCAAATGTCATTTTGACACGGAGATTTTGTCACATCATAGGACTAGTATTTAAAAAGACCTCTAATGTCCATAATGGTTATGCTGGGAGCTCCGGGCACTCTAAAAGTTTCTCTCGTTAGACACGTCAACCTATATGATGCGGGATAGTCTGTTTTCAATCAAGAATTTAAACAGTAATTTTAGTCAGTTGCATTGGTTTTATCCTTCATCTATCTAATTTGTTAATGAGAAATAGAACATTTTGTTAACTATTAAAATTTAAAATTAATCCTATTATTACCATTGTGACTAACAGCATATAGTATTTGGACGTGGCAAAGACCAATTTGGATAAGGCACCGTGTGTTGCTTAGAAAAATGCTTGCCATCAAATAACATATTCTAAAAAATTACGGATAAACCTTAAATTGGGCAACTTGGGACAAGCATTGGTCAGAATATATAGGAAATATCAAGATATATCAGAATCTGGTTAATAACGCCCGGGTTGCCCACCCCTAATTTGGGGCCTGGAATCGCAAGGCATCA
Organism: Folsomia candida; assembly: GCF_002217175.1. Taxonomy (NCBI): domain Eukaryota; kingdom Metazoa; phylum Arthropoda; class Collembola; order Entomobryomorpha; family Isotomidae; genus Folsomia; species Folsomia candida. The sequence goes on along the minus strand of NW_019091197.1, from coordinate 10,805,832 downwards.
AGTCTGCATAAACCTTTTGCGAATTTTGTTGTAGATTTTTGGTAAAGTTTGTTTGTTGGAATGTGACAGAATGGTGTACCCTTGGTTGACGATTACGGTTGGACTGTCTTTCATCAGATGGGTGATATTGCAATTAATAATAATTCACATAAATTCGTGCGAAAACTACATGCAAAAAGTTGGAAGTTGTAGCAATGAAACCCTTAATATCAGTACATTATTGTACCAGTAAGCAAATCCAGTTTTATCCGGAGATAAGACTGTAATGGATTTTTAAAAGATTGGCACATTCAGCCTTGATGCCTATGAATTATCCGACTTAAAACTTTCTACATGGCATGCAGAAAAATTCCTTTCAATATACTTTGCATATTCAAACGAACAAAAATAAGCAAAAAACAAAAGTTGGTCTAAATCTAGTAAATTTTACTTCAAACCTTTGTACCACTTTACAAGATTTCCATGCAAACTTTAGTCTCATTTTATAAAATTCCCATTGTCAATTTCATTATTATCTTACATTATCTTTATTATGGAGTTCCTCCCTGGCATCCAACCGTGCACGACGTGTCTCTCTCTCGCTCTGCATCTGGATCCTCTTCCATCTGGGTCGCGGGTGTGCCAGGGCAAGTGAAGTGTGTCCCAAGGCCTTACCGCCATGTGAGCCTCGTCCACTCATAACCCCCACCTGCGTGCCCGGTGACACCCCCTGCCACACCCGTCCCAGCAACGACAAGCTGAGCCATCAGGCGAAGACGGATCGCCGGACTCTGTGCACGGGAGGATCTACGCCAGGAGGAGTCCCCCAGGTAAGACCTTTGATTGGTATATTGTGATGGTGAGCATGTGGGGGTGGTCGGCAGAAAAATGGGTGTGCGCAGTGCTGGTGGGAGCGGCTGGACTGGGTCTACGGGGTTTCCCATGACTTCGTCATGTGCTTGTCGTTCAACCTTGACTTCCAAATCAGCACCCTTTCCTTTTGCCTTTTCGCAGCAACCCTAACTGGTCGCATTGGTTTACTAGCTGTTGGAATATCTTGAATAATATTCTCACGCGACGTCGTGTGCTGGGATTTGCACAATTTATAATGGTTCTTGAGACTTTTCATTAACGCGTGATATATTCCACAGAGGTGGCATGTTCGTTGCTGAAGTAAGTCTTTTACAGATGGACAGCAATAATCAAAAGCAAATTCCTTCTTGGTTCCTTGACGAAGGAAGTTATCGTCGAGATTTTTTCTAAACATCATTGAAGGGAAAGCGTCGATTCCACTAGAGTTGTCGTTAATTGTTAACCCATCCTGAATGACACACAGCGGTGCAGGCACGAATTGATTTAAAATCTTAAAATACGAACTTCGTGGTTGAAAGCAGCAATCGAAGTTTGAACATTTCACCACCTGAATTAATATGCAAATCATTCTAAAATATTCGACGTTGAATAAAAAACAAAATACCTGGAAGAAATAGTGACTTTCTCTGACGTGTCTACTACTCCAGTCTGCATCAACACAAGAGCTAATGATTTCTTTTTCTGAATCATCCGGCTCGACGTAGCATGCTACAGTTTTACTCCCATCAATTACTATACCTGACCAAATTTCGGCCAAAACTTTGCCAGCATGTTTGAAGTTCTCCTTCTGGAGCTCGATGTCCATCGTCTTCCCGTTATCATCCAAATGGCTCCGGAAATGGTCATGGGGAAGAATTACGCCAGCAAGTTCTTTACTTAGTGGGGCCATCCCACGTTCCACCCGATTGAATGCACTCCGTCCTGGAGCATTTGTTGCAATAAACAGAGCATCGAGATTGTACTTCTTGAAATGTCCAATTGCAGCGTTCATCACCTTCTCATACCTGAGAAACAAATAAATATTAGGAAATATATTTAATTTCAAACGACGTCGTTTGAGATGGACATTAACCGTGGATTTTCATCAGGCCCTCCATCGACAACAATCACCACAACTGGCTTAATATCGTTCGGGTTGGTCTTGCACAGTTCGACAAAATCCTCGTTTTCTAAAAGTGTTTCTATATCTCTGGCATGCGATGCAGCGCTGCTGGTACTATGCTTTCCACTACGAATGCTAATAAACGTAGGACCACCGTATGTAACAGCTTTTGGATCTCCAAACATATTCGATTTGATCTCAATTATCGCGGATAACTGAAGGAATCAGTTTATGCTTATCTGCAACGACCCAGTCATGATGAGGAAGACGAACTCTGTAGTCTAGGTGCATCAGCAATGGACTCTGTTTATTGGCTGCAGTCTTGCCAATCGGTACTCTGGTTAGAATTAAAAATATAATTTCCATGGACGTCCATTGAGCCGAATATGAATATTTATATCCGAATATGAAGGTACCAATTACCTGATCATCCTGACTAATGAATAGGACCTCGCTGGGCCCCAAAACCGAACAAATCTCTTCCCAGAAATTTATCGTGGCTTTGCAGAACTTAGCATCACTGTGTTCCTTATGGAGGTCATTTGTGGATCTTGCAAGTTTCACGGGGACAGTTGTTACGTGGCGCTTTCCTTCCGCAGTCCGTGAGTTGTTTGGTAACAGGCGAAGAAACACTCCACTACGTTGAAGCTTTACACAAATCAATACATTTTGACTAGTATCAATCAGTAAATAATGTTAAATTATATTAAAAGTTAACTGATTTTGATAAAGCAATTCGTACCATGTAACCTTGTAATTTCAGCTCAGCTGTTAAATCATCCAGCGTTTGAACTGTTCGAATCGTATCCGAACGACGTCGTTCGTCTGCTCCGGATCCATACATGGCAATCTCAACAATCGCCTTAAGTAGTTCAGGCTGATCTTCTTCTAGTCTTGGTCGTCCGCCGTGTGACCTCTTTCGAAGTCGAACGCCAATTTCTGGATCTTGGTCAGTCAACTCCTGTAGATTTCTTTTGAAATTTACTCTGTATCTGTGTTGTCGAATCTGTCCCTGGTTAGTTCTTTCCGTAGTTTTTCAATTTGTGTCTTGGTATGTTTTAATTTCTCCGTTTCGGTGGGCGTGGCATGTCCAATCTGTTGAGCGAGTTTACGGGATTCCGACTGGTCCAAAGCGGCATCAAATCACAGAATGTGCTAGTTTTTTCCCACCTAATTGCTAATTTTTCGCTGAATTTTTTGGTGCATTTAGTTTCTTAATTGATCAAACCACACCCACACAAAGATTAAAATACTCAGAATTTCGAAATTGCTTGAGATGGAATATCTCAAAAGAGGAAAGAGATTCGACCAAAATGTTCATTTAACTTAGGTTTTATAAATCGAAAACTGTGGTTTAAAGGGTTTCAAAATCACAAATTTCGAAATCTAAGGGTGTGGCACATGCTCTCTTTGTCCCCATTTTTCAACCTGTGCCTGTGCCCCATTCCACTACCTGGTGACAGATTTGTGTACCTCTCGACACCAGAAGTACGACAAAATTTTGTCCCAGTGGAATGGGGCACAGGCTCATGGAGATAATGGGGTTCAAAGTTTGGGGGTGTGTGCGCCACTGAAGGAGCGTGACAGAACCACGAAAGTTACTTTATGTCAATGAGCTCCGTCTGTCCGTCTGTCCGTCCGTCTATTTAAATCCAACTTTTTTCGATTTTTTTTCAAAAATGTACAACATTAACTCCATTAGGTCAGCCCGTACGTGACGAACTCAGTTTTTGACGCCATGACGTTTTCTGACCGTGTTGGTGACCTGAGTGGACGCCAGCCGAACCACTGTGTCGATTGAGTTGAAACTCGAAACTTAAGCTCTATTGGGTCAGTTCTATGTGCAGAACTAAAATTATTGACGCCATGACGTTTTCTGACCGTGTTGGTGACCTGAGTGGACGCCAGCCGAACCACTGTGTCGATTGAGTTTAAACTCGAAACTTAAGCTCTATTGGGTCAGTTCTATGTGCAGAACTAAAATTATTGACGCTATAACCCTTTCGTTCCAAATAATTATAAGAAATTATAAAACACAAAGGTTAGATTTAGTTTTTAATGATTTTTAACAGGTTTCGACCCTCCAAAGGTCCAAGGCGGTCGCAACTCCGCTCATTCAGAGAAACGGACCAGTTTCTGACCTGTCTGCAGTCGTGTACCAATGCCTGTGCTAACCACAAACAGGCCACAAGGACACATTGCAGGTGCAATGTGCAATGTGCCATTGTTGCAGATATTATGAATGCCGGGTGCTCGTATGTCTTGCGTGACAATTTAATTACAAAATATTATAAATTATTGCCGACCTTTTCCTTTGCCACTACCTGTCCCAGTCAGCATCTCATTTGGGAATAAATTCCTTGTACTTAACTCCTATCCGAAGTGCACTCAAATGAGACACTTTTAATGACATGGGACACCCAAAGATGACTTTAATGCAACAAATGCAATCAAAGACACCTACCTTGTCTAGCGAAGAACGTGAGTAATTTTGAGTTTTGTCCGCACAGGATACGATTTCAGCTGAAATAAAGTTTCTGGAAGGCGAAAAAGGAGTTGGTGTCGTGCTGGGTTGAATCACTGACCATAGAGTAGGTCGCGTTGTAGGTCTTGAAAAGATCTTCACCAGGTCCTGTTCTTGAATTTTTAGCCCTCCAGTAGATGGTGAATGGATGGAGAGTGACTTGCTTGTGGCTGAAATATTCCGACTGCACAGCTGGCTGAATGATTGGAGTGTAGTTTTCTGAAAAGTCTCCCCACACGATGATTTCACCCTCCCTCAAATTGTTCTTGAGTTTGTTGAGGAAGTCCTGCTGGTTCTTGTAGATGTAGTGGTGCTTCAAGAGTTCTTCCAAGGATTGGGTGATGTGATCCAGGAATTCTTCTTTTGACTTTTGCTCGACGACGAAGTGCGTTCCATTTGTGAAGAGCCAACGCCGGTAGGAAATGGTTTCTTGATTCTTAAGGACCTTGCTGTCTTCTGAAATCTTCAGCAAAACTTTGCTGTTCTTCTTGCAGTGGTCGCACCTACGATAGTAGCAGTTCTTACCTGCGCCTGGGCAGACAAGTTGCTCTATGTAGGGCTTCATTGATGGAAGACCCACTGCATTGAATAGAAGCTTTACGTTCTCATGATAAATGCAAAGGCAGACGTTGTGGAATCCTTTTGAATTTTGTGATACACACTCCCGTGGACGCTGGGTGCAGAACTACGTCATTCCGATCTTCTCTTGAGGGTGATCCATCTTGAACAGTTGGTAGAGTTCCTTCAAGTTACTCCTGAGATAACGCTTCTGTTTCTTTTCCCGCTTCTTTTTTGATGGATTGAAAATGGAAAGGACATCTCGTAGTCCAGGTCCGGGTTGGGAGACGTCATCTCGGTAGTAAAATTCTTGAACTGCCAACTTTGCTGATTCCGAAAGTTTTCTTCCATTCTTGGGCTTGATTGGGGGTAGGATGCATCCTGCTTCCTCTCGACGTTTCCTGCTACTCCTAACCAGGTGCTCACTTCTGCTGAAGAACGCAGAAGTGTTATAAACACTCCAGTTAGGAGGAGCGATGGTTAGTAGAGATTTAGCTTCTGCCCTGGAACATCCTTCGAGTCTGATCTTCAACTCGTTCATGATCCAATGGAAGCTTTCGGAATCCCTTTCAAGCTGTTGGATTCGTTCTTGCTCATCCGGGACAAGAATCTTTAGGCCCTCTTCTTCGAAAGTCTTGATTATGGAATCTTGAACCTGTGCCATGGAGGATTTGATTAGGACGGATTGTCCTGCTGCATTCCTTTTCCCGAAAGAAAGGGGTTCTGCGGTTGGATCCAGGATTTGGCGGATTCTGTTCAAATCTTCCAAGGCTTTTTTCTTCTTGGCGGGTGGGGGTTCGTCTTCTTCGGAGGAAACACTGTTGAGAGTGTTAGGGAGTGTGCATTCTTTGCTGTTGCAAATTGCGTCATTTGGCAGTAGTCCAAGGTGTTTATGGGTTGAGTAGTGTTCTTCAGCCGTGATGAAGTGCAGATTCTTCTGATGTCTGGCTCGTTGTCCGACATGGTGTTTGTGCTGGCACTGGTTGTATCTTCTTCTTGCAAAAGTTTTGATGCACTTCGGACAGACTTGGTTGAGTTAGGTTAGGTTAGGTTAGGTTAGGTTAGGTTTAGAGAAAAGTTTTGAAATCCCTTATTTTTCCAAAGTAGGATTCATGGTCCACGGTGGACACGCTCTCGGGTGGTGGTTTCATCGAAAAGGCAACAAAGACTTTTTCATGGTCCGTGGTGGACAGGCCATGAAACAGCTTTTATTTTCATGGTCCGTGGTGGACAGGCCACGAAACACCTCATGTTTTCATGGTCCCTGGTGGACAAGCTCTCGGGTGATGGTTTCATGGAAAGGACAACGGATTTATTCATTGTCCGTGGCATATATGAGCGATCTTGTATATATCGCGGACTTGCCTTCACACGACTTTCTACCACTACCACCGCCACCACCACCACTGTGATGAATCTCTCTTCCATGCTCGGTGTCTTTTTCGCAGGGTGATGGTTAAGGTTGTGCGTGAACCAATCATAGTGTTGCATTCTTAGTGCTAAGTGCACCATTCTTTTGGGTATTTTCTTCCCTGGCACTGGGGCCAGGGAAGAAACGACTGGGTATTCCGCGTTCCATAAGGATTGCTATTCCATGGGTCCGTGGAGGACAAATTCTAGTATTGTGGTTCCATGGAGGAGGCAACGAAGATTTTTGCATAATGAAAGTGGGCGCATGCAACAGTCACTATATGTTTTTCATGGTGGACGTGCCGGAAAGACAACAAATTCATGTCCTGTCAATTGTGGTTTCATTGAATAGGCAGCAAAGAATTTTCCTAACTACTATTTACGTATGTGACAGCCACTACATGTATTTCATGTCCTAATGGTCCAATAGTAGTCAAGAAAGGCTTCATTGTGGTTTCAACAAAAAGACAATGCGATTTCCAACTATCAGGTTTGGTTTGAAAAGACATGCCAATCTGTTATGCTTGGTGGTTGCTAGCTATATTATTAGCTGGAAATGTTTGTTGGCAACGGAGGTGAAAATAATTTTCCGGAACGGAAGTGAAAGTGGAGAAAGTTAAGTTTCGAATGGCGCGAAAATTCAAAATAAATTAAATTCGAAAAATTAAATGCCAGAACGTGTGGTACTCTTTGTGGGCGGTTATCTGAGAGTGGAGGTTATTTGGGGCGATGGTTATCTGGGGGTGGTGGTTATCTGGGGGTGGGTGGTTATCTGGGGGTGGGTGGTTATCTGGGGGTGGGTGGTTATCTAGGGATGGCGGTTATCTGGGGGTGGTGGTTATCTGGGGGTGGGTGGCTGTACCCCCAGATAGGAGGGGCAGTTAGGTAACAAGATTCGATTCGAACGTTCATGTCATGGACTGTTTGTGTTTAGTGTGCACATGTTTGCACCAAACAAGATCGTCGCCTCATGTCGTGAACTGTTTGTGTTTAGTGTGCACATGTTTGCACTAAACATGATCGTCTTCTCATGTCGTGAACTGTTTGTGTTTAGTGTGCACATGTTTGCACTAAACATGATCGTCTTCTCATGTCGTGAACTGTTTGTGTTTAGTGTGCACATGTTTGCACTAAACAAGATCGTCTTCTCATGTCGTGAACTGTTTGTGTTTAGTGTGCACATGTTTGCACTAAACAAGATTGAAAGTGGTTATCGGGGTATGTCTGCTGCATGGTGGTTATCGGGGTGTGGCGGCCTGCTGGTGGTTATCAGGCTGTGGCTGCCTCACGGTGGTTATCTGGGAGTAGTTATTTGATGGATTGTCGTTTGGGTGTGGTTGCCAATGCAGATCATTGCCAATGGCGGACTAGGCTGGTAAAGATGGCAGAGCCAAGTGAGTGCCAGACAAACTGTCAGTGGCCCTGTCATTGCCAATAGCAGACTAGGCTGGTAGATATGACAGACTGGGATGGTTAGGTTAGGTTAGGTTAGGTTTAGAGTATTTTTTAGGGTGTGTCTTACTTTTGTGTGAGGTTAGGTTGGGGTGGGAAGGTGAGTGAAGGGATGGAAATTGGTTGTTAGGTTGGGTTTTTTTGGGGGGGTTTTTCGTGTAAAATATAGGGTATGCGTGATTTTGTGGGTTTTAGACTCTAGGTAAGGGTTAAAAGATTTAATATAGCTGTGACAACATGTGGTGTAATGGGATATTGATGTAAATTAAGCGAGCGAAGCGAGCGAAGGTTAGGTTAGATTAAGAAAATGGGGAAAATGTGTCCTAGAAATTTGGGGAAAGCGTGTCCTAGTTGTGTTAGAAAGGGGGAATCTAGAGGGTTTGGTTTGGTTAATTTTGATGTAGTTTGGAAAAAATTGGTTAGGTTAGGGTTTATATTTCGGGCTGGGGGGTTTGGGTTGTAATTAATTTGGCTAGTTTATTTAAATTTGGTGGTTTTTTTTTTTTTTTTGGGAAAAAATGTAGTTTAGGTGGGGTAGGGTGGGGTAAATTTATTGAAACGTTCTAGTTTATAATTAATGGAGGGTTTAAAAAGGGTTTTTTTTATTAAGTTGATTTGATTTTTAAGGGTTTTGGGGTAATAAAGAGGTTTGTTTTTGTATAATTGGGATGGGGGGTTTTTTTAGTTAATTGATTGATTTTTTTGGTTTTGTAATTGATGGAAAAGTTGATTAATGGTTAGATTTAGTTGATTTTTTTTTTAATGTGGTTTTAATTTATGTCACGTAGGGTTAGATAATTATGGGTTAATTCATTTGGGATATTTTTTTTGTATTTTTTGGTTTTTTTTTATGGAGAGGTTTTTTTTATGCGGGGTTAATTGATTCCATTTTTTGGTGGGTTTAATTCATTTATTTAAAGTAGATTTGTTGAATAGTCGAAGAGAGGAAGAGTTTTGTAGGGTTGGGTTAGGTTTGGGGTTTAAGGGTTGGAGGTAGGGTTGTGATTTATTTTGGTAGTTTTCGGAGGCATAATCTGCAACCTGGTCGGGTTGAATAATTGGAGGTTCTGCAGTTTGGGCAGATTATTTCAGGGTTGTGAATAGGGGTGGAAGACACCTGTTTTTCGAATTTGCGGGGATTGTTTGGGAATTGAAAGGCTGGTGCGGCAAGAACAAGAGGACCGCCGCTCCCAGAGGGTTGAGGGATTGGAATGGGTTGTGGGGGGTTGAGGGGGGCTTGTTGGCGTGGTTGTGGGATAGGAATGGGTTGTGGGGGTTGGGGGTTAGGCAAGGAACTTACTTGAGCGCCCTCGGCCCTTGGCTGGTCGCAATAAGCGCAACTTGTACGGGAGGGAAAAACCCAGCGTGCACAGTGCGTGCACAGCCACATCCCGGCGGTGCGGGGGACAAAGGGGGCCATCGTAGGGTTCAGGGGGGTTGATTGGATGGTGTGTAAAAGTTTGGAGGGTTTAGGTTGATTTTTAGGTTTGGCTGGTGGAGCAGGTCTGTCTTGTTTGGATGTTTAAGAGAGACAAGGATATTGGTTTGGTTTTGTTTGGTTTTGTATAGGTGCAACTGGGGGTGAGGTTGTTTGGAAAGTAAAGATTGGGTGATGGGCGACAGTTTAGGGTTATTATTTGAGGTGGGGCGACGTTTGGTTGTGGAGATATGGGGTTTAGAAGGTCGAAATAGGGCGGGTTTGAACGTGTTGGGTTGATTTGTTTTTTGGCGGGTAGTGAGTTGGTGCTGGTAAGGTTTTGAGGGTTTTGTTTTGTAGTTTGAAACCTTGCCAACAAAAAAGGTTAAGTGAGTTTTGGTCGGGGGACGTTTGGTTTCCGAGATGTTGGGGCTGGAAGGTGAGGCTGGGTAAAATTGGGTAAAATTGGGTGTTTTTGATTTTTTGGTGTATTTGTTCGGCGCGACTTTTGTTTGGCGACTGAATTGATTAGTTTGGGTCCTAGTCGACAAATTTTGGTATCCATGTTGGGTGGTGGGGGGTTTGGATGGCGAGATGTGATGGGTTGAAGGTGGGTATGGGCCAATTTGGTGAAATGTGGAAAAATGGGGTTTATAGGAAAAGTGTATCGGCGCGACTTGTGTTTAGCGATTGAATTGGTTAGTTGAGATGCTAGTCGACAAATTTTGGTATGTATGTGAGGTGGTTTGGGTAGCGAGATATGGGGGTTGGGAAGTTGATGAGGGGTGAATTTGGTGGTTTGGTTAGGTTTTTCGTCGTTTGACGGGTAGTGAGGGGGCGGGACTCGGTTTTAAGGGTTTTATTGGTTAGCTGGGGTTTTCCCGGACAGGTTTTGTTATTTCAGTTTGATGATACGACTTGAGGTTGTAGAGATGTGATGGGTTGAAGGTCGTTCATTTAGATTTGGACATTTGTGTTTCGACTTTGACCCCACCCCAGACCCTTAGGTAAGGTTAGGTTAGGTTATGTTAGGTTCGGTTAGGTTTAGAGTATTTTTTAGGGTGTGTCTTACTTTTGCGTAAGGTTAGGTTGGGGTGGGAAGGTGGGTGAAGGGATGGAAATTGGTTGTTAGGTTGGGTTTTTTTTTGGGGTTTTTCGTGTAAAATATAGGGTATGCGTGCGTGGGTGTTCTACTCGAGTGCCAGAACGGAACATATACTAGCAATTATGTCTTGGCTCATTGTAAAGATAATGTATCATAATTTGACTAACTTTTAATGCCATTACCAATTTGTCATATTGATTATTGCAATTATCCTCGCCAAGCGCATCCGTCTCATATTTATTATAAAGTATTCCATTCTATGATTCGTTTCGAATCGCAATAGTTAGTTGAATACAACTGAAAAAAAACAAGTCGCCAATTTTGATGTTAATCTTGGCAAATTGAAAACGTGAATGAACCTCAAAATAGTCCGTTGTGAACATAAATTCTTAACGAGGACAGAAATAGTTTATCAATTTATATGTTCTAGCCGATGCCACATATGTAAGTATTTATTTATTCGTACGTAAATATGTACATATGTATCCCAATCCGTTAAAAAATATCCCAGTTTTTGCAAGTTTTTGCATGTACAACTTTTCATGTTTTTTTATTGTGGACAGGGATTGGTTACTTGAATGTGGATTAAGTGCGAAACACTTACAATTCAAGCCTTCCGAGCTAATTTTTTCTTGATTGAATGTGACTCTGTCTTAAATATTACTAGGTTAACAAGCAATCATATTTACGACCTGGAAAGAACCGCTTATATTATGTTAAATACCACCTGACAAAATAATAATTTGCAAGAATCGTTTCGCAATCTACATGGAAGTAACCAATTCCTGTTCTCAATAAACAAGAGAGAAGTTTGCATGTTGTGTGTACTCACATATGTCTGTGTACATATGGATAAGCTATGAAAAGGTTCACCATAGGTGAATAACTTGCATTGTTTGCTGGGACATCAACCATTCCTCAAATCAGGTATAGTCAAATACATACATACTTTTTAACCGATTAGGATACAAATAGATAAATAAATATGTGACCTGGGTAAGTGTACACAAAATGATAAGAAGTGTCCGTCCTCACCAACAATTCCCTTATTTATGTTCACAACGGCCAATTTTACGGTTCATTGACGTCTTGCAATTCGCTCACATTTTACACAACTGAGAAAAAACTAATCATCAAACCATCCTTTACATCTCTTCCTAATCACAACGACTAGGCAAAATTATTTGTGACAACGTCTGTTTTTGAATGTCTATTTCACATTTACAGTTTCCTCGATCCCTTTGATAAATAAGGCCGCAGACAGTTATTCCTTTAAACACGTCAACGTTATATTTCCCCGGAATGATTCACATCCTTGTTTGCGGTTTACCAAGTAAGTCCTTATGTAGAATTTGGAGAAGTTTTTTTTAGACAACTTTACCTCAAATTTCCACAACTGTCAGGATATCTTGATTTTTGTCATAATTTGTAGAGATTGTATCGTACTATTTATATTTGGAAAACATCGAAGAGTAATTAACCACCAGCTCACACAATTGTATTAGAGATCATAAGGCATTGAGAGTTATGCGAATTTGACGTACAAACTTTTCTTGCTTGACTAATACCAACATACAATTGCCAATTATGTCTAATTTTATCCTACCTCTCTCCAGAATCTGGGACGACTAGCCTAAAAAATCTCGGGGGATATGCGGGATGAAATTATCCGACTGCGGAGAGAAACACGGGAGAAAATTTTATTTTGGATTAGGAAACATGTCCATGCGCCAGGGTTAAGGTTCATCCACCAAAACCACAACCGCAAGGAAGAAGTTTTTGTTTGATTCTTTAACCGATTGTAAGGTTTCTTTTTGGAAATTCTGTATTTTATAGGTCCTGGAAGTTGTAAGGTGAACGACCTACCAAAATGCACTCCTGGGATTCTTTTAATGCTTGAATTATTTAAATGGTAGGTTTTCTGTTAAACTTTAAAATAATTATATTGATATATATAATTTGGATGGAGTAGTTGTGTAATTGATAGTTTATAAAGGTTTTTGGGTTGATATTTAATCGTATTTCAGTAAACTTACAATTACTTGAATAATTCAATAGTGCTATTAGCCTCACAAATGAATAATTATGATAAGTCTTTATTGAAGGTTCTACTACATACACATCTACACTCTGTATAATTAGAGTAACTAAACAATACTTGCATCTTAATACATGTGTGAAGATTATTTTTTAACATATCAACAATAAATTATAATTTAAAAATTGTTATTTTGTCACCCAACACTTTATTTTCATCTCATCTCATCTCACTACTCGTGAGATGAGACGAAAGCCAAATGTTGGGGAGCCAAAGTTTTTTTTAGACAACTTTACCTCAAATTTCCACAACTGTCAGGATATCTTGATTTTTGTCATAATTTGTAGAGATTGTATCGTACTATTTATATTTGGAAAACATCGAAGAGTAATTAACCACCAGCTCACACAATTGTATTAGAGATCATAAAGCATTGAGAGTTATGCGAATTTGACGTACAAACTTTTCTTGCTTGACTAATACCAACATACAATTGCCAATTATGTCTAATTTTATCCTACCTCTCTCCAGAATCTGGGACGACTAGCCTAAAAAATCTTCTAGAGTTGGGTAACCATGACGAAAACCAAACCGTTGAAGAAATGCAGATTGGTCGCATTGAGGAAACCTTGGCCAACCTCAACCCGTCTATTCCCACCTGCATAATCTACACTTTGAGAAAGGGCCGTGTTACATCCGCCCTTGACGCTTTGTCCATAAAGGAACGGCAATACCTATTCAACGACAAAGTTCCCACAATCCTTTACATTTCTCACTGCGACAACCTGTCGGATAACACCTGGTGGAAAATTAATTCCGCATTCGTCCAACAATTCGGAATTATTCCTTGTCGTGAAGTAATCCATGGTTCAATCCGGACGTGTTCGTCGAATGGGTGGGACCCAGAGCCGAGAACCGAACTAATGACTGCAATCCAGAAGAATTCTGGGACTGAGTGGATTCAAGAAATTCAAAATGAGATGCGAAACCGAGGAACACTCTTAGGAAGGTATTCCAAAGAAATTGTTTATGGATTAATTTTGTTTTCTGGCATAGTTCTTGTCTTTTTGTTAATTTATTTTGGTATAACTCAATCTAATAATGATGTTAAAGATAATAATGGTACGTACGAAATTCGTCATGACAATAAGTCTTTTTTGCAGGGGGTTCCCGCTCCTGCCTAGATTTCTTTACGGTCTCGCTAGCATTTGTGTATCTTATTGCGTTACTAAATCAGTTAGAAGGTATTGTTTCATTCCAAGATTTATAATTGACGTGTACGGATCTGGGTTAGTTAAAAAGGTTGTTAATGTCTTGGCATCCGTGCGGGATTTTGTTTTCGCGCATCGCAATCGTCGAGAGGGCCCAGGCCTGGGGGAAATTGAACTTTACGTGGTCTCCAGCTATTAAATCAATCAACAAAAATATTTTATCAAAAAAGTTTGACTTAAAAAACTAGGCTAGAATTGATCTGATGGGCATTGTAATTAATTTGTTTAGTGGAATAAAGTGTGGTTTATTTATATTCGAAAAACAGTTGGACAGAGTGGAGTTGCCACTCCTAACCAGCCATTTTCATTCCAACTAGAGGGCAGTTTTGTGAATTTTTGTAAATGTCCAAAATGTTCAAAATGTCAACGCCAATGTGTCATGACATGTTACGACATATTGACACTTTGAGAAATACTGACGGCTTTTGTGTCAAAATGTCAGACATACTGGACATTTATGACATGTCCACAAATGACATATATATTAACAACCATAATCCTAGCACGAATATGGGCTTATGAAGCTCATTTTATAATTTAGCCAGTCATGTTTAACAAATATCTCACCGTCGAAATATCCCCCAGTCAAATCTACGTCACCATCGCCATCCTCCAACATGGAATCTCCCCTCCAAGGGGAGATTATTTGCGGGAAGTCTTCCACTCCGCTGTCCTTCATAAAAGAGCAGCGACTTTTCCAACACCTGGCGATAGTTTTGACTTTGAACGCTGCAAAATGCAGCCAGGATTATGGAAAATGTCGAAAATGAGGTCATTCTGGTTCCCCGGAGCAAGAGCAAGTTACGATGGAGCATCCCGTATGTATACTCGGCTTTATATACGTGTGGTAAGTGCAATTAGGCCAACGTGGCATTCCTGTCGAGTAAAGAGTGACAGCGTTAATCAGCTAAGTTCACAATAGAAGTGCAGATTTGGAATATGAGGGTTCCAAAGAGAAGAGACTATAAATATATGATATCCTAACTAAATTTGTTCTAAACTAAAATAAGTAAAATCTGCTAAGTAAGATTTACTCGGCAATAAAGTAAATTTTGAGCCAGTGTTTGATTTCTTGTGCCTTTTTTGAAATGGAAGGAATGTGAGAAATTTGGCGCCACCTGACGGCTAACCCCTTGAACTACAAATACTTTTAGGGATTCTCCGCCAGATGGCGCATATATGCAATAAAACAATATCTTGCGGTTATTTCGTGCATATCGCATTTTAACAAATACTGGTTTGCTCATATCCAAATCTTTAGCTCATCACAAATTTTATGTAACTTCACATCTACATTCGTCTTCCAAGGGCAAATGTCTGTTGGCGACGGATGCGTTAGTGACGGCGATTGGTTGGTGGTGGTGGCCACCGGAGATAAGTCAGCTGTTCATAAGCCAGCTTGACTGGCTTGTATTTCAAGTAATTACATACATACATAAATATGTATTTAATTAAGGAAAACTGTAGTTGTCTTACAGCTTATGTATGATCACCTGAGTAATAAATGAACCTCTCATTTACATACATGTACTTAACGCACTTTTATAATGAAAAATACCTCACCGGCCCAAAAATAAGGCAGACTGCAAAAAATAGTTTGCGAACCCTTCATATTGCACTCCAAGGTGGAGTCTCCACCTTACAAAACATGCTTCGTGTGCAAATAACATGGCAATAATTCAACCAAACTTGTTAAGTTGGTTGTCTTCTCATCAAAACAAAATTGATTGATTATGTTATAAATAGTACACATGCACGTAGTGTCCCTCGTTGTCCTCGGATAAGCACCACTTCAATATACAATTTACCTCGAACACGGGGAGAAGCATGATAAATATGAATCTGCATACATACTTCTTAATTTGTGTTCATTCCAAAAACATGCAATGGTTATTTATTCCCACGTACGGTGCGAACTGCGAGCTATACTCGTGTTGATAACGTGATAAGTAACTGTCGGGCGCAAAATATTTGGTGCAAAAACATTCATTTATGGTACGTGCAAATCGAGTTGTGCTGATGCAGATGCCCAGGGCATATAAGCATTTGTCGAATTTGCTCGGCATTTTGAAAGTAGGGCATTTTGGGCATTTTGAAATTTGACCAGATTTCTCTATTTTAAGAACAATAAAACGAAAGAATTAAACATTTATTGGAAATTCGTAGAAATTATTTTCTGCACGTACATTTATGTATGTGGTTAGATACTATCTTTAAAACTTCTCGTAATATTTACATGAATATATGTAGATTTTCCAAATGTTACTAGTTCCCCTAAACTAAAGAATGTATTTTAAATTAAGAGACAAAGTGCGAAAATTCGCGATACTCGCGTTGACATATTTTTTAGAGAAAAGTATTTTTAGTAGCCCAATATATTTGCTTTCAATAGACATATACCATGGATTTATCGGTTATGGATAAGTTAAGAAAACATTGGGTTGAAAGATGAGAATAGACAAAAAGTGTGACTGTGCTTTACAAAGTTCTCAAAAAGTATGGCTGTAATATTATTTGTAGCTTTCTCAAAAACGAAAATATTCCAAAGATCTATGTCCTCGATTATACACAGGGCTTCAAGTTTTCCGACGATGTACAACTTTATGCCTCCATTGGTCGTACAGCGACGCCAGCCACGCCCAAACTCAAATATTGATTTTGGACAAAAAAAATGAAATTCCTTCCAATTTATGCAAACTGTGTCCAATAAAATAATTCTGGACATAATCCAACTCCAGATATTGCAAGTTAATAAAAAAGTCAAATATTTCCAGAGATTTCTAAAACAGGTGGCAATACGTCAACATAAAAGTTGTGAAAGTCGTAGGTTGAAAAATCACGTAGAATTCTGAGACATAAATCGAGTTTGTCACCGAAGGGGGCCTGGCAGTTCTGCGACCCTAATTTTATTTAAGACATTACTCCTTGCTGATAAACATATGCAATTGTTTTTAAATTGCTACAAAAATTGATGGAGCTATAATTGTTTTCGTATAACTGTCTCTTAATTTAAAATACATTCTTTAATACGGTTTGTAGGAATATATCAGATATATACATGTATATAAACATATGAAGCAACATTTGAAAGTTGTACATTAGATATTTCTAACGAAGAAATGTGTTTCAAAGAAAATAATTTTAAACTTCTTAAAATACCAGTATTGAACAACCGTTATGGAATGTTTTGTCGAAAAATTGATTCCCACTATTATCTATTTAATTCACCAACGACGTTAGAAATACATATTTCATTCTAGCCTTAGACATTTGTCTTATTAGTTTCTCTTTACACTTAAGTAGACACGTGTTCAGAACACAGTCAGCTAATGGTTTCACTATGTAGTACCCACTCACACCAATTACATATTATCTAGTCGGACTTTGTAATCCACGTGTGGATTTTGTAAATATTTTACTTCTCTTTTGACTTATTGGAACATGAATAATAAGGTCCAACATTATACGTTTGTACTCATATATGTATGAACATTATCAAACTACATTATAAGCAGCAGTGAATGAATTTAATGCTGTAATAAAACGGGCGATCATGTTCAGTAAAATATGTAAACTACAGAATATTCTCACCATTGGATTGGTGCATCGCATCAGCCATCCAATTTATATAATTTGAGTGGAGTAAAATGGCTTTTGAGACAAAATTTGATTTTTTGCTTTGGGGGGTCAAAATTTGCTTCATATTTTTTCCGATATCAACAATGAGACATAATTATGTACTTACTGAATAGATGCGATAAGTTCAGTGTTGATTTACGCCTCAGCTAGCATAATGAGTCTGCATATTACATGGCAACCTCCAACCGAAACGAAACAGAATTTTTCACTTAAAAAATACACAAATTCAGATTGGGTTTGGATGAATACCTTATCCAAAAGTTGGATAACCGACTCGACTCTATCGTGCATGAGTCTATGATGCAAATTCAAATATAATATCTGTACCACAAGTCAACACCGGTGCCACTATGGGCGGCGGCAAGAATTTTATTAATGTTCGGCGGTTGTGTAGGGAAGTGAGAACCGTGTCATGGCAGCAGGAATGGAACTCGAGTAAACTTTAGTGACTGCATTTAGAGGTTGTTAACCTTCATACTTGTCACAAATGATTACATTTAGTAATTACCTAGAACGCCATTTTGGGTACATACATCTGTTTACCAGTGCATACATACATACATTGTTGAACCTGGCTTACTTTTGCTGAAAGCAATATGTAAATACGTTTCATAACAAAAGGAAGGATGTATGTCACGGTTTTCTGGGCCAGACATGGTTTGACTTAATTTATCTGGAATTTGTTCAATGGCTTAATTACAATAAATTTATATACACTAACAAGGGGACCTTCCGAGGTGTCCATCGAGTTAAGGGTCGACACCTATACCAAAACAAGCACAATACATTACTTTTTCGGTGAACTGAAGGAATTTCCGTGTAAAATTCATTTTTGACTTAAAAATTGAGCTTCAAAACCAAGAAATAATTTTATAACTTTTAGGTATCGGAATTTGAAAAAAATTTGAAATTTTGACAAAAATTTGATGAAATATCGAAAATTTGAAAAGAATCAGAATTAAAAAAAATAAAATTTAGAAAAATTTATGGTTTTGGACGGAATTTTTTTCTTCAAATTCAAAATTTCGGTATTTTATCAAAATTTTTGTCAAAATTCCAAATTTTTTTGAAATTCTGAAACCTACAAGTTATAAAATTATTTCTTGGTTTTGAAGCTGAATTTTTAAGTCAAAAATGTAAACAAACAGAGAGAATGAGCGGAGGGATCGAACTCCTTCCACTCACACGGCACTCGATGGTCAACCGCTCGTCACAAACATCGTCACAACTTGACGAGAAGTGAATTTTACACGGAAATTCCTTCAGTTCACCGAAAAAGTAATGTATTGCGCACATTTTTGTGTAGGTATCGACCCTTAATTCGATGGACACCTTGGGAAGGATCCCTTGTAAATTATATACACAAATTTTTATACACTTGTACATATTTTATGTACAATCGCTACTGTGAAAAGTACCTTTACTTTTTCTTTGTTTGTTCTGTAGTCGTGGAGCTGCATGGTTACATATGTGCAGGACACAGAATTAAACGCCGAAAATAAAAACATGTTCCTGATCCCAATAATAATTTCGGTCTTATTAAGTGAGAAGCTTATACGGAGTACAGGGCTGGATTCTCCGTGTGAGAAAATTGGGAAAACTTGTGGAAAAAGGAATGCTGGTATTTCAAGAATTAATTTAATTTTTAAAACTTGAGTAAATTTCAGCAAATGAAGTGCAATTGAATTGTCAATTCTAGAAGAAAAAATTGTTCAAGTCGGAGATATGTTATTTTATGGTGACGATTTTTTCACTAATGAGACTTTAAAAGGTGCCATAACCTCGGCACAACGACTTTGGGATGGTGGCATTATTCCGTACGAAATTGATGACCTTTTCAGTAAATTTAATAAATTTTAATAATTTTAAAATAAAAATTAACATAAACTTTGAAATTCACAATTTTTTTGGTAATAGACACTTTTCAGTTACAAAAATACAAGTTTAAAATAAATTTTAAAATTTCTTAAACTTTAATCAAAATTAACTTACATAGAACAGCACAGACCCCTCGTCATGGCCGCTATGCAACAATATCAGGATTTCACTTGTGTGAAATTTGTACCTCGGACGACGGAGGTGAACTACCTTTACATCGAACAAGGTACGGCTGGGTGTTCAACTTTTGTGGGGAATTTGCGACGGGGAAGGCAAATATTGCAGTTGGGGCGGGGTTGTCTCTTCATCGGAACTGTGGTGCACGAGCTGGGTCACTCCATCGGTTTCCACCATGAGCACAATAGGATCGACAGGGACGAGTATATCGACATTATATGGGAAAATGTACAGAAAGGTGAAGCATAAATAATTTGTATTTTGAGGGAATGTCCATACAGTTATGTATTTATTTATTTATTTGAATCCCGTCCAAATCGTCGCCCTAGGCAGGATAATCAATTTTTTTCGAATCTACTATTATGTATGTCACCCCGCAATCTTTTCTAACTTTTCATACTATACCATCATTTTTAAATTCGGCGTGCTGGCTATGTTTTCGGTTATAAACCAAACTTTTTAGAAAAAATTCAAATTTTAGCTCAAAATTCCCACTTGAAAAGTTACTCGGATAAACTTTGATAGAAAAAATCGTCCAGACTATTTTCGATGGGAACTCCTTTTTTAGTCATACCTCAGGAATTAACGTCACGCAGAAGGTGAAAATTTCAGGGTCAAAAGTTGCACACTAAATAAAATTTTATCCAATCAACACCGTCTGTGTCAATATGTGACTTGATTACAATATTGACACCGAGCGGAATTGATTTTCTATCCGATTCTTACAAGTTCTTAGCCATTTGCATATACCTTTTTCCGTGCAATGTCAACATTGTAACCAAGTCACATATTGAAACCGTTTTGCTAAGAGTGTGTCTCTCCCAAGGGTGAAGTTTCTCAAAATCACCAAACGAGCTTGCTACTTCTAAAAAAATCAAAGACTCCAAATTTAAAAATTCTGAATTCAGAGACGGACAAACACCAGTGCAAACTAACGACATTAGAACATTTGTATTTTTTAAGTTATTTTTGTTGAAAATCAAATTAAAATCACTCTTCTAAACATATCTGTTATATGTTCACCGCACGCGTTTCCATGGTAAAATATTTTAGCGCATTTTTTAGGATCGGAACGACTATTTGTGAAAACGCCTGCATCACAAGAATGGATGATTAATGGGTATGACATCAACAGCATCATGCACTACGGAGAGACGGCCTTTTCAAAGGACGGGATTAGCCCGACGATGAAAAGCAAGGATGGCCGGCCAATTTACGACCCACGGGGAAAGCCTGGCCTCAATTGGAGTGACATTTACAGGATTAATATACTTTATAATTGTTAGAATGTCGGTACAAATCAATTGACTAACTTGTTTCAAATCATTATGTTTTAAAACTAATCGTATTTTATTTTATGAACTTTTAAATTTTTTATATTTCTATGGAATTTTTTTGTATTTTTTATCATTAAAGAGCAAATGTGTTACATTTTTGAAATCAATTTTTAAAAGTACTTTATTATATTTTATAAATTTTCATTTGCGTAGTGTGAGACGAAAATCCTTTAGGCTTGTTAAAACTGAGTTTAGGTGAGACTCATCAAATCACAAATTTATTAAAGTAGTTAAATCATATGAAGATTGAAATTTGTGCAGTTACCCCAATTGAGTGTATAAATTATTGCATATATGCAATAATTAGGGTGTCAAAAGTATACTTTTGACACCCTAATTCTTATTTACGTCTCATCTTCACTTCGAAATCAATTAATTAGTAAAACTTGCTTATTTCATGAGACCATTTGTCTCGCAAATTTTGCCTGTCGGTACAATCTTTGTTTGCAAAATTCATAGAACTTGACCTCATTTCCCAACTCGTCACGGACGAACTGTTTAATCTCTTTGGGAGTGCTGGGTTTCTCTAGATTTTTATTAATTGAGACCATTGTGTCCTTGTCTTTGAAGTAAGTTTCCCTCGCACCGGCAAATACGAGGGGAATGTAGCTCTCAAAAACTTCCAGGCTAAGATCGAGTTCTTCCAGTACACCGACAACGGAATAATATTTGTCCACATTTTCCATAGCCCTGCCCAAGCACCGTTCTTCTCGCTAAAGGAAATTTATACAATCACTCAAAAATTTTCAAATTGTACATAATTTTAAAAATTACATTTCGTTATTTCGAGTTATGCAAAATGTAAATTTTACAAGTAAGTTTACAAAATCATTTCCCTAGACTGTTCAAGGTAATGGTACATATTTACAATTCTCAATATAAAATCGATAGTAAATTGAGTAAACTATTTGTAGCCCAGACTAAAGTTCACGATTAAAGTTTACGTTGGATTTAGTACACTTAAAATTGATAATTACATTTACATACTTCAAAAAGGTAACACAATTTTTGAGAGCAGGACAAATATGAGAAACTTAACGTATCCTCATGAGTAAATAAACGTCTTAAAAATTGAAAAAAATTCTTACTTGCACCGTCTATCCATTCCACAAAAGAACATCATTTGACTCCACACATTTTCATGTCCCTCAAATCGACACTCGTCATAATTTTGGAGAACACAGGTGGAAAAATCCTAAAAAATTTCTAGTGCCGTATTTATTACATTTTCGTCATGGAATTTGCTCATTTCTTATAGCACAGTACCCTCTGCAACCACGTGTCGTCCTCCTTTTGGTGGGCCTTCTTCATCCTGGCGGCAAAATTTCTGGTCCCGTTCAATCTGATGTAGTAATACCATGAAATCATCCGCTCTACAGGATCCCTCACCATGTTGATGTACACGACATGATTACATCCACCCACTCCCCCACGTGTGAAGTTTACCATAGCGACGTGCTTAATGTACACGCTGGGAGGTTGTTTAGGCAGCTGGCAGAGGAGGTGAGTAAGGTCAGCTTCTTGGGCACAATTGAGCCTGGCCTGCATCCCTGGGTGGGCGGCGTCTTGGAAGAAGGCGAACCCATTCCGGATCGACAGTCTTCTTAGGAGATTCATCATCATGGTGCTCCCTACTTTGGGGACACGGTTAAAAAATATTAGGTCCGGATTTGGCGCCGTGACGTTGGTGTTTTGGAGCCTTTCGGAAAAAAGGGATCCGTCTGTGGAGGGATTGGGCAACGTAGGGCTAGTGATTTGGATCGTTTCGGCGAAAATGGAACCATTTGTGGAGTAAATGAAGAGAAAAAATGCTAGAAAATAAAGAGTCGACATGTTGCACTAGGTTCGGATATAGAAATGGTGACATTTATTTCTGAAAGGGTAATATATGCCAAAAACTGTAATTTCAGGTACATAGATATATTGTTCTTTTGAGAGTTATAATCCAGGTTAATTTGTTGGACTTTACTACCCACCCGGAAGCATAAATAAATAAATATGAGGAAAAGTGTGGTGTGAGGTGTGAGGCGGCTGATGATCAATAAAATGTAGATACCACACATTCCGATAATAAAGATGCCAAGTAATATTCCACAAAAGTGGGGCACATAAAATGTACCCGAAGCACTTAATTGGCGATTGTATATATTGTCACCAATTCCACGCATGTTTGTCTAGTCTGGGCAGATTCGCGTATAAATAAACAAACACCTACTTTAGAAACGGCAAGCAACTCGACATTGTCCTGTTTAACAATCGTGCCGTGGACCACGGCAAACCCACCCAATCACTTAGTTGAATTTACTAGCGACATGAATTTCGCCCACCTTTTCGCAGTCCTCACATTTTTCGAAGCAGCTTGTAAATTCACGGAAATGCAGACTATTACGGTAATTAATAAATCCTGACTTGCAATTAAGGTGTCCCTTCAGTAGCAAGCAAATTTTTGCGAATATTGTATAACTGAGGGTTATTAAGTTGTATAATCCGAGTGACTAACCTTAAATTTTCGGACCCATTTTACAAAATTTTGAAATGGAGTAAATGGATACTTGTTCGATTTGAATTAAAATTTGGTATTAATTTAAAATATTTCTAGTAGGCGCCAAAGTTTCTTATATATGGACAATTCGATACTCGGACTATACAACTTAATAACCCTCTGTAATTGTAAATAAATGCAATGACGACATTTAAAAAATGCATGATCTCCCAATTCTAAGGTTTGGAAGAGATATTTGCACCAGAAGAGGGGAAAACGTCCCTGCATGTTCACCATTTTTGCACATATATTCCAAACTTATTATGCGTTTTCTTCTTTTTGGATTCCAATATCTCCGTCAAACGTGGGAAACCGTGACCTTTACAAATTTGTGATTCCTATGCATTCTTTGCGAGTAAATATTGCGTAATTCATTTAATCAGGAAAATAGCACAAGCTGCGTGGAAAGAACCCCGTTCTGCCTGAGGCATTCCGACTGTTGTGGTCATCGATGCGTTCCATTCATTTCGCACATTATCTCAGCCACAACAGTGTACAACACCCTTGTCAATGTAGGACTACGGGGTGAGAGTCAATTTGATCTCTCCAGCTTGCGCGTCTGTTCGACAGAAATGCTGACAGGCGACAAAGTATCGACTCCGGATGAGTGGGAACTAGAAAAAGCGTTGTCTAGGACAATACCACCGGAACCGCCATCAATAACAGGACCCACGCCAGCGCCGCCACCGCCATCACATTACCCACCCCCGGCACCGTCGGGACCTGCACCTGAACCTGCACCACCGTTCCCAGGTTGTCAGTACCCACAGTACCCTAATTGGTATCCGAAAACGTTGCAACGTAATGTCGCCATGGAGTTGGAGAAATTTACGGAGTTTGTTCCCACTGCTTGTCGCCCTTATGTAGAAGATATCACGAAAATATTTGGCCCATATGCGAATCATAATCCTGTGGAGAAAGTGTCATACGGAGATGATTGTGCGGCTGATGCCCACGTAGATAAGGAAACCTGGGCCTTTGTATATTAAATTGCTAACCATAAAATATATATATACTGTCAGATAAACTGGAAGATTAAATCAGTTTTATACATTGGTATTACGTGTTTGGATATATTTTATGTCACTCAAATAATTCTAAAAGTCGGATGGTATGCCTGATAAAAATATTGTATATTTTCTGTGATATAAGAGACCCAGGGGAAACATATTCCATAATTTACCAACCTGCAACTGTGAAATTATGACGCACTGAAAACAATATACTTTTTTGCTTGAACGAACGCGTACCACAAGCGTGAAATCCATGCACATATTCAATGCTTGTCTGGACGCTATGGGGGATAATTTAAAAAAAAATATTCAGCATAGCTTACAAAGAATTTCATGGCCTTTCTTGTGATAAAATTATTTTTACAAAATTCTGTCAACTTTATCTGATATAACGATTTGAACACATAACAGAACTTATGCAGGGACTAGGTAGAATTGACATGAAAACAAAGACAACCTTGGTCAATTCAGGAGAATTTTGCATGCTTCGAGGCAGAATTGAGCATATGTGGGGGCCCAAGAGAAGGGAAAAAGATCAGAAATTGATTTACATAAAACAATCAAATTGGAGGCAAATGTAGATATTTGGGAGGCATGTTTTATTAATTTAAGAGGCTTTTTGCATGGAGGCTACTTGTATATTATTTAGGAGGCATTTAACATATGTTTAGGAGGTGCGAAAATGATTTCGCTATTCAATTATTTTTATATTTAAATAACATATGACTTCTCTCCACAACAATATTTATTTATTTATATACATATTATTTATCTTCATCTAGAACATTCTCTAAGTTTGCAGGAACATAAAATTTCTAACATGTAACTAGTATTTAAATGGCTTGTAGTTTGAAAACACAGAATTCGCATTCGTGCCGTAAGCAGTGCGAACAAAAAAACTGTTCTTTTAAAGTACAAACTATAATACTCGAAACAAATTCACGAAATAATGCAACTCAGTTAAAATAAATATGCGCTAATTGTTAAAGATAATTTATTTCCCAGATTCTGCCACCAAAATACGAGTAAGTTATTTCTTCGCTAATTAATATACATATACATATATCTAATTTTTGGTTTTCTAGATAGTGATGATCTTCTTCTTTTACAAAGCTATAGTTAAACCTTATGGAAACACGATCTCCTTTTCTTCTTCTGTCTCATCCTCCCCCCAGTTTTGCCGTATATCTCCAGTGGTACAGCTACCTAGGCAGATTCCATTGTTAGACGCCGTATTTGGTCTGGCACACCAATTATACCGCAAATTCTTTAAAACTCCATCAACTAGGGTCCACTGCATCCCGTCCCGATTATAAGTACATGGCTGCAACGTTATTCTCGCATTTGCAGGCCCATTATTAAAATATAGACATGAATTTGACCCTGAGTTTCTGATTGTTCCGTCCTCCTCAATAATCCAATCTTGAAAAGGGCCCCCTTGACAATTTTGCATCCTTACATCGCTTCCATAAACCGTTATACATCTATAACTTTGCTGATTTTGCAATTTCCTCCCATCCACGACTACGAACACAAAGGAAAAGAGGATACATAGTCGCATTTTCTAAAATTGTTGTAAATTAAAAAATTAATTGGGCGAGAATTATCACATATTCCTAGGTATTTTTGCATTACAAATGTTATCAGTTTTTACAATTTTAGAGTTAAATATGTACCAGGAGTGAATTGGCAATCAATTTAATTATATTTTTATTCAATTTCGGATAAAACTTACGGGAAACTATTGGCATATAAAGTGATGAAGTAGAGTACAAAGTAGTAATTCCAAATTTGTAATACAATGTCAAATTTGAGCTGCACAATCTTTTTATATTTTATGAATTTCATTCACAATTATGATAATCGAAACGTAGCATATTTTTTTATTCTGGTGCAAATTTTGTAAATCCGCTTTACTCTGGACAGCTACATTATTTAAGCTGGAATTAGATAAACTAGTTTTAGCACATGTTTCGGTCTTTGTACATAAATATTTACATAATTACAGGTATGATCAGAACTATGTGTCCAAAAATATGACGAGTATTTAGAATTGATAGGAACTCGATATGGCTTCTACGTGCCGGATTTTAGTTTAAAGTTTAAAGTATTTTTATTTAATTTTTGTAACATTCACCAAATATTCGTTCTGGCAGACGGATCATTTGTTATCTTAATGACGTATGTAAGCCATACATACTTATTAAATATCTACATTTCATTTCATATGTTTCATTCTCGGGATTTAACCTTGACTATAAATTTATAATTAAGATTAAATTATTTGGCAGACTTGACAAATGTTTTGTGTTAAATTATTCATGAAATTATAAAATTGATGTAGTGAAAGAGATGGAAAATCCTAACGACGCTTATCCATATTAACTTGCTTTAAATTCTAAATTGAATGAAATGCATGATTTAGCGGAAATTGGACAACTGTGTGCGATAGAAATGTTTAATTTATAAATTACTATATATTTGATTAGACAAGGAGAGGTCATAATTAACCCTAACACTATCAAGTTCATGTAAATCTGCATGAAGTTCATTAATCCACTAACAAGGAATGGTCGCCGACTGTTTCCCGCCCCCAGGGTACCCAGTATACTTTTTAGAATCTACTGGGGCTCTAGATTAAGGATCCATTCATATTTCCGTGTAAAACTCATAGTTGGCGCCGTGGCGTGGCGCCAAACTTTTAAGGCTGGATTTTCGACTAATTTCAAGCCTTCATAACTTTTGCAGTTTTAGCGGGATTTTCATAATTTTTGGTTTAAAATGATCAAGAAAGTCATTTTTCGCCCGATCACTTGATTCGCGAAATTTCGAAAATTTTCAAAAAAATTGTAAAAATGTATTTTAATTTTTTTGTTGAAAATCTAACTCTTTGTGATCATTTTCCTGCAAATTTTTTGAAAATCCACCGAATATTTCAAAAGTTATGGCGGTTGAAAAAATAAAATTAAGTGAATTTGGCGAATTTGGCGCCACACCACGGCGCCAAATATGAGTTTTACACGGAAATATGAATGGATCCTTAATCTAGGGCCCTAGTAGATTTTAAAAAGTATACTGGGAACCCTGGGGGCGGGAAACAGTCGAAGGTCCTTCCTTGTAAGTGTTGACAATAACTGGATTTCATGAGTCATTTAATTCGAATCAGTATTGTAGAATCTGTTGCACATCGAAAATAGATGCTCAGGTTATCTTAGAAAAATTCCCAAATGTTACTTCGCGGTCGTACTAATGATTCTGACGATTTGGCTGCAAAGGTTACCTGGTGTCCAAAGAGATTGTGAGTTAAATAGTATTTTAATTTCCTAGACACACCCACAGTACCCACAGTAACCGTTTTTGTACAAGTTTACTTTTGTTTATTTGTGTCATCTCGAGATTATTTTTTAACAAGCTTGCACAATTAAGTAATTAATCATACGTTATTTCGTGTATCGTTTTGGTAAATATCTAGTACCGAAATTTGGTAAGAAGTAAATTGTTCCCCGACATGGAGGGACTTCTTCACCGTGTCGAAAAATTGGAACAGGTCGTCACACAAATTGCAAAATGGATACATTTCTCAGAAGTTATGGATTTTGGTAAATTACTATTTTAATAATTTGTTCTTAAATATGTTACATAATTTATGAAATACTTACTGATCCGGTGCGAATGTAAATATTAATTATTAATTACCGAAATTAGTCAGAGTTTGAAACTATATTTAAATTTAAAAAATATTTTTATGGAATGAAGATTTAATAGCTATGTATTCATTTAATCAATTAATTTCACCATTTTACTTGTTTTATTGTCAACGAATTATTGTGTACATGAATTTTACACGAGTTCATTAATTGCTCATCGCATTAACCCTGCTAAAATAAATAATTGTGATTAAATAGAAAAATTGTGATAAATATGAAATACCTTATTTACAGATACTTGGACCATAAATTTGTCCATTAAGTTTTTTTATGCCTTTGTATTTGACTTGTTTTTTTATTTTATAGGTATTTTGGGTAGTACTAAGGTTGCTGATAGGATATCAACTACCTCCGGAAATCCGGGATCTCCTCAAAGAAAACGTGATATTTTCTTATACATATTTTAACCATTTATTTGTAGTAATGTTCTCTTTGCAATATTAGTCAATTGTTGTGTAAAATAGGCAAACGAGCCAGGAGAAAGACTAAATCTGGAGGAACAAGCAGGCACGAAGTAGGAGAAAGTTGTACCACAGATGAAAGCGAAATTGAAGAGGAAGTTATTAACGTAACACAAAATACGGACTTAATAACAACAAATAATTCCGCTGCTACAATTGTTGAAGAAGTTACAAACTTAGAAATTGTCAAAGTCGAGGATTACGCGATCGACGTAAATAACGATGACGATGCTAATAATACCACTGAAGGCGAACGATTCACAATTCATGTTGATCATACTGCAGACTATTCACGTAAATATGTGTGCATGTTAAATTATGAAATATGTAATGATTGTGTTTACAATTTTTTGCAATAGCTTTTTTTGCAAAACTTTCAGCCTTCGAACTGGAATGTTTACGAAACCAGTCAGTTTTGCTAGGGAGGATGGAAACGATAGAAAGTCTGTTGTTAACTTCCCTCCAAAATAAGAATGACGCCGATGTTGTTTCTCGCAGTTGGATTTGGCCCCTTAAAACGGAACAGGAAATGAATAAAGTTGAACTGTGGCTGCAGCAGGATGAGCGGCACTATCAACATGAGGTTAGCGTAGGTCATGAGATGAAAATAGCAACCGTCTTAGTATTTCAAGCGTTGGTTTTAATTTATATTAATTTTTCGGTAGGTGTTGGCATTGTCAAAAATCGGTGGGACATCGGAAAGTAAATGTGTCTATAACACGTTGCAATGGACGATAGCCCACGAACTCGCGTTAAATTTACGTTTTACCAATAAAAGTGGAAAGACTTCGTTTGGCGATAAGCTAATCGCCCAGCTAATCCGAGATACTCAAAATTTAAGAAGTGATAAATTTTCCGTCATTACGTTAAGTTTTAGATTTTAATCCTTATTATATAAATATTAAAATAATTTTTCAGATGCAATTAAAGCTGGAAGTTCAGACGTAGGATTAACCGATGCAAAAATTAATGGTCATATTGCCTCTTGGCTGAGACAATCTGCAGAAAGAGAAAAATCTCGAAACAAGAAAATAGCCGAGTAGACACATAAATGATCATGGCCACACGCAAATAATAATGAAAGGATTGCTAAGTTATTGTTAAGTAAATGAGTCAGTGATCATTAAGATGCAGACTAATTTTATAACAAATTATATTGTCATCATAGTTTTACATATTGTTTTACAGAAAACCATAGTGGTTTCGCAATGATGTACTTAATGTTCTTGAAAACTAGCATATTTACGTATATAGTTCGAGTACATAAGTAAAAAAATGTCGATGTGCCCTCTCGGACGGTACGTATTGTAACGAACTGCATTTTGATGATTTTAGTTTGTATTGTGATGTGAGGAAGTGTGGTCGAAATATGTGTGAGTCAGACAAGTGATATTGTTGTGAGTAGCTTTTTATTCATTTTAAAATTGATAGAGCGATGTCGGGGTTCCGTAGCGTACTGACTTCCTTGGTCTCGTTCCTTGGCATATAATAGGGATAAGCACCTACTTATTAAACTTCATCAAGATTTAATAGTGGGATGACAAACATTTTACCTTGTCTAATATGGAATTCTTTACTAATGAAGTGAGAGAGCTTATCAAAGATTGCATGTAACACAAATACCTTAATTAAAGAGAGGCAGATGTACAGTGCGAATTTGAGTGATTAAAGCACTGACCGAGAGATGCATGTATGTATCTACGAAGGTCATACAAATCTTCACGCTTTACAGTATGTATGTACATACGGTATGTAGGAGTGCTCCGAACGAAACGAGACTTGGATAATTTCGTTTCGTTTCGAAGATGGGCGGATTTCGTTTCAGTACTTCGAAACGAAATGCCAATTCCCGAAACGAGATCGAAACGAAACCACCACTGCATTTCGTTTCGAAACCAACGAAATAATTCGGAAATACAATTATTTTATTATATATTCTTATTTTCCGATTGAAAGTGCTAATTGACACTTTTGGCTAATGTGACAATGTATTTCTATATTTAAATAATTATGTATTACGATTGGATTATGAACTTGTCCGTATATGATTCAAGAAGCGATTGTTGAAGTCTTGGTACCCATAATTAGATATGGGCGTTGAGTATATTTAATATGATTACACCATTTTTGTATTGTGATACACCTCAAGACTGGATAGTCTATTAGCATTGGTGACAGTGGATCATCTCCTTTTGGAGTAAAATGACATTTCAGACCGTGGTTTCTTATGGCCATTGATTGTATCGACTCATTGATTGTATCGACTCATGTATACAAAAGCCGTGTTCACTACACAAAGCTTGAACTTACCATACTTAACAAATTTGAATTGTCACACTAATAGTAAAACACTAACCCAATTATGATACATAGTGTGACAGGTTGCTTAGTAAAAGTTAAATTGTTTATAACATGATTTTCTCCTGAAAATTGAGTAAGATAATTTTGTAACGGAAATGTGTTGGATTAGCGAAAATAAAGCATGAACGGGAAAATATGAAGTAAATAAGTAGGAACGAAATATTTTCTTTCGCACGAAACGAACGAAACAACGTCCAATTTATATTTCGTTTCGAAATTTCAATATCGGACGTTTCATTTCGGTTTCGTTTGGAGCTCTAGTATGTATACACGCGAGTCAAGATCAAGAAAGTTATAACGGGTGTTGCAACAAGGCCCTGTGGCCCAATGGATAAGGCATCTGACTACGAATCAGGGGATTCCAGGTTCGAGTCCTGGCAGGGTCGTAAACTTTTTGCTTCTTTTTTCTTTTTACAACTTTTGTAATGGCAACATTTTTGGGAATGTAGTGGAAAATATGTGTACGTATCTTACAAGTTGTTAATTATTAATTGGTGATATATGTATGTATCTATAACTTAAAATTCATATGCATCTGTATTTATTAATTGACTTGATTAGAATGATTTTCTTGATTTCCTGCTCATAATGCATACATTCCTTTTGCTATATTGTTTGTTATAAAGCAGTCGCTTTTAATTTTAAGCACAGTGTATTTTTTTGTAATTTATTTAATCGTTGGAAATTGTACC
Organism: Folsomia candida; assembly: GCF_002217175.1. Lineage (NCBI taxonomy): Eukaryota > Metazoa > Arthropoda > Collembola > Entomobryomorpha > Isotomidae > Folsomia > Folsomia candida. The sequence continues at coordinate 10,774,296 of NW_019091197.1, read as the reverse complement.
ATGCCGGATGTGTTATGTATAATGTTTGTGTCACGCTAAAATACATAGTATTCAGTAGTTTACGCAAGCTGTGTATTTCCCAGCAAAAAATTTGCATAATAATTTTTGCATAATTTTTATAAATTATATCGTCCTTTTTTGTGGACTTACGTATGTATGTATATCTGATAAAAGTTGCTTCTACGCAGTAGAAGCAACTTCTAAAAATGCGAAGGTGTAAACGGCTACACTCCGATTTAGATGGTACCACTATAATTTGATATTACATGTCAACTTTACCAACTCTTGGTTCGCATGTTATCTTAAATGCGCAATTTTAAGTCAGATACGAGAGCTTAAAGTTTGCAAAAATGCATGATTTTTACCGTGCGGAAGGCCAGAAAATTCTTTCACTCCGTTCATCCAATTCGCAGGTCAACGATTTTCTCGCCTCGCTAACTTGGTTTTACATTCGCTTATCCCGATTGCTATTTAATTGTAGACACCAAGCATAAAATTGTATCTCTTTAGTTATAAATTTAATTAATTTTGGTAATGTTGAATTGCATTCCATCAACTTACTTTACTGCGCTATCATGCTAATACGTTTTGTAAATAATCAAGCATTATCATAGTCAAACACTAATTGCCAATATTTATTGAGACCAGTTGCCAGCTCATGTTTCATGTTTTCGTTTTTAATTTTCTCGAATGAAATTGCGTATTTTTTAAAAATATTCATCGAGATCAATGTATGATGACCTCCTTTGTAAGTAAGTAATACCAATTGCAACTAGGGGACGAAGCTTTTTTACCAAAGTTTTGATTTGGAGTGATAAATATCTAAGAACTGAAATAAAATAAGTAAATATGAATATGTTTAGTATTCACAGAACACATTCCAATCAGGATTGTAATTCTATTATGCAGGTTAAGTAAATATAACCCGATTTTTTCGTGTATCCATTTATATGAAGGTTTGGATAAAAAAGGTCAGAAACAAGATAATTTTGGTATATTTATATCTTATGGATAGTCATGCGTATTTCATCAAATTCAGGCCAAGCACTAAGGGGTGAAATCCTCTTATTTCTGCATCTTGTCCGTCAGTCCGTAAGCAGTATAACTTTCGACGGAACTTTTACCAATTTTGTTTTCGGATATCGACATGTAATTTTTAAAAGGTATGAAATGACGGCTAAAAATAGCCGTCATTTTCATGATCATCGTGTGGACATAGTCAAAGCTCAAAATTTAACTTTCACACAAATTGCAATCAAATATTATGGGTAATCAAGAAAGTTTTTAACGTGTTATGACTATCCCACAATATTAAATAGAGTATTGTTTGATAACGCGTAGGATAATTGCTGGATATCTTCTAGATACAGGTCCACTGTTGATGTGTCAAAATTAGTAGAATTAAAACTTTGAAACGTTACTCGTAAAAAAGGTAAAAAGTTACACGAGTCATTGACAGCAACACAGGTGCAGTTTCACCCCACGTTTATTCAATATAAAGTCCATCAAACCTGATACGTCTTACTCACCAGCAGAAGCGTAGCCACAGGTGGGGCTAGGATGCTTGAGCCCTTCCCATGACTTAGAAAATCCAATGTTTAATATGCATTCTAAGCTAACAAAAAAAGAAATTTTAAAGTTATAACATAAGTAATTTGTATAGAATTTAACGTAATTATTTATATTGGAACTTATATATTTCTTTTTTAAGCTTGTATGTATTTAAAGTTTAAAGATGACCAAAATTATGCTCATTTTTCAAGCTGAGCCCCCTATACCCCAATCCTCGTTACGCTACTGCTCACCAGCCTGAAATATAAACAGATCTCATATTGATTGACCTAATCATTGGTGCATTTCACGTCAAGTTTGTAACCTGCGTAACTGCGTATCGTTTGTAAATTTACACAGGTTTGACGTGAATTGACTTTGTAAAAATTTTCGTAAACATCTCTCTGTATTTTTTTCCTGTTTTGGTGGAATGCAAAGAAATTTTTTTTTCAAACCATAATAATTTTATTTAGCAATACAACAAATAAAGAAGAAAACAAAGAAATTCTTTGTTGTCATGGTGATGAAATCGAAATGCAAATATCAATCACCCAAATAGTTTACGAACTTTTATTTACGAACGAAAAACATGCCTTTGAAGTGCGTAAGTTTCGTAAGAGTTCGTAAGCTTATTTTCCCTAGAAATGTGTGTAAAAGTTTGTAAGTTTACAAACGTAACGCAGTTACGCAGGTTACGAACTTTGACGTGAAGTGCCCCATTATCTTGTTGTGTACATTCTGTACACGGGGCGATAAATATATACATCATGCAAGCGTAGAATAAAGCTTCTGTTATACATTCGTACATTTAATTCATGTCATACATTATCACCAATCGAATTATTTATATACGGCTTACAACGGTTTCTCAGAATTCTAAATGATTACAAGGAAAGCAATAAATATTTATTTGACGAAAATAAATGAGATCACATCAAATACTTAAACGTGATCAAGGCGTCCAATCCGATCCGCTGAAAGCCCAGCATGGATATATGACCATGATAATTTATGCAGACATATCATGCAACCGAATAGATTTGGACCGCTTTAGGTCATATCTAATTGTGGTGTGGGTATATAGGCCTCATGACACAAATGTTCGAAATAACCTTCCGACACTTAGAACTTGGTATGTGTGGTCTTTCAATACAAATTTAAATCACCATTAATTAAATGAAACTACAAATCATTGTTCATTAGCTTCACTAGAGTGACTTTACTGACATTAGGCCATGACCGGCAGAATTTCTTGTCAAAGAATATCAAAATAAGTAGACGCTAGAATAGAAATCGCAATTCTATTGCTCAATGCTGTTGTATTGATCTTAATACGTGGGCACAAAGTATTACAATATGAGAATTGAACTAGTATTTGAATGAATAAATGATTGTTTACAATTTGGTAATAAGTACATACTAAAAATTCCAGAGTATCAGAATGACGTATAACACAAAAATAGGAAAATATAGCATTGTGTAAATCTATAAAGTACCAAATTACAAAAAATACCGAATGGAATAAGCCTTAAGGTCATGGATCTTAGACCGAATCGTATTATTGATAAGGTTCTAACGCCGACAGCTGCAAGTAAGACAGTATTTAATCCAAGAATTGACCTTGCCCCAAGCAACACCTTCCATTTACTTTGGGGAGGCAACAATTTCTAATAAAATTGGCGTTTACAATAACAATAAATAAATCACAAGGTGACAAGTAAAAAACCATCTAGGATTTCTTGCCAGAATTCATGCAACTTTATTTGACCAATATTACACATAAATAGGAGATATTTTGAATTTTAAATTTTAAATTTTATGGCTTATCATGTCCTTGCATCCCTGTTACTTGCTGACTACCGGTCTCTGACACAAAACATAAATTTCCTCCGGTTCTCCAGTATGATCCAAGCAATCAATGCTCCACCAAATTTGGAGCTCTTCAATGAAATACATACAACTATTTCTAGAATTCGGTTGTGTAGCTCCCCATCGAGTATAGTTAAACGGAACTCGGTCAGTTCGCCAGAACCACTCATTCGTTCCAGAGAAAGCGTTGGTTCCTCCTAACCAAAAGTTGTAAACTATGGAAAACACAAGATTTGGTTAATTGATATATTGGAATGAATATGTGTAAATTTGCGAATGTTAGTTTTACACAGTGGAACAAACAAGTACACTTGTTGGTATTGATGAGCTGTAACAGTTTCCCCAATGGACATGTTGAAGGAAGCGCAATAAGCGACGGCATCTGTCCAGCTTATGTTCTTAGAAAAAAAACTTTTTACCAGGATTTTTACCCAAAATGTATAAATTACCCTATATCCCGAGTCCACAAAGTATTCTTTGCCCTCAACTATCACAACCGGGACGAGTTCTCGACCATCTTTAAGTCGCAATTTATTCGGGATTTGTTGCAAATCTTGCTTGCTTCCTGTACATAAATTGACACATTATGTAAGCACTTTTCCTCCAAATATGAATATCCTGATTATAATAATTTGTATTTTTGCGCTCACGTTTCTCAACCGTAGTTGGCGCCACAGTTCCAAATAATGCTAAAAGCGATAGAACGCTTAAAGCGGTGAGTTCCTTGAAAACCAGCATCCTGCTCTGTTTGTTGGAAACGTACGTATGCTTCCAGTAGGTTTTGAGAATTGATTATGCATACGTGGCAATCAATTGTTATACAAATTATCGTTATCAGTTGTCAAGTTCAATTCAGTCAATTTTTCACATTCAAGTTGTCGTTGCGTAATTGCATAAGGTATGTATAAGATTATATGAGTTAATTACCTTATCGCTACCATTCAGTAACCTTTGTAATCGAGTCATAAATGTATGAAAACCGTTTGGTCTTATGTATACGCTGACTCCGTCACTCTGTTCATGCTCTTGGCACGATCTAACTTGGGAACGATTCAGGTCTTCCAAATTCTATGTTCCCCATTTCCGGTAAGTAGAAAACGTCAAATATTTTGTATCGACGGTTGTAGCCGTTCTGTAAAAATGGGATCATGATCATCAATGCCTTTTCAAGCCATTTTGACCGCCTTGACCGTGTCGGCGATGCGAAATTCGAAAAAGTTGATCCTGTGCCGTATATAAATGTAGACATGATGCGATTATTTGATCGTGCACATGGACTAGCGAATAAGCTCGTCTCACGCCCTTTATCAGACTATATTCTGATAACCGGACAACTACGATAATACGTATTATTTATTTGCTTGGAGAAAGATCTTTTTATTCCATTTCTTTCCCAGAAGTCTGACAAGGTCAGTAATTCGACAGCCTTGGTCAAACCACGCGTTTCTTTTCTGTATGGGCTAAACCCCTTACACAGAAGAAATGTATAATCACAAGTTTCTCTTTGCAAAATGGCCGTGTGATGCTGGAGAAGCAAAACTTGGCAGAAGACAATATGTGAGTTAAGCGAGTGATAACTCTTAATATGAAGTAAATATTTACGTAGTATACTTAGCAAAAAGTTCTAATTTTACTCCAAATACGAATTAATGCTTGCTTGCTGGAATATCTAACAAAATAATAAACCCAGCGTTAGAGACGTTATGAAAATTGTGAAGCATTAATTAAATCAATGTAAATGTCATTTTAGAGTATGTACATGTGTACACTGTAAGAATAAATAAACCCCTACGGAGTAAAATACTATCCGTGGCAGAGTTAATAGTGTTTGCACTCTCTATGGTGTACGTGGGAGCTTAAATGCAAAAGAGTTACGCGTTTTACCCCGTTTGAGTACACCGTTACCTTCAGCGGAGTAACGCTTCCACAAGGGCACTGTGAGTCGGTAACCCTTATTGGAGTACTGCTTACTCAGTACGGTGTTCTTTTTATGAGAGCGGTATATGCAAATAATTTGAAATCCATTCAATTTTGTTTACATAATTTATTTATGGAATTTTATTAATTATTCATTAATTTTAAAATTCTACAAGAACAGTATTGCTTAAAATATTGCAACAATTAAAAATTTCACTAATAAAATATAATTTACTAGTTAAAATTACAACCTGGGCATTATTTGGCCGATTAGAGCTTGCACAACCGGGGTTAATGTTGAGTTATCGCAGGGTTTTCCAGCTATACCGTGTAACAAAAATAACCATACATTTTTTGCTTCAACCGGAGGGGGCAGGTAGAAAACACTAAAGCTTTTAATGCATGTATCTAAGGCTACAAAGAAACTATCCCCACAAGGGATAGCCATCCTATCTAAAATTACGAAGTAAGACTCAATCCTTAAATCGTATGTAGAACCAAGAGCCAGTATGAGGGGGGCAACATTCTTATTCTCACTCAGGACTTCCGCGACATGCGTATTTTTCTGCAACAATAAAGAAATGCTATTACTTTCATGTCATTTTTACCTTAATTTAATACTTTTATATAATCATTCAACTTAAAGATCTAAATATTATCAAGCTATTCCGAGCATCCAAATCTGTTGCTTTTATTGATCTCTTAACTCGCTTTGGCTTAGGACCGCTGTCCGACTGACTAATATTATTGTCCCCAGTGGGCGCAGGGTTTATTTTACGAGCACAGGATGGGAGAATATGTGGCAGGAGGCTGAACGCAATCAATGCTATGTCATCTAAAAATCATTGAATATTAGCTAGGTAATTGTAATTATAGTTGAAGAGCAAATAATGTTGTTAACTCACCCCCAGTTAAGTCACACCTTGGCTTTCGAATATCCAATTTTTTTTGGTAATCAACGCCACTTTCCTCTGCATAGGTGAGGAGCAATTTCGAGGCTTTCGGCCACCGCTCATACATCACAAGACTAAGCCTTGGATGTCTCGAATTGAAGTCTTCAACAATCTGAACAATAGGAAAGGATTATGTTTTTATATAAATAGCATTAAGCATATTATGTACACAACATAATTCTTACCATTCCCTTAATATCAAACAAGCGTGGTAAAATTGACGGGATCCTTCGAAACCCTACCAAGTTCTGTTGCATTTCTTCGCGAATTACAGTTCGCCTCATAAATGTGGAAGATTTCATAGTAGGAAGAACATCCAGGGGGTCAAAATTGTCCAAAAATCGATCACGTGATTTATGGACGCTCCCTTAATCAAACCGATGGCACACCTGGTGTAATGGTCCAGATTCTAATTCATCGGTACTATGTAATTGCAGAAATGAGCCATCAATCTCTATGGGAATTGGATCGGAGATTTGGTTAATGATCTCTCCTTGCGACGACTCGTTAATAATAGGCTCTCTGGTTGTCAATTCTTCGTGATTTGGTGATATGTCTTCCTAAGTACAGACCAAACCAATAACTTTCGCAATTAAATCATATCCTTGCGCTCTTGATAATGAAATAAGACTGGATTTAACTTACAAATAAATTGCTTGGCTGAAAATTTGGTGGGTTACGTTTCCGCTCAGGTTTGCTAAACAATGTTGGCGAAATATTTAACCCCCGTTCTCTTATTTCGGCTTCATCTAATATTGATCCGCTAAAAACTGATGACTGCGAATCCTAAATTATATATTTATTAACAACTTACATAATAATTTGAAGGGAACGCCCATAAATTATTTCACGAAAAAGTGCAGACTTTTCAAACCCTTCTTCCCCTCGTGATGCATTATGTACATCCCATTTTTACATATGGCGCAAATGGGAGTTATATGAACCTACGTTATGTTATGAACTTATGTTCATTTATAGTTAAATTATCTTAATTTTTGGACATCCCCTCAATAAATTATTGTTTACTACCACAATAAGTTTAAATATATATTATTGGCAGAATAATAAAATGCTCTGAGTCATTGCTAAATGATATAGCAGAATAAAAGCATTGAAAATATTTTACATCATTAGAGTCAATAAGTATGGATAGTCCGGATTCATAAAGTTTGTATCCAGCATATTGAGCAATATACTCACTACTAAACTTTTTAACTACAAAGTGACAATCGTCATTGTCCAAAATGATTCTGTCAATGCGACCAAAAATTGGCATTTCTCTGCAATATTCTAACAAGATATATCCACCCACCTCAAAATCAGAGCCATTTTTTGTAATTTTAGTCGTCACAACTATCTGATCCGTCGCCAATTTGCTAAATTTTCCCAGTAATAATTCATTTTCTATCGTGTCTGCCAAATTTATTGACTCGTAATCATTGCAAGCAAATGAGTGTGGCGAAAATGTTTCCAAAGAAAGCAGCTTAAAACAACGAGATAATTGAAAACGATATGCCAATGATTTCGAAATATTTTTGAAATTGCCTACGACATGTGCAGTTGTTTTGAAAAACTTATGGCGCGCCTCGAAGGGCATGCTCCAAAACTGACGAAGGGGTCCTATCTGCTTAATGGCGGAAGAATAGTGCAACATGTGATGATGTTTTGATTTCAATGGCTTTCGAATCATGTCCTGATATTGGTGCAGGAATTCAGCGATAAGAGAATCAAGTAAAACAAGCCCACCAGATGAAATAAAATTTGCAAGGAGGATCCTGGCTATTTCGTTTAATAACAAGAATAGTGACCAAGTTTTATCAGAAGTGTCGATCAAATCGCCAAGTAAAATAGGAAGATAAAGAGCAATACATATATTTTGCGAAGCATTTTGGCCAGATTTGGTTTCTCCCTTCATAAATGTTGGTTTAATTTGTGACGGCCTACTTTTCCCGTAATGGCGACCAAAATCATATGACTCTAGGCGATAATTCAATTTGTCAACCGACAGCTTATTTTTTGAAACCAAGTAATTTACAACGGAATGAAATAAGTCAGGCACCACCCCCTCAAATAAGTCGTGCATAATATCGAAGACAAAATTCTTAATGACATGAAAATATGGTAAAGTATTCAGAATGGAAGAAAAATTCAACCCTGTTTCGCAGAGATTATTTATCTCCACATCTAACGAATAATTTGCTACAGTTCTGAGTTTAGATTTTGATTCGAAACAAACACTCTGGCACTCTTTTTTATGCATTTTACAACGCCGACAGGGATAATTTGCATTAAAACCTTCGGAAAATCCTAAAAGAGTATGTAATCCTAAATTATCTCCACATACCTGAGCTAATGCAATTTTTAAATTAATTTGCTCACCATTGTGTACAAACAATATTCCTTCCTCCCAAAGCTCCTTCAATTCATTAGTAATTACTCGTAAAACCGAATTTGGGGAACATAATTTGAAGTCCTCGGTTTTAAGTGATGCAACAAGAATAACATTGTCTAATTTTGAAAGGAGGTGTTGTGGAAGATCAATTATAGAGAAATAAAAGTTTGCTAGTTTGTGTTTTCCACTTTTTGAACCCAGAGGATTGGCTACTTCTGCATCATCGTAATAGAGATTGATAAATATTGTTTCTCTGGGCTGATTAAAATCTCTTACAAATTTTCCATCCCGGAAGCAAGAGAAATTTTCACCGTTAAAGTTACTATTAGTTTGCAAAATTGAGAAAAATCCTGGTTTTCGAAGCAACTGTTGAATGGATTTCTTAATAGAAATGTATTGCATAGTGACATTCTTATATTCCTGCTTTCGTGACCCCAAACTTCTAGACTGAAAGGATATGTCGGTGTCAAGGACAATTTCTTTGGGTTCAATCATGAAATTTCTACTTAATAAATACTTATCCATTTTGTATCTTGAACTAAACTGGTCAAAAACGGCTAATAAATCCCTAACCGGACTGTACTTGGTTGGATTTCCATTATAACTGTTACGAAATTCGCTAATTTTAATTACTTCTGCTATGCTTTCCTTCACGACGGACATGATTTTGGTACAACTAACCATGGGGATCTTTCCAGACTCTAAGATACTAGCGTATAATTTTGCAATGCATGATTCGAAATGTATAACTGACTCAGGACCAGAAAAGTCTTCTAATTTAGGAGGGGACAAAAACTCGTCATCTTTTTCCTCTAACTCTTCTTGATTTAGCAAATCGGTATGGCAATCAGTAAGTGATACACCACTTAAAAGTTGGGAATGAAGTTTAAAAATATTCGCAAAGTGACCAAGATAAGCCCTGCGTGCAAATGAACCATTACAATGTGGGCATTTATATTCACTCTCTAGCTTTAGTTTATGAAACTTTGTTAAATGTAGGGATAATAGCCTTAAATTTCTAAATTTATCTGTACATTTAAAACATACGTAAATACTCCCTGATTTTAGCTTAACAATGGCCTTGCTGAGTTTTGAGCGATGTCCAATACTGGGGATGAGGTCTGCGAGATCTTCCTTCGATAACTCCAGCAATTCATCATCGGTAATATGGTTTTCTGAAAATAAGAGGGAAAATGGCAATCACATTTATGAGAATAAAATTTATTGTACAATTTCGACAATTTGCAACTTTAAATTAACTATTTACCCTCAAATTTTTTGGCGTACTCTTCTAATCCGCACTGCTGCAGAAGTCGTCGCACCTCTTGCGTTGCCATTTCTGAGTGGGGGTGGTTAAACGGGGGCAAGGAAATGAAAATTTTTCCACTGCCCGAATTACACTCGCAGCGTGGTGGAAGGCGATTGAGTGGAAAATGCTCTGTTTTGTGGTGTAAGAGCCAACCTGCCGCCCAACTCACATAACTCTGCCACGGGTAAGTTATGCATTGTTAACTCTTTCTGGATTAAATCCAAGCAAAGTAGACTAAACAGAGTAAGTATTGGGGCAACCCGATGATAGGTTTGCCACTTTACCCTGTACAGAATTACCAATACCCCTGTCAGTGTATACTGGCAAGTAACTCAGCACTAAGTTACACACATTTTTAACAGTGTAGAGATTTCAATTTTTCGTTTAATCAATAATTTACTTTATTCAGTGATGATATAAATTTTATTTTTAAATAAAAATGTGTCCTTTTTCTATTGACAAAAGTTCACCAATTTCGTTAATAGTTAGATGTATTCTTGGGCCACGTCGTGTTGGCAGTTCTGACGTCATTTTGCCCCTCCCACCAGGTACGACTGATTGCAGTGTAGTGCCACAACCACCATTCAAGAATTAAATCAATTCTTCAGATCGGAATATTGGATTTTGGCGTTCAAGTTTTACATTCGTTATTTAAATCGTATCAAATTCTGCAATTAATTATATTTTGTTTTCATTCGAACGCAAAAAATGTAGTCACATAAATTGGAATATTCAGTTAAAAAGTGAGGAACCAACCAAAATTTAATATAGAGGAATTTGCTACTATTAAAAATAATGAGTGTAAAACTTGCACGCCAAAATGCAAGTTTTAGATCCGAATAATTGATTTAATTCTTGAGTGGTGGTGGTGGCACTACACTGCAATTATATGTATCTGGTGGGAGGAGCCAAATGACGTCAGAACTGCCAACTCGACGTGGCCAGAGAATAAACGCCAATTTTGTAGTTTCTACGTTGTACTAATAGATTTAATCAATTTCAGATGACATTTCTAAGGAAGGAGGTAAAAATTGTTAATGTGTTAATCCACGTGGTGTTTTTAGTTGAAACAGCAAATTTACAATTTCAAAATTTATTTAGTTTTCATCCGATTAATTTTTCTAATTAAATTCAAATTAAACTGTATAGTAAATATGACCTATCAATTTGAGACGCATGATTATCCCAGATTAACTTTGCTTTGTACAATTTCTCCGATTCGACCAGGTGTCATCGACCCATATCTGTTCACTTTCAGTCATAATAGCGATTTTGAGATTGAATGATAGTGAAATTGGTTTCATGTGAATGAAAGTGAATGAGAATTACCATTCCTTTCATTTTGTTTCACCATATGCTTTATACATTGGGCAAGGAAAAAATGACGCAACAAATCATTACCAGATTAATACCAGGATGTACATATATCACTCTACTACGAGGCATGTAATTTTTTTGCTCAACTGAAAACCAAATCTAAAAAATTGTAAAAATGATTTAAAAGTTAACTTCATACATTTTAATTCATAATCTGGCTTTGTAGAGGGTAAGAACTTCCTTGGTAACCGAAATGGTATATTTCGTGGAAAACATTGATTTTTGGCCAAGTATTGCAACAGTTTGAAAAAATGATGTTTTTAATGCTTCATGTTTTTTAACTTTTACTTAATTAGATTTTTTCCACGATTTTTTCCACAGTAAAAACCTACAAGAAAAGTAGTCTGGCACTTCGAATTTATTTTTAAAAGCCAAATTTATAATTGTGCATGAGTTACACACGAATTTCTAAATTTTTGCATTTAACTATATTCTGGGATCATAGATATTTTCAAGCTAAATTTCTCCATCACCACTATTTCGCATGGCTATTCTATTCATATAATATGGTTCATTGTATGCAATGATTTGGGAAAGACATTTGAATAAAGAATATACAATAAAATACAAAAAATGAAAACGTTTATTGAATGATGTGTTGCTAGATTAAAAATTCAATGTTCAGTTTTCAAGTTCCAATTTCTTTTTATTATTCCTCCAATTAATGTTCGAGTTAAGATATAAATATTGTATTTACAACAAAACCTTCGCTCCTGGATGAAATTAAATGTTACCCAGTGGTAATATTTAATTAGCAGCCTGAGTATAAATTTATACCGCTTGATAACACACTTCAACCAGCTGGTAAAAGTATGTCAACTAACAGTAAAGAAATTACCGTTATGGTGGAATAACCTACGATTACAAGATTTTTCAACTTTATTAAAACTTTTAAGATTTATTTTGTCAAGGAAATTGATTTCTTGCTAAAATTAATTTAGAAACCTGTTAGTACATCATTGATTTCGCTATTTTGATTCTAAATTTGCAAAATTTCTGTCAAGTTTGTAAATTAGTTATATTTACACACCAATGCCATAGCTTTTACAGGTTTAGCTAATCAATTTTGTTACGCTAAGGTAATATTTTAATTCCCGTCAAATGGACCAATAAAAGGATCCCACTGTTCCCAATCCTCTCTCTGGGGGGCTAGGTGGCCCCCAGGAGGTGTGGGTGTGGTTATTCAATATTTATATAATCTGAATACCGCAAATGTGACCAACAAAAAATTTCAAATTTTGCATTGACAAGTGGGAATGTTCAATTATTTGTGAACTCGTTTTTGCCCATTCCTCAGTGGGATTGAACAAAAAATAAAATTGCACGATTTTTAAAAGCATTCGGTTTAAAAAGCAACTCCCGTAACCAGGGTTCCGGGTGGGAATTACCGGGTGGTAAATACCACCCGACCTCGGTGTGAATAACTGTGAATAACTGTGAAAATCAAAGTTGGGGCAATTTGAATCACGTTGAAGGAGCGAAGTTTAAAGTAAACTGTTTTAAAACTGCTATAATCCACTATTTAACTCGTTTTCTTTCTTTCACTGCTTCAAAATTATCATTGGTAGTGCTAAACAAAATTTACTATTTAACAAAATTGATCCGCATTTGATAATTATATTTTAAAATTTCAAGAAATTTACAGGAAATAATTATAATTGATTAATTGTTTTATGAAGTAAACAAGCTTACATCTAAAATATAAGACTTTTTCCCCAACAATATGCCAAGAATTTCGATATTCACAGTTTTTCCCGATTTTCACAGTTTTTCACAGTTATTCCCACTGTGATGGGCATTACCCAACAAAGTGTGAATTTCCGAAACCTTACCCGTAACAGATGAGGACCATTCCTTTATAGGATTAGTTTATTGAATTTCCATTTTTCCGAGGATGTCTGTAATTTTGCTTGGTCCATGATCCGATTTTTTTGTACTTAAAAATCCATTTCCTTCTGAAAACTGGATGTGTAAAATTTTTGTTTATTTTGAATTTTCCTACTTTCATTCTTTCGTTATTTATTTTGAAATTTGAGTTGAAGATTTTTTATCATTTAGAAGGTCTGTTTCGCAATGATTTTTCAGGTGCAAAAATTAGTTTGAATTACATGAGAAGTTCATAATTTTCAGATTCTAGATTTAAACAGAAACATAATTCAGATGGTTTGTTTAATTTTGCGAGACAGATGTTGCGTGCAAATCTTACTAATCGTACTTAAGTTAATCGTTGATTAACTTAACTGAAAATTATGCGAAAATCAATCACAGAAATTTTTGGATTGAAATTGAACAGCATTTTAGATCTTTTACCGCATGCATTGCAAATTGATGTAGGCAAATTTTAAAACTGTATAATTTACTCGCCAATTCGCTAACTTTTGCATTTGTTTCCTTCTTTTAAATTTGTGTATAAACATATCTAGCACACCAAATTGACAAAATTTCTGCCCAAAATAGGATTTGAGCACTGAAAATAATGTGGTGACAAACATTGTGACCAGTGGGGTAATATTGTTCGAGTTAATAAATTCCGTCAGAATTCTCAACTTATTCCATACCTTATGCAGTTTATCTTGGTTAAAAGGATTCCAATTTTGCCGATGATGTCGTAGAAAATTTCAATTTCCAAAAACTGACGTCTCCTTCTAATCTGCCCGTACAAATTGTAAATGTCTGAAGCATCGCTTTTTAAAGTACAAAAATATATTTTAGACTGCAATCGGTAACATTTTTTTCCATGTTTTGCCAGAATTATTTTACTAGATAATAGAATCGTTGCAGGTATGAGAATATCAGATGTATAAGCCAATTTCATCAGTGCACAATTAAGATAGTTACTCCAATGGCAATTGAACAACCGCAAATTATTAGAATGATAATGTTATGTGATTTCTTAATTTAAAAGTGCCATTTTGTTGGAGCCAATAGGTTTGCAAATGTCACGTCATTCGTATTAGGCTATGAATGTCATTCATGTCAGATTTACGCATGGATTTACAAAATCCAGCATTCAACAAGTTTTTCAGGAATTTGTAAATAGAAGTTATCCGCTGCATATTTTTAATGAAATTGAAAATGATAGAAAATAAATGAAATTCGTCACTCGGAAATCATAATGACTGTCACGTTTGTCTGTACAATGCAAAGGACTGTCTTTTCCGGAGGTAAAAATCACCTTTTTCTGGAAAATTTTTTCGATAAATTCTTTTCAAATTTCAAATTTCCATACACTTTGGGACAATGTAGATGACCATAAGAAGTTATACAAACATAGGATCATAAGATTTATTTGAAAATGTGTATACATTCCAATCTCCAAGATGCCTTGGATACAAATGAGTTCAGAATTTTGAGTCGAAGTGTCAGATTTAAATGCCAATTTCTTAATTTTCGTAGTTTTTTTAAACTGCTGGTTATTTTCAGATTGAAGGGTCTTCTAGTATTTTATTTAAACTTCGATTGGCAACCTTTTGGTATTCTTTTTCAAAAATCAAATGCATGGAAAATAGAATTCGAGCAGGCTAGAGATTATCAGATTTGTACGTCAATTTAATATGTTTAGGTTTTATTCCAAGCAATTGGTTGCATTTAGATTGGTCATCTTAATGAAATTTACCAATACAGATTGTGAACGTCAAAAGGAAAAATCAAATCTAAACCGTAATTATCAACAGATCCATAGTTTTTTTTAATTAAAATTAGTTAAATTGAATTCAAAATTCAAATTCATACCTTCTTAAATAGAATTTAAGAAAGTTTGAAAATTATCAGATTTGCACCTCTATTTGATAGTAATGTAAATGCGTTAAGATAATGAGTAATGTGAAAACGGCACTTTTTCATTGAAAAATTACATTTGAACAGCTGACCATTTTGACCATTTGTATACTTATGTTTTACTCCAATTAAATATTTTGGTATGGAGTAGAATTTATGAAGATTTGAGACTCAGATTCACAGTTTTTTCGTAATTGTAGAGTTTAGAAAGTAATGTTGGTCGGTGCACTTAAATTTCAATTTCAGAACACCAGAAAAAATGAAACTTTATGCAAAAATCAATGAGGAAATTGCAATTCAGACCAAACTTTATTGATTTTGAATATATGATAATGGGATAGAGGAGTTTAATATTGGGCGGTGGTGCAAACAATTGCGTCATCCTCATTCCCCTTAAAATATAAAATTAAATATGATTTAATAATTTAAAACTGTCATTTTGTCGAAGTTGATTTGATAATGTCATACTTAAACGTCATTTTCATAATTTGTAGATCTCATGTTAAAGTATTAATTGGTTTCAGATCATTAAAACCTTCTACCTTGACAAATAAAACTTTGAAATGTTCAAAATGGAATTTTTAAATTAAAACTATTCCTACAAATTCATCGTGTTTAAAAAATGGGTAATTGACGCTGCAATAATAAGTAATTTTTACACTTTAGTAACCGGTCACATTCCTGCTCATTTTCACTCATAATAATCAATTCAGAACGTGAATGAAAATGAAATTGATTTCATTTAAAAGCGAATCAATTAAATATACTTTCATTTCATAACTATGAGACTGAATAAAAATTTTCAGTCCTTACATTTCTTCCACGTTACTACATGGGGGGAAATAAGAATGTCGAGAAATCAAATGCTAATGATGGAAACTGTACGAAACTGAATGAGAATCGTTATTCCGAAATCAGAATGACGTATGTATGTCACCCCGCAAATTTGTATTGAATAATCATTTTCAGCTACAATTTAATTTCATACAGTTTCCGTAAATAATAAAAATATCAAATGCATAAATCCACGTTTACTGATTACTTATAATTTTCAACTTACAAAAAATTCTTGAAATATAAGAAAAATGTCCAACGTCTTAAAATTTTTACACAATTCCGTCTTCTTACCTGAACTAATAAGACGTACCGTATAAATAAATAATAATTAGACAAAAGTTCGACTGAATACAAAACACGTGAATAAATAATAGTCGCTAAACTCGGTCGAAATTATCAGGATTCACAACTAATAATTATCTTGATCCGTTGAATTTTTTCATAAAGTTTGAAAGTATACGAAATCGTCCTGTTCACTTTCAGTCATAATCATACCTGTTCAAAAACGAAAATTTCATTACATAATCAGTCATTCCGATCTCCGAATGGCGATTTTCATTCACTTTCATTCAGTTTCTATGATTTTCACGTTCATTTCATTTCATTCCGTGTCATTCTTTCCTTGCCCCATGCGTTAAGCATAGGGTGAAAAAAATGATAATTTTCAGTTACTGTCATACTTCTGAAATGTGAGAAAATTTCATTCACTTTCATTTACATTTCAAGTAATTTCACTTTCACTCACTATCATTCACTCTCAAAATCGATATTATGACTGAAAGTTAACAGGTATACATGACTACAACACAGTTCAACTCATTATTACCAGCCTGGTGGAGTCAGGAAATTGTATGTTTCTAGAAAAATCGAAATTTCAAAATTTGATATTGATAAATACATACGCAGTTGACAGAATTATTTAAATTTTGTATTTCTACACAACTAAATATGTACCAAATATTCTACGTGACGTAATAAGAAGTTATCCGTTTTAATTCAAATTCATATTATATGATCTTATTGAGGAGGAACTGACCTTTAATGAGTTTCCAATGTAAATTAAACCAAATAGTGATGCAAGATCTGTCCATGGGTTATTCATTGTAGGGAAATTTGCATAAATCTGATACGTAGATTTTTTAAATTTAAATATTAACAATGTTTAAAAACACGTTAGTGATACATATACGTATCGAATTTAAGTTTAAGAATGAATAAAATTAACTTATTTAGATACTTCTCGCCTCCGTGCTCAAGCATGTTATGTAACATTCAAAATGCCATTTTTTTAGTAACCCCAAACAAGTTGTGGATGTTTAACTATTTAGCATTAGTCTTCACATGCGCCATCACTGCCGCTATAATTCCTCCATATCCCATGGCGGAGAATACTTCCCAAACTTTGCTGACATCCTTGGGATCTATTTTTCCGGCCAAGTCTCGTTTTTCAAATATTCCCGCCATCTTTTGCACAAGGGCGTTTCCATCAAAATCCTTTATCATTTGCAAGCCCTTCTCCTTGAGCTCGGTTCCAATGCACTTTCCGGCATCCTTGATTGCATTCCAGTCTGTGAGTAAAATGTAAAATTTGGTTGAACTATGATTATGCATGGTTTCGGGTATAGCGTTCTTACTTCCTCCAAGCAGCTTCCAGGAGCAGTATCCCACAGCTCCAACCAGAACCGTGGCTCCTAAAATGGCAAAAAACTTTTCCCATGGCGACATATCTGCATGAGGCAAAACAAGACTTTTTTAAAACGGGATGGATAACAGGTTATGGTCTGTGTAAAAAGAACAGGGTTTTATTCCCAATAGGTTTAAGGCCGACTTTTATTAATATTTGTGACAGAGGACAAATTATGTTAAGGCTGTTGCAATTGTAAAAATGAATAACAAATTGGTGATATAATTATGAGACTGTAAATAGTAAACATTAAAAGGCCGGCTACTTCACGTGTACAAAAATGTCATAATAAAACGTTCCAACTTTAATACACCTATTTACCATAGTGAAGTATAGTTCAACTTGTTGATATCCGACCACCACATTCCCTCGCACGCGACATAGTATATCGTAGTTACTGATAAGCCTAAACATTCAAATTTCGGCTCATTTTGTAGACAATTTAATGTACTTTAATGCAGGGTTCGGAAAAACCCCGGGATTTACTTCCAAAACCACTACCCACGGGGTTTTATTAGTAAAACCCCATGTTATTTGGGGTTTTACTGGGTTTTACTGGGTTTTACTCAATGACTTGGGGTAAAATAACAAAATGAGAAGTTTGCATTTTATTGTGAAATAATGAACAAATAGATGAAATACAACTTTAAAAATTGTTTTACTTGACTTACTTCACTAAATTTTCAGTAAAACCCAGTAAAACCCGAGTAAAACCCAGTAAAACCCAAAAACCCCAACCCAGTAAAACCCGGGGTATGAATACCCTGCTTTAATGTAACATTAAGTCTGGTTTAATGAAAAAAAAATATTTTGAGGGGAACTTACTAAATACGACAGCCCGACAAAAATGCCCCAGAAAAAGTATCCGACCACTTCCACGAATTTTTATTTAAGCCATTTTGTTGAGATAAGTTCTGTTTCAATTTACTTACTGAACATTTTTCTTATTGTTTCAATATTTTATTTGCAGAAAAATATGATGGGGAAAAAGAAAGCGGAAGTTCCGATTGCTGTCCGGGACTTAATTATTCAAAGATGGATAGGGGACGAAAACTGTAAAATGTCGGACAGACAGGTTTCTGCAAATTTAAAAATTCCGAAGACTACTGTCCACGACACTATCCAAAGGTTAAAAACAACCGGATATGTTGAGAACAGGAAAGGTAGAGAACCTAAACCAATTCTAACTAAGGGAGAAAAAGGACGGGTGGTGCGACTTGTCAAGGTCAACCCTTTATACAGCGCCCCAATTATCGGTTGTGGTGAAAAACACAATGGGAAAGAAAGTCGGACCACACACGATCAGAAAGATTTTGAATAAAAATGAATTCCACGCCCGAACACCCCTGAAGAAGCCTTACATCAGTATGAAGAATCAATGCAAACGATTACAATATGCTCTCAACTACGTTTCGAAGATTTTATCCTTCTGGGATTCAATAATTTGGTCCGACGAAACTAAGGTTAACCTATTTGGTTCAGACGGACACAAGAAGGTGTGGAGGAAGAAGGGAGAAGCACTCAAAACAAAAAATCTTCTCCCTACCGTAAAACATGCAGGAGGGTCAGTTGTGGTGTGGGCTTGCTTTGGTGCCAAATGGGTTTGAAATTCGGAATTTATGGACGGAATTATGAAGGGCAACTCATATCGAGATATTCTCATCCGAAACTTGTTGGAATCTTTGAAATAGGACGTCGATTTATTATTCCAGCAAGATTCGGATCACAAGTATACATCAAAGGCTGCGTCAGAGTTTTTTTTAAAGAAAATAAGATTAAGAAGCTAGAATGTGTTTCTCTGTCCCCGATAGAACATCTCTATGATTTCATCAAGAGAGAAATCAGAAAAACCCCAGTTTCCAACAAACAGGAAATAAGAAACCAAATTTTGGAGATTTGGAACAATATTGACCAGGAAATGCCTCAAAACTTTGTACATTCAATGCCAAGGCGACTGTAGGCTGTAATTGCTAATAGAGGAGACCTGACCAAGTATTAAACAAGTTATGCATAACTTTGTTATTTTGTAGTTAAAAAATGTAGAAATAAAACTGCCTGGTCGGATATATACCGGCAGCATAAACTTTAAGGATAAAACCTGCAAAAGGGAGATAAACCATTGCGTCAAATTTGAACGTGTTCGATGAAGAAGATTGAAATTTGAGTATATTTTATGCATGTTGAGTACATTTAACTCAAATTTATTTATAGTGTTTTCTGTAGATAAATTTAACTTCGTCCTTACTAAATTTCCCTTCGTCGGTGTCTGGGGCGTCACTTTGGGGAATAGAGAGAAATAGAATTAATTTCATGCATTACAAAATTCTGCAATGGGCGCAAATATGTGCATGTTGTTTATTTTTATAAAATTCTAGGTATGTATTGATATAAAAATAATTACTGGATTTCAAATCCCAGCGTGAAAGTAGTATCAAGTAACTTTTGTGGAACAGTGTAACTTTCTATGATGAGGCAGACAAGGCATGCCACAAAGGAGAGCAGGTATTTCCCCATTCTTCAAGTACGCAAGTGTGGAATTGAAGTGAAATATAAAAGCAGAGAGAATTCGTCCCATAAGTTTTTATATGCTTCGTATCCTGTCGAAGCTTGTCATTGTTAAATAGAAACAATACAACATAAAATATTTGCTTTCTGAAATATTGCGTTTGTGATAATTGAAATATCAAACGGATAATATAAAGTATTTGATATTTAAATTTTTAAATCTTGTCAATTTTTATGCTGTATGAATTAAAATTAAACTCAAAAATTTAATAAGGCATTCAAACAGCGTGGAAAATTTGTTAAACTAGGATTGTATCATTCAACATTGCTAAAATTAATTGTGTATGTTGAATCCGCGGGTTAGTTTAATATAGTTAGTTGATATGGGTTCATCATATAAGTACGTAAAGTATAAAGTAAATTTTAGTTGTAGTTCTAGCTCAAGGGTTAGAGCGCCTGACTTATAGCAGGAGGTCGTGGGTTCGAATCCCAGCAGGGCGTAAACTTTTGCAAGACTTAGACTTTCACTATTAAGTTAGGAATATTGTAAGTTAGTTTGATTGTGGGTTGTGTTTAGTTTAAACAAGTTTAAACCGACCGTGTACAGGTCCACCCCTACTGTTTGAATATGTTTACGGTTTAAACAAGTTTAAACAGAACACAACAGACTGTGTACGGGCCCACCCTGACTGTTTGAACTAGTTTTTTGTTTTGTTGTGTTTGGTTTCGTTTTGTTGCAATAGAGTGTAGTGACAGTTTTGAGTCTGTTTTGTGTTTAAACAAGTTTAAACACAATACAACAGAATGGGGAGAGCTCTTCCCTGACAGTTTGAGTATGTTTGTTGTTTAAACAAGTTTAAACACAACAGAACAGGGTCGTCCCTAGTGTTAAGAATAATTGTATGTAAGTTTCTAGTAGTTAAACATAGTAAGTAGGCTCGCACCAGAGAGCCCCAGAAGCGCACTAGAGCGCACCAAAATTGTAGTCCCGGAGTCAGTAAGCAATGTTAATTATCGTTTAAGATCACTCGTTATATCTATTTAGATCATATTGTATACCCTTTTTGGATCATTTCTAATGCTTGTATATTGTTTGTTGGGGTGTCAAAGTAAAGTAAATAAAGTTGTTCACACCCGTATTTAAACTTGCATCTAGAAGTTGATTAATAAGGTAAACTCCAATTCTTCACACCTCGAAGCGTTTATAGCGTGTTACGGGTTCGACGGTTAGTTGCACCGACTGAGCACAACAGTGTACACTATGAAAAATAAATGCGTCGCTGGTGACTGACAAAAAATCATGTAAATCATATTTCGAAAACCGCGTGTAATTTTCAAACAATTTTTTATAAAGATGGTTCTTAATTGATTAATGTTCAGCCACCCTACCTGAACAGATATAAATAAATTTGCAGAAGAAAAACAAATTGTTTTCCATATGCATTTAGGTGCATAATAACGTAATCTTGTCCATGAAACCAATTTAGTTGGAAAACATTTATGAGTTGAGCTGGGCAACATTACTGATGCTTGTTGAAAAACTCAACAGAATTTTATTTTTAGAAGTATGGTTACAAAACCATCTACGTAAGTACAATAAATAATTCGTAGAAGAACAAGTCGTCAATAATGAATTCGAATAAATATGCTAGACTTGGGACAAGCATATGTATGTATTAATGCTGAAGTGCTGTATTAATGGTTACGTATGCCAGGTTTATACTTCACTTTTCACTTAGAGTGAAGCCTATCCTCCAATGCTAATAGTTACCATAGAGAGATAGGGTTCACTCTAAGTGAAAAGTGAAGTATATACCTGGCAGTACTGGTTACGTGTATATGAATATTTAAATTTTTTCTGAAGCAAATTATGTAAATATGTAAAGTATGCAAATTTCGTACTTTCGTAACATAATTTAATGTCGCTTATCCTAGTTTACACATTATACATACTCCGAATTTTGTAGGCATGTCTACTCATTTGCATAAATCTCACTATACCCATATTCGGCGATACGGGATTTCCCTGTTTAGTAAACACTATGTCTCCCACGAATGCGTCAAAATATGCAAATGAGGAGAGACGCCGGAAAAATTTGAAAGTGTGTAGATATACACTTACACACATACATATATGCATATGTAGCTTATGATACGAAAATTGAGTCGATTATGACTGGTATGTTGGATGCGCCTCAAATTCGTCACAACGAAAAGTTGGGATGTAAATCGAGTTACGGAAATCGCATAAAATTTTGTTCAAATATTTGGTGTGGAGTCATTCCACAGACAAATTCCATCATTTGTTGAAAAAACCTGAGTATGTTAAATAATAATATTGCAAAACTGCGATTTCCGAATAATTATTTGGCATTAAAGTCTATCTTGTTAATGTTTGAAATTTTTGGTAGCTCGTTCCACGAAACCTGTTTTTCTGAAATTTTACAAACATTAATCCAAATACGTAGCGTGTAAATACTAGAAAAATTAGCTTCGAATCATCTTACGTTCTGAATATATCCCAAACCAGTTTTTCCGAATTTGAATTTGATATAGTGTATGTTACAAGCAAATTACATTGTATTTATAAACGACGTTTATATGAAAACTGCAGGCATCAATGATCACTATGGTATGTGCGTTAAAAGAAGTCCCAGTTCGCTATAAGAAACACATGCAAAGTTAAAACTTGTTTAAAAAAGCATGCCATACGTGTACATACTTATGGAATTAGAAAAAAACTCTAAGATACTTATGCGAACAAAAATAAGCACTTGAAAAGACGAATAAAACTACCTGTAATTCATTCAGTTATGTAAGCTCATTAGGAAAAGTTTAGCACGGAATTGTATACATGCAATATAGGGCAAAACTAATAGGATACTAATACTTGTACGTAACAATAACGTACTTTAAATTCTGAATTGTTAAATATAACAAAGTAAACAAAATAAATATATTAGTACATACGAATAACGACATTCAGAGTTGGCCCTCCTTATTGAATGCATACACATTCAAGTTTAATACGAGTGGAATTGCATACTACAAATATAAGTAAACCAACTGTACTCTGTACTACGCCTCACGAGCATAATTTAATTTTATGAAACTCAGTTGCACTTTTGTATGAAAATTTCGTACATATTGCACTTTTCTTGTTTAAGCTTTTATTCCCAAAATGCCTACCAATTCAAATTTAATATTAGAAATTAAAATTTTTGCTGCAGTTTTTTCAAACTTTCAATTACCCTACATCTTCAGTCAACACGCAATCCAACTGCCGTCTAGTTTTGACGGATGCACATTTTCAATTTTGAGTGATTTTAAGAAAGATCTCCGCCCGTTCCTGTCATTCGTTCAGCCGCAGGTTGACCATCCATCCATTGGACAGCCACCCATCGGACAGGCGGTATTAATAGATCACGTATTCGGTGCAAGCAACACGCCGAAATACAGCGCAGTTCGTGGGTTGCGAAATTCCCCATCAAAACATAATTCATGCACCGCCCTTGTCCTTTACACTCAATGGGCTTTCAAACCAATCCGTTTTACCATGGCGTACATCATGCTTGTCGGCTCCCGCAAAATGGCATCGCCGGGATTTGTCCTGCTTCAATATGACGAGTATAACAGGCTCCCCCCACTGAACGACATGTTCGTCAGGATGACGGCCACCTTCCTGATTTTTTCGTCTTCCCCAACTCTGGGTGACCACTGTTTCCTGCCGTGTCTAGCATGTGGGTCGGGCTCCGGAATGCAAGAACGAATTAACTTCCAGGACACAATGTCCTTAGCGGACATTTGGAAAAAATGGTTCCGAAAGAATAGGAACCTTCAAGGGAACCAGGTTAATATAGAAATGGATCCAAGTCATCAAGAAATTTGTTCCTCATTGAGCACCCACAACCTTGCACACCTTCAGCCCGACAACTGCGTTAAAATACTACTTGCACAGAAATTCAACTTCACTACCAACCCATTCTCCCCTGCTGTTTATGGAAACGTGATCAGCCACATTGTGGCTGGAAGGGAGTTAAACAAACTAATAGCGGGGGAAGGCTCTGGCTTTTTTGCGTGGATCGTTCAAGGGGTTAAGATTGAACCGTTTCGATTCGCTGTGGTTACAGACTTGAGTGAGATGGATCTGACCGCGGTATTCATGCCGTTTGATGGGATCACTTGGTTTCTAGCCGTCACAGTTTTATGCAGTGTCGCAACGTTACTGGGCGCATTTTCTAGGGGCAAAAATACAAAGGATATGTACTGGTTTTGGGCCACGTCGGCATTTTTGGAACAATCTGACTCCATCGAGCTGAATATTTTAGGGCAAAGGAATAAAATAGCTGTCTTATTTCCCCTCTGGCTGAGTTTGTCCTTCTTCTGTGGAGTGTTCTACAAGGGGGCGTTGTACTCGTATGTTACCACGTCCCCAATACCGATCGTACCCTTAACATTGAGGGAAATTGTGGGAGAAGGCCTTGCAATAGTGACCAGCACGAAACAAGAAATCGGAAGACTCACGGTATTCCCGCTGGTTGGAATAATGAATGATTTGCTACCAGAAAACCTGAGCATCTCGTCAAGTACCGATGAGTACTTGAGTATGCTTAGGATAATTAAAGGCAGATTTCAAATGTTATTAGGAGACGAGTCGGAACTGGCGAGAAACGTTTCGCTGGGGAAACCTGTGCGGGTGGGTGGTAACCGGAGTATCAGGATGCCGTCAAGATTCGTAATTTTAAACAATGCTGGAGATCTCGACTCGTTTATTGAGTCAATGAAGTACTTTTCTAAAACCTCGGTCGTCATAAAGAGCAGGGAGGAGACGTCGTTCGTGGCTAGAGTGCCGTGGATTGCGACCACCAATTTCTTTTATGACGTACTTTCCTACGGGTTGGGAGCCTTAGTTGAGTCCGGATTGTATGAAAGATGGAGGATTTTGGCAGATGCGGGCGCCCAGCTGGAGGCTTTGGATGGAATTAGTGATTATGAGCCGCCTGTCAACCATTTTGCGCGTTTGATGCTTGCTTCGAGGCGAGAAAAACCAGTGTGGGCAGAGGCGCAAGAGGTTAGCTTGCACGTGATGAAAATGCCTTTTGCGACTTGTGGGATTTTTCTGATTTTACCGGTGGTAGTTTTCATCTGGGAAATGGGAGTGTTTTCCAGGGAGGGGATTGTGAAATGAGGTTTTTGGTGGAACATGTACAAGTTTCGAGTAGGCATATTCCATGGTTTGGGAGGATAGAGTAGATTTTGGGTAACTGTTTTCATTGATTTCACGGTTTTTAAGATTTTTGAGATCAAAATTAACTTTATAATTATGTACGTGTGCACGATATTTATCTGTAACTGCAGAAAAGTATGTGAAACAATTCTACTAGTTCTACAGGATTAAAATATTTCAACAAACAGAAATCATTTCCTCTAAAATTTGATTGCACTTGAAGTTACTAAAAAGAGAGAGGCTCTTCTAAATATCTTATTTACCTCCAGCGCATGATGAACTATATTTGTGCGGAAGAAGAGTGAAGGCAAAGTCCACTTGTAACTCGATGGACTCCATCGTCACTCGCTCTTCGCAAAAGTCGTAACAACTTAACGAAAAGATAATTTTACCCAGAAATTCATTCAGTTCACCGCCAAAGTCATGCCTTATGCTCATTTTGGTATAGGTGTCGACCCCTAACCCGTTTCACACCTCGGTAGTATCCCTTGTAAGTGTTATTTTACCAAATATGAATGAAAGCCCAATGAAACCAGGGTAAAGCCCATTGGCTAGGGATGAACTCACAGATATTAAATTCTACCTCAGCATTTCAAATATGCATGTCCAGTAATTACATATATTTTATAGTATAGTTACTTATTTTTATTTATTTCATTGTTTATGACTGGTACCCACTCCAGAATTTTTTGGAGTCTTCACCTCATTTGTCTGTTACGACGCAATCACTTTGTCAAGATTGAGACACTATATCGCTGAAAATGAGATGTATGCCAAGAGTGAGGTGATTAGCCAAAAAGGAGGGGTGACTAGCCAACAAATGTGCCAAATGTGCAAAGGTGATAGTATTTTAAGTGTATTTCGGATAAGTTTTCTTCAAATCGTACATGTATTTCCACAATATTAAATAACACAATTTAACACAATTTAACACAATAAATATTTAATAACATACTCAAATCAATGGAATAAGCAATATTTAAACATGATGGTGCATCTCTCCATTATGTACTTGAAGCTGAGCGAATTTACATTTCTACGCGATTGTATCAACAAAATTGGTCATCATAATCTGATCGATCGACTTATCATGAAACTCGTCGAATTATTTTTGCCTTGCACACAAATATTGTAAAGACACTGATTTATCACTGGTAAATATTTATACATTCAGGTTGGATTTGATAATTTCCAGGAAATCCTCAACACGAAATCGCCGTTAAATAAATACGCCTTACATATTTACAATTTATGATAGGTGTATAGTCGACTTTCTGAAAAATAAGTCTGCAATCTATGCTAAACAAAGATGCTGAAATTTACAAAAATATATAAATATGCGAAGATACCACCACAGTTCACTGTTTGTACGAATTTGAGGGTATTTACTGGTCCGTTAAACTTATCAACGTTTACTTGTGTATTTGTAATACTTCCACAGCTCACTCTCCCCCCGAAACGGAAAGGCAAAACATTGAGATCCTTAGCTCGCAAAATTTTCAAGCAAATCTTCCACACATTTCCACACATTCCAAATCAGCCACACTTCAAACCCCACAATTTCATATATACAATTTCTATATAATTCACAGCATTTTAACAAAAACAAATAATTAGATTAGGAAAAAATCATGGCCCAAATAGTAGCAAGTGGATTAATCTCGTTAGGAGCTTTGTTGGTAGAAGTAGGAGCTTTTGTTGCAGTAAGTTACATACGAAGAGATATAAATAAATATTGCATTCCTTTGCATAATATAAAAGAGTTTTGCATGCAATGTTGTGCGTCCTTCACGTCGCCCCATGTAGTCGGTCAGGTAAGCAGTTTGACGCACTTCATCTGGTAGTGAGGCAGATCGGAACTCTGCAGCGAGGACTCGACCAGTGCATAAGTCGAGATTTCGGGCAAAATAAGTAATAAGTCGGAGTCCGACCAGAAATAAGTAGTAGTAAGAAAGTACATACATATTCTCCGGCCACGCCGCGTTGGCAGTTCTGACGTCATTTTGCCCCTCTTACTAGGTACGTATGATTGCAGTGTAGTGCCACCACCACCATTTAAGAATTAAATCAATTCTTCGGATCTGAAAGTAGCATCTTGGCGTGCAAGTTTTACACTCATTATTTTAAATAGAAGCAAATTCTTCAATATTAAATTTTGGTTGATTCCTAACTTTTTAACTGAATATTCCAATTTATGTGACTACATTTTTTGCGTTCGAATGAAAAACAAAACATAATTAATTGCAGAATTTTATACGATTTAAATAACGAAGGTAAAACTTGAACGCCAAAATCCAATATTCCGATCTGAAGAATTGAGTTAATTATTGACTGACATGACACAAGGGTGTTGCTTAATGTATGTAACTTGGCCAGAGGCGATTTTAGGGAAATGCAGTGAAAATACAAAGTGTGACTCGAGTTTTGACTCTCAGAATGAATCTTATTAGCCGGGAGGATTACAGTAATGGTTGAATGGGGGAGAAAGATGGATCATATATATTCCGCAGTGTTATGTGCATGTGGAGGATGCAGCAGCCTGTGTTCAATCCGAACATTAAATTATTGAGTGGTGGTGGTGGTACTACACTCAAATTATACGTATATGATGGGAGGAGCCAAATGACGTCAGAACTGCCAACGCGACGTTGCCCAAGAATACATATGTACGAGAAGGAGAAAAGTGGTGAATAAAAGCTGACATTGCATTGTTAATTTGTGAGTGCGGTGTCGCATTATTTCACACGTAGTACCCCCTTCAAAACCAGGAGAGCTATCTGCTATCAAGTGGGGAGTGGATACTCCAAAATATCCACTAAAGTAAATTATCTTCGTAAATTTAAGGTGGAACATTTTCTAAGAAATCGAAGGACCCGTTACTCACATTCATCCCAGAATTATGAGTCTCGAGAAAGTAAAATTTCCGTAAGTCTGTTCTTATCTCCAAATTCGATATTTTTGAATTTATATCATATTAAAGAACTTGGAGAAACAACGAGACGACTTAACCCGGCGGATGGAAGCGATTGATGAGAACATTGAAACAATAAGAGCTCGATTGGGAACAGAAAAAGGGTTAGTTTCTAGATTATCTGTTATTCAAAAATAATCAAATTTGCATATTAATTGCTTGATAGTATCTTCTACTAATTTTCAAATTTTCCAACAGGAATGACAAACTTGAGGACAAAATCTATCGGGAAGAAGCCAAGTCTCAAAATATCGCTGATAAAATAGTTACTTTGGACGAGACAATAACTAAGATGCAGATTGAAGTTGCAAATCAAGTAAAGGAAAACGTTTCAATGTTGAGGGTTTGAAGTGGATGTCAAACTTGGCCTGTCACGATTAGATAAATAAGTTTACTAAAGACAAACAGTTGCATGTTAGTGTTTACGAAAATGGTATTGGGGTTATTTATTTATTGGTCACTTCCTTATTGTGTGTAAACAAATGCGCGTAGAAGAGAGTAGGTCATATCGCTTATCAATGCATCAAGGGCCAGCACGTTGCTATTCACTTAAACAGATAACGTTCTATCATTTGATCAGGTACGACGCAGATATTTTCAACATTAAATTCGTGCGAAAGGTATGACTTCTTTTTTGCTAAGTGGAGATCACAATGTTTTGAATGGTCTGGAATTTATCGATACTGGCATTTTAGTTTCGGGTAACAACAACAGATTAGAAAATATGTGTGCTTCCAAGTCCGATAGATTCATTGAAATCAGGGGATCCAACAATTCTTTACACCGGGTCCACTTGATTCCATTGAGAATTTAGGTATCATTTCATCGTGTCTGTCAGAAGGAAACATGTTTCAGAATATTTACGGATTAAATATTCCACGTGGAATCTCCTGCTGTGGAAGTAATAACAAGTTTAGTGAAATTCATCTCTCCAAATTGCCCGGCTTCAAAACGTCTTGTGACGTATATTTGGTTGGTTAGACGAGTTTATTTTGGGGTAAATCCAAATATAAGGAAAAAGTTCATAATTCATAATTTTTTCAAAAAAGGAGGTTTGCTACCTCGGCTACACCTGGATATACGGTCACTACGATGCTCCCGCTGAGGAGAAGGATATCCAAATTATGACGGCAAAATTAAACGCCACCCTGAAAAAAATCCATCACCTTTGCACAAACCCTTTTTACCCTGGCGACAGAATATTTCCCCCACGTGACTGGCCAATCATTGCGGAATGGATTTTACAAAGAATTCGACGCTCTCCAAGGAATCGGTGGACTCTACTATGCCACGACGCTGCTTTCCTTTGAAACCCTTGATAATGCAATTGAAATGGGAGAAGGGCTTGTCGAGAAATATTTTTATTAGGTGCATATGTACGTATTTATATTAATTATAAAATACACAGATTTTTTTTCATTTAAATGATATTTTTCTGAAATTTGCCACGTAAATATTTATTTAGCATCTTAAATTTAATATGTACTTACAAATAAAAATTACAACAAAGGGTTTACTTTGATTTTATGAGTTGTATCTTTCAAACTCCAAAAATATTGTTATAAAAAATAAGTATATATTTTTATGTACTTATATGACCAAGACTGCGAGAAAATTTACCTGTTAATCCGCCGACAATTATACGCCTGATGAGGTTTTAATCGTTGAAGGGGAAAAGTTGGACATATTATTTTCATTATTTCTATTAAGTTCTATTCCATGTGCGACGATAATGTGGGTTTAATTTCTATCTTGTGCGACAAAAGTGCATAAGGGATCACGAAGTTGCATAAGGTCTTGGAAATCTGAGGCGACACGATGGTCGCGACAAGAGGCAATTGCCTCTTGTATGAAAATTATGAAAACTTGTGTATGTACAATAAAAAATAATAAATGATGTACTGAATAACAATGTGGAGTACATATGTGACTCTACCGGGTTGGTAATAAAGATCATTACCGCTGAGTAACGAAATGGGAATGAAATACTTACTGGCAAGTATCGAATCAAAACGAAGGCAGTAACCAAATCATTACCACAGCGGTGTATAAGTATATGTGACGCTACCGGATTTTTAAGAGTGTAATTAATAAAAACAATTAAAAACAAAAATTGTCCTTAATAGTTGTATTGTATTTGAACTAAACACAACAACGACAGCATATGTACATACCAAGGCTAACTACATATATAAATATGTACATAAATATATATAATCCAGAGTACATTCATTTCAAGTTTTTGGTATCTATGTCCTTGTCAAATAATGTAATGAATGTACAATATTTATCCACCGCGACATAAACCCTTAATCTTACTGTCTTTGTTCATATTATTTAACTCTGCCACTTTTGATACCAGCTCCCACTACATTTCAATAAATACACATCGCCATCATTTTTGTCTTCCAAGCATTGATCCGTTTCTAAATGAATGACGCCGAGTGTTTTTGTGATTCTCCATTCCTGATGAGAATCTCCAAGGGGATTCTTCAATATATTACAACCAATGGCGACGACTTTGTTGTCTTTCGTGTCCAGACATTTCCCCGTCGCAACATTAACGATGGTTTTGTTGGTGGGGTGATGCTCCCAGTTTTGAGAATTTTCACCGGTACAATTGACCAGAGAAGTGTGTCCGTCCTGAATGCTGTCGAGACAGTTACGCGACTTAAGGTTAAGGAAGCGACGCCCTTCAGAGGCGGAAATTACCAAGGCGATTAGGACAAGGAGAAAGTTTCTCATTTTTTTTGTCTGAAATTCAAAGAATTTGTAACGTTATTAAATTTTAATTCAAATTTGACATGACTAAATTAAATGTCTATACTTTCGCAATGTACGAGTATTTGGATAGTTATCAGCAATTTCTATTTGTAAATATGTACATGAACTACCGCATAGTTAAGAATATGTGCAACCAACTATGCTTTTTAAATTAAAGATACAGCTGAATGAAGAATGTAAGTAAATTACCTGATTTTCTTCGTGACAAAATTTTGCGAGATTTCTATAAAGTCTATGTAATGTTTATCTATTGGTGCTTCAACTGAAATGATACAGAGATGGATGGGATTTGCAAAGATAGCAATTCTTCCGCAATCAATAGCTATTTACATATGTACCTCAACTAACCAGTAAACTATGCAAATCTTTGAGAATATCATGTTTCCATATTCGTTGTAATAACGTAATCCGTCACTACCAGTTAAAAGTGACGCAGGTTGATGTTACTTTACTTGTTTTGCACTATTGTCTTGTTTGTACATATACAGAAAGGATGATGATTAGGTAACGTATGTATGTATGTGCATACATGCATAAATACATACGTTTACTGTAAACGTATTTATGCATGTAAGTCAGAGTTGTGTAATCGATTACTTCAAGTAATCAATTACTAGTTAATTACACATTCTCGAGTAATTAGTAATGAGTAATTAAATTTAATTACACGTTTCCAAGTAATGAATAATGAGTAATTAAGCTTAATTACTTGTAGCATATGAAATGTAATGAGTAATTAGATTTTAATTACGATAGTAATTGTAATGTAAAAATTGTAATCGATTACATCTCAAGTAATCAATTACATACCATCCGAGCTGCCACCTTTCACACTCCATAAAAATTAGCTACTGAGCGGATTTCACGGATTTTGATGGCAGTTTTGTTAGACCTGCTCTTCGCACTCGTTGTTTACTTAGATCTCAACTTTTATATAAATTACAATTTATCGTTTGTTGTAAAAAATTCTCTTAAATGTAATTAAAATTGTAATTAGTAATCGATTACATTTGTAGGTAATTAGTAATGAAAAGTTAATTACAAAATTCTCAAGTAATTAAAATTGTAATTAAACTTGAATTACTTGACCCATTTAATGAGTAATGAGTAATTAGAATTTAATTACATGTGCAAGTAATTGGTAATTAGTAATTGAATTACATTTTCAAGTAATGAATACAACTCTGATGTAAGTTACATGCATGCATGCAGGTATGTATGTAACGTAAACAGGATTGCCTATGGTAAGGTGTGACTTTATGTACCTTCAGTGAGGAACAAGTCATGTCCTTATGTCTGTTTGTATACCATGCTGTGTCTATTTATGAAGATCAAATCCATACTGCTATTTACGATGCAATGGTTATAAAATTGCACATTTAGAATCAATGAATCCATTGTTAACGTACTTTGTGGTGGTTAATGTCACTTTGATAACTTTTATGAAAAATGTGGCATGAGATTGCATTACATATTTATTTTACTTAAAAAACTGCCAATTTTTAAATAATTTGAAATTTCATAAATTACTGTTTAGTAAATATGTAGATAGAATATGATGCGAACATGTCTACGTAGTTACGACTTATGTAAATATGTAAGTGGGCTACACAATGTTTTTTAAATAAGAGCGACACTTACATTTTCTACTGCATTTCTACATACGTATGTATTTTTATCTCCTCAAAATAAAGTCCTGAGACGTTTCTTTGACAATTTACCAATCTAGTAGTGGGAATTGATCATCATTATGTATGTGCACTCTTAAGAAAAT
Organism: Folsomia candida; assembly: GCF_002217175.1. Taxonomy (NCBI): domain Eukaryota; kingdom Metazoa; phylum Arthropoda; class Collembola; order Entomobryomorpha; family Isotomidae; genus Folsomia; species Folsomia candida. The sequence continues at coordinate 10,741,369 of NW_019091197.1, read as the reverse complement.
TGTAATAAATAATTACCGAGTGGAGTACATATGTGACTCTACCGGGCTGGTAATAACAATCATTGCCGCTTAGTAATAGAATGGCAATGAAATCCTTACTGGCGTGTGTTGAATTAATACGTAGGCAGTAACCAATCATTACCAAATCTTTACCACAGCGGAGTACATATGTGACTCTACCGGATTTTTAAGAGTGTGTGCATTTACATACATATCTATATATGATGAATACCCCATTAGGAGAGACAGGATTTGCCATTCCTTCTCCATAATTTGAACCTATCTATTTACCTATTTAATTCTAAATGGTATGTACAAATTTTAACAACGTACGTATTATTTGCCGTACATATTTAGTTACACATTTATGCATTTATTTAGGTCAGTTGTGACGCGATTCTGAAAATCGTATATAAAACCGCTCATTGCTACTTCAACTTGCCATGCAAGGAAACCCTTACTGCAATCTATATCCGGCCAATAATCGCTGGTAGAAATCCTCTCCAGCCGACTTACATATGTCCCATCCTCTCGTACAAACTGGCCGTGAGGCCTGAGTCCCATAAATTAACGGCACCCAGTCATACCTGTTCACACTCACTCCAAGAAGGCGAAATGAAGAGAGAGTGAAGGAATAATTCACTCAATGAGTGAGTGGTGAGTGAAGAACTCGCTGCACCAAGTCGAAGTGAGTGAAGAGTGAGTGAATATTTCTTCACTCCTGCCGAATAAAGCATGAAGGACCAAGTTTTTCACTCCTTCACTTTTCGCTCCATGCTTAATACATGGGGCGAATGAATAAATTCATTCAATGAGTGGTGAATGTGCAGAAAATGAGTGAATAAAAGTGAGTGAGTCATTCAGAAAAATGGAGTGAATGAATTTTGAGTGAATGGCTCAACTCAAAACTCAGAGTGAGTGAATTTTGAGTGAGTAAATTTCTTTTGAACAGGTATGCACCCAGTGGAAAGTTTTCCGGAGAAATTGTGCAACATTTTCCGTGTGACATATAATTTCCTGCTTTCGGAATAAATGTCACACTGATCTGTTCAAGGTCATCGGGCGTTTCTTGATGTGCATAGCTCACTTACCTTACCCAAAAATATGATGGGTGGATCGTGCTTAGCTTCGATGTAGGCGAGGTAGTTGGTTAATTGAAGTTTTATGGGTTCTGCAATATTTCTGCAGTGGAATTTATGTAATATCGCGTAATATCGTCGTTGTTGGTGCAAAAGTTGTCTGCTCGTTTTTAACCTCACAGAATTTTGTGTACGGAATCAACGCATATTTTCTGTGTGTAAAATTCCGTGAGGCTGAAAACGAACTTTTGCACGAACAACGACGATATTCCATTGAATTGAGCAAGGTTTGTCAACCTTATTGTACACTTACAGCCGTATTCTGAATTACGAAAAAATCGCCACTCTCACTCACACTTTGCTGAGTGTGAGTGTCGATTCTCCACTCAACCCACTTGGTATTCCCAATGAAATTCAACCTCCACTCGTAAGAGTGGAGTTTTTGTGAGTGTGAGTGTCCAGCTGAGAGTGGAGTTTTCTGGTGTATATTTTTTATACTAGTTTTTAGCAGTTTAAATTCTTAAATATTCAAAATGTCACCATCGGATAAATCCGATACTGACCAAGAGTTTGAAACCCATGTACGTAGTAAACTCCCTCCAATTACACCACATGAAAAAGAAATTCTTCTTCAAGTAGTTTCCAAGCCTGAAATAAAGTCGATCGTGGAAAATAAGGAGATCAATCGTGTGTGGACAGCACAAAAAACTGAAGCATGGCAGAAAGTCAGTTTGGAGTTCTGCTCGCACTTGAACGTGACGCAAATGTCTGGTGACCAGCTTAAAAAAGCATGGGAAAATCTGAAGGGTAGAGCAAAGAAACAGGTAAACAGATTACCTTTTTATTTTAAGTTCCTAAATTTAAAAGTCAAGTTTCTTATCATTATATTATTATATCCAGGTTTCAAAGACGAAACGAAGTCATTATTTTTTCCGGTGGATAAAGGTTATCCCATATAAAATGCGGTGCAAGCTAGGATTAGATCTACTAGAGGACGAAATCGTTTATGTTAGCAATTTAATTAACTAAATCTCCATAAGATTGCTTTTCTTGTCATTATTTTAGCTTACCATAAATAGCTTTATGTTCTTCTCACAATGACAATTACCACCCGTGAAATTTCCACCAGACACCCTAGACATTGGAAAATAAGTAAATTCGAGACTGGTAAAAGTTATACTGGCATAAATTATATACTAGATTAACCTAGATTATTCATAACTAACCAGTTTAAAAAGATATTCCCTTCTCCTTATTCACGAGCCTAAAGTTCGCAGTATACATATATATCTACGCAAATATATTTTTCCTATCGAATAATTTGAAACAATTTCTTAAATACAGAAACTTCAAGATACTACCCAACATTAAAAACTGCAAAATGCGAATTGCACGAGTATCCCCGATGTTGACAGGATAAATGACAAATTGCAACTTCTGACACTTCGCAGAAAATTGACGATTACGCTAAGGAAGTGAAGAAGTTGCACTGGATAAGTACCATCAAAAAATCGGACATCCCTGTCAACTTGCATGACGCCAGCTCCTTCGATTTTTTTGGATTCGGTCAACACAAAAGACGACTCTTTCAAAGGAATTTTTGTAGCTTTGACGGGGTTTGGAAAACTATGATAACGGAATTGTCCAAAATTGATCAAAATTTAGCGACAAAAACGTTTAGTTCTTGGAAACGCCGACTTCGACTAATTGTGGAAAAGGATGGACGGCATATTAAAAATATCAAGCAAATTCATAAAAACTTCAGATAAGGTAATAAAATAATTATTGTGCTGGGACAAATAGGACGCCCATACCTCTGTATTATTTTAAAAAAGGGTCTTGTGAGGTGTCAAATTGACAGGATTTTAGCACTCCTTCGGAAGGAATAGGTCATTTTGACCTGCGAAGACCCCGTGACTGTGTCGAGGTCAAAGGTAAAGGGATATAAAGGACCCGCCCTGTTACCTTTCAGCAAGAATTTCCTCTCGTTTTAATACATCAACCATTCCATTCTCAATTTTATTCTAACAAAAAGGTGTGGTAGATGTTGGGCGATCGCAATAGGAAGGAACATGAAAATATTAATAACACATTAAAATAAATGATATATGTGTGTCATTTTGCTTGTGTCTAATTTCAACAAAAACATATCAAAACACTATTTACTTATGTATGTCACTTCCAACGTAAGCCATGCAAGGATGTGGGTCTAAAAATCCAAATAAATCAATAACAAAAAAACTAAATGCGTGCGTCTCATCTTCAGTTTAAATATGTCCGTGTAATGCGAAATAATTTATATATGGATATTTATTACTTTCTCGTATCTAGATGCAATTTTTCCTGATGCATACCTATAGCTTTTCATGTTTCCGTCACCAAATTTCATGTATGTAAATTTTAGGTTTTTCTAAATAATAGCTTACAACTCAATATATATACTTTTACCTACTCCGACGAGGCCACAATCTTTAAACTTTTGTTTTAAATCTATTTTAGAATCAATGTTAGCCTTTTGGTCAGCTTTGAACTAACGAACTATAGCATCATCACCATCCTCGATATCATCTCTGTTTAAACCATCCTCCTCGCTTTCATATCTCGACAACCGAACAAATCCTCGTTCACATTTGTACCGTATGTTTTCCACATAAACCAAGTTCTGTCCATCGATAAACACATCAATCAGATCAAACCAATTGATTAGATCCTCATCCTCGCCGAAAATGTCGATCAAGGTTTCCTTAAGTACTATCAGGTCCGTGAGATCATCAGTAATTGCGCTGCACACCGCATCCACGGCAACTTGAACGGATTCATTCTTAAAAGCCACGCGAAAAACAACTTCACTGTCAAGGTCTGCTCCTTCACGACCAAAATCCTTCCTCACCCCGAGGACCTCATTAACGAGCTGAGTGTTCGTAACAGCAATCATCACCATTCGCTGGAAGGCGGGATGTCTGCTAATTACTGGTTTTAGTTGAAGCTCATTCGCGAATGCGAGGCCGTCCAACACCAGTCCGCCTCCCGCATTTATGACCCGCCAGTAGTGAAATGTGGTTGTACTGTATCTATTTACATGTATAATAAGGAACTTTTTAAGGTATTATACTGGGCGGACTGATTAATTATTTCCGACCGTTTCATACCTTCCGTCTACCGGATTCACAGTGAACCATTCAATAGCGTCCGCGTAGCTCTGAAACGCCTTGATTACATTGGTAACCTGGGTGGAGTACCGTTCCCGTAAAATATCCTTAGCCACTTGCAAAAAGTCTTCAACGAAGACACACAACGCGACAAATTGTGGATACCCTGGGAATGTCAATTTCTCATATTCAATAACTTCATTACCGCGCAAGATATCCGCAAATATGCCGTTGATTGCTCGCAGCATCGAAATATCTGTTTTCTTATCCATTTTTTCTTTATTCAGCCACCCCTGTTCCATAATATCGTCCCAAAAGAATAGCCAAGTGAGAAAACGAATTACAAAATCCATCTGTTTCGATCCCAATTCTACTCTTGGCATCCAGTACAGAGATAACTGGACAGTGGTCAAGGTAACCGTTTTAATCGAGTGACGTTTAAAGTGATGATCCAAGAAGCCTGTGTTTGTCGCCAGTTTGCAGTATTTGTTTGCCAGTTCATCAACAATCTTAGGATCAACTTCTGTTCGGCCAATGTTCGGCTTGATGCGTTGAAACTGTCCGGTTAGAGTCACCGTACCCTTGTCTGAATCCCTTATATCGGGGATCTCGAATGCAACTAATCCATTTAAACCGGTGGGTTGATACTTGGTGGTTTTCATTTTGGTTCAAAGGTTGAATGATATTAGTTCCCTGGTGTTGGTTGGGCGATTATTAAAAGTGAGTTACGTCCAGGGTCTTTTATATTTGAACTATCACCACAATATATACGATTTTATTGAAAACTGGTTTCCTCATACTTAATAGTTACGGAAAAATAATACCAAAAATTGGATCTGATTTAATAATTTCGAAATCACCCAACTTCCTGGTTAACCTGATCATAAAAATAACTATATGTATATCCTCATCCATAAAATACCCTAATCCACAAAATGTGGCCTTCTTTACTTCGTAGATGAAGTATTATGTACTTTAATTGGGGGCCACAAGGAAATTGGGGCATGGATTCGTGAATTCTCTAGGGTCTGAACAAGATATGGAGATGACGCGAAGTATCAGGTACTTTGCTCAATATCAGTGCGTTCTAAATATAATAAAATTTAATTCGTTTAGAACAATGGGAATTTTTCCGTCAGAAAGCTTTCCTCGACTTGAGTTTACAATTTTACGACCTGTGAACTTAATTACTTTACTCCAAAACCCAAGCCTCGTTGGTTGTGTGGATACGTACATACCGGTTCAGTATCATTGATAGGAGCTATTATGATTGTGAGTGACAGTAAATGAACTACATTAAAGGGTGAACTTCATGTCGTTATGTCCATCCTTTCATCACTGGGGTATGACGGTATCTCTGGAACTGGCAAATGTTTTAAGTTCTATTATATAATTTCGCCATCTAAAAGGTACGGTCGGCTTGGCTACACAGCCCAATTATTAAATCAAAACGTTACAACGCAGCGGAGCCGTCAGACAGGTTCGAGTTTTAGGTTGACTATTCCCAATATTACTAAATAAGTCGTTCTGACGTATGCACTAGGGCCGTTGGACGGTGGGGATGAAGTCACACGTACAATTCTTAATTTATTCCTGAAAACTGTAATTGACTGTAGTTGCTCTGTTCACGCGTATTTAATAGCCTTTACCCTTTAAAAGTTAGACCCATCAAAAGTTAGCCCACGTAAAACCATCATAGTTTAGCCATAAAATAGCTTTACATTTTTAGTCACGTAGGCCCTATTTTGACTTTGAACGGGTTTAAGTGCATCTCGAGGTTTCACCACTTAATTACATGCGTTGGTAGTGGTTTATCTGATACACTTTCAAGATGACCATGGTCAAGTCTTATTGGTTTTACACCTCTCCATCAAGGAAAACTGCATACGTGTAGTTTTATATGCCCATTTACATATGTACAAAACTCTCCGAGTAGAAAGATATTAATCAAGGAAGAACCTATCTCGTTCATTGTGTTGACACGCTTTCATATTCAACATCATACGAATAATTTATTTTGTACAGAATTTAATTGTTCCATGTTTATATTACGCAGAAATATTTGTCGACTATTTATTTATTACTTTCTATTCGTCGATTTTTACTGCTTGATTAGTCGATTACTTTATTACTTTATCAATTAAATTTTTAACAGAGTTAAATAAGGATAAATTCCCTTAGTTTTAGTACTTTTGTACTAATATTCTTTTAAGGAAAACTTACGATTTGTGTAGATTTAGCTGCAGTGATTGAACACGAGTTAAGGGGTTACTCAACAATCCACATCTCTAGATTAAAATTGATTGCACCACTATCCAATTTTGCCAGTTTTCCTTGACGAGCCATGTATAAAACCACATAAATTCTGTCTTCATCTTATTTACATTGGACAGCACTCGGTCACAGTCACGGAAACTAAACAGTAATTAGGTCATTTGAACTTCTTGGCACGGTACTTAGCGTGCCAGCAAACAAGGAAGACCTCCCGACTCCTACGCATATTAAGGTATACTCACTATCGATATTTTTAGAATCCACTATGGCCCAGGGTGACGGATCCAGTCACATTTTCGTGTAAAACTCATGCTAAGCGCCGTGGCTGGGATCCAATCCTTGAAAACTGAATTTTAAACATCTCTAACCGTTATGGCTATTTTCAAAACTTTTTCATGAAACTAATCACAAAAATCGAAATTCTAACAAGTAATTAAAAAATATTCATTTGTTTTCGACATTTTTCATATTTTTTAGCATTTCAATTGATCAAATAATTTCGGAAATTTCCAAAAAAGCTTAAAACACTATTTTTGTCTAAGGTTTGACCCTTTGTGTGATCATTTTAATGCCAATGTTTGGAAAATCCATCCAATATCTCGAAATTTCTGACGGTTTAAAATGTAAAATCCAACAAACTCAGCGAATTTCGAGCTCAAAATATGAGTGCAATACGGTAATATGCGTGGATCCTTCATCTCAGCAGGAAATCTTGTCACTGGGGCAATCGCAAATCTTAACGCCTTTTGGAAATGTAGTAGGTTATTGCAACAAAAGTGAAGCAGGGTTAGATTCCATGGCCCCAATACTAAACTGGTCTCACCAAAGCCTTCACCGAAAATAGAATCTTCCCTGGAATTTAAAAATTCTTGCACCACTGGAGTCCCACATAGTTGCTTTATTATATCCAATATCAAACTCTACTTTTTTTAAATTATGCATACTTTAGAAAAATTACTGAACAGTCGTATTATGTCTTACATAGACATATCCAAGGGGCGTTAAGACTTGCGATTCCCCCCGGTTTACCTCAGAGCCAAGAACATGGATTATAAAAATATTGCACGTACCCTTACACTCTGCGACCTTTCCTTGTACATAAGTGGTCAACTTAAAAGTATCCATCATCGATCACAACAGGTTATTCGAGTTTGTTTCCAAGAAGATGCTCGTATATTATGCATTCCCGATTATCGTATTCCTCATAATTTACCACTTCATGTTGAGAGATGATACAAAGATGGAACCTCCAGGTGAGCTATTTTATTTTACAGACTGCAATGGGTATAATGAACACTTAAAAGTAGTGACGTTTGTCTTATTTAACACAAATGTAGATTAGCAGCAAATTTTCACTGTATCAAAGTCCATAATTGACCCAATTTAATGCAGGTCCTAAACCATGGCCAATTATAGGAAATTTATTAGATTTGGCAAATGCGTCGGATAACGTCACCTTATCGTTCGGGATACTGGCGGAAAAATATGGGGAGATATACTCCATAAAGATGGGTTCTAAGAGAACAGGTGAGTGAGATTTATTGCTAACACTGCCCGTGACACGATTGCTTGCTGAATAAATACTTTACTAGAGGTGGATGTAGATAGATATAAAGTGATCCATGTCTTGATTTCCACCAGTCATTCTTACTTCGAAGGAACCCATGCAAACCATCCTCTCGAATGAGGTATCATTTTTTCGGGATTTCTCAGGCATATTTGCGGATCGATGTTTACATAAAAAAATTGGAATTGTCTTTCCCGAAGGAGGAAACAAGACGAGACAGTGGACGTTTAAGACTTTATGAGAATTCGGTTTCGGTAAATCCTCCGATATGGAACACTTCATTCAGGTGAGGGAAATTCCGACTCGATACGAAATTCCGACTTGATAAAATATCGATAGGGTGTAAACACAATGTCATACATTTGGACTACCTAGGTCTCGTCTCAACGATTATTTGCCATAATTGATGACAACATCGGAACTCAAGGGAGAAGCCGCCCGTCAGGTCCAGTCATTGGTGATTTCGGATGCAAACTACAACATCGCTGCTAAACTGTTGGAGGATCGCTACCAGAATGATCGTCAACTTCTTTTCACCCTGCTGAGAAGATTTACTCAACAACAACCTATTGCGACTGCCACTGCGCCGGCCTTGCGACAACTCATCGATTGTAGTAAGGAGTGCATGCGGTCATTGGAGGTTCTCTCCCAGCCTGTACAACAGTGGGATGCACTCCTCCTCTTCATCATCCATCAGAAGCTTGACAGTGCCACCAAGGAACTGTACGAGCAAGGACTGCAGGATAGTTCCATTCCGAAGCTTCAAGGCCTCTTCGACTTCTTGGAACAGAGGTACAGAGCGTTGGAGGCGGGTGGTGCTAAGTCCTCATGTCCCCCCAAAGTGATTGAAAAGCCAAAACCTGTTCATCTCAAGAATCATGTGCACCATGCACAGTCTCCACAAGCTCCTCATTCACCACACCCATGCAAAGTGTGCGCTGAACCCCACCCTCTCTACAAATGTGAAGGATTTCTTGGCCTGCCCATGGACACCAGACACGAAGTGGTCAGGAAGAATGCATTGTGTTACAATTGCTTACGTGGTGGACATTCCAGCTCGCAGTGCTCCAGTTCCTCAACGTGTCGTACCTGCAGTGGAAAACATCACTCTGTTCTACATCGTGGGAAATCATCTGTTCATCCGGCCCCTCCAGTCGTGAACGATAATCCCAATCTTGCTCTGAATCATCATACAAACAACAACACCAGCACTTTCTCCCAAACTCTCCTTGCTACAGCAATAGTGCTTGTGCGAGACAAGTCTGGCCAGCAGCAACCTCTTCGTCTTCTGTTGGATGGTGGATCCGATGTCCACATTATCAGATCAAAGACGGTCAGATCTCTCGGCTTATCATGGGATAAGCAGCAAACACTCGTCACTGGACTTTCCATGGCCCCCCTTGGAAGTGCATTTGGTGTGCTGGACATGGAGTTCAGTCCACACTTTGACCCTCATCTCAGCATTCACGCCAAGAATGTGAGGATGATGGACAGCGTCACTGGTCAATTGCCTCGTCATCCTTGTGATCCCGACCTTGTTCATCTTTATGGACTTCAGCTTGCTGATGAGAAGTGGCACATTCCTGACGACATCGACATGTTGGTCGGCGCCTCCCTCTTCTATGGTCTTATCAATGGAGACAAAAGATATGGTCAACTCGGTCAACCATTTGCCCTCAGTTCGGACATCGGTTGGTTGGTAGTTGGTGAGGTTGGAAAAACTGGTACACATGTTCCAACCAATTTACATACCCAAGGTTCAACTAATATGCAGTCAGTTGAGGTACAGCAAACCAAAGTCCAAGTGGCTGATGTCAACCTGGATAAGAGTCTTCGCAATATTTGGGAGTTGGAGGAAGTTCCATTTTCCACTCCACGAGCACTCACACAAGAAGAACAACTCTGTGAAGACCACTACACCAGTCATACCACTCGACAACAAGACGGGAGATTTATTGTCAGCCTCCCATTGAAAACAACACCACCAGACCTCGGTCCATCGCGTGACATGGCCATGCAACGTCTTCGCCAAATAGAACGACGACTCGCACGACAACCCACCCACAAGGAAGAATACGTCGCCTTCATGAAGGAGTATCTCGACCTTGGCCACATGGAAGTTGTCCCCCAAGAAGAAATCAACACCGAACTATGCACATACATCCCACATCACTTCGTTGTGAAAGAGTCCAGCACCACTACCAAATTGAGGGTGGTTTTCGACGCCTCCGCCAAAACCGGAAATGGAAAATCTCTCAACTCATGCTTATTGGTGGGAGCGACTATCCAAGATTCCCTCTTCGACATTCTGCTCCGGTTTAAGACCCACATCGTTGCCTTCACTGCCGATGTTGCGAAAATGTACCGTCAGATTCTCGTCACCAAACAAGATGCTGACTATCAAAGAATTTTGTGGCGAGACGACCCCTCTCTTCCTGTGATAGATTATCGCCTCTTGACTGTCACGTACGGGACTGCACCCGCCCCCTTTGAAGCCACTCGTACAGTCAAGGAACTCGCAACAACTGAAGAAGAGAACTTTCCCCTCGCAGCCAAAGTTGTCCACGATGATGTTTACGTGGATGACATCATGTCAGGTGCTGACTCACTGGAAGAAGCCATCCAAACTCAAGATGAAATCCTCCTCCTTATGAATAGTGCAAAGTGGGAAGCAAGAAAATGGACCTCAAGTCATTCTGCTCTAACTGACCGATTACCTGTGGAATTACGGGAAACAAAGTCCCTCATGCCAGTGGAACTTGGTCACACCGTGAAAACTCTTGGGATTTATTGGCAGCCAACTTGTGATCAGTTCCTATTCCAACTTGTCCATTCCTCTCCCACATTCAAAGGCCACCTAACTAAACGTATTATTCTCTCTGAAATAGCTAAAATCTTTGATCCGATCGGGTGGCTCGCTCCTGTTGTCATCACTGCCAAGTTGATGATGCAACAACTTTGGAAGCTCGACCTCGGCTGGGATGATCCTGTACCCACCGACCTTGCTCACAAGTGGACCAGCTACAAAAAAGAACTTCAACACATTGAAACCATAAAGATCCCAAGATGTGTCAAGAATTCCCTCAACACCAAATTTGCTCTCGTTGGCTTCTGCGACGCCTCAGAAAAGGCCTACTCCGCTGTGGTGTATCTCTGCTCTTATCCTGACGACCTCTCTCCTCCTCTTATCTCCGTCATCGCTTCAAAAACTCGCGTTGCTCCATCCAAGACCGTGTCCCTTCCTCGCCTCGAATTGTGTGGGGCCGTGCTTCTCTCCCACCTAATGGAGACCGTCAGTCACGCCCTGAAACTACCTCTACAACATCAAAGTGCGTGGACAGATTCAACTGTCACGCTTGACTGGATTCGGTCCCATCCTTCACGGTGGAATCGCTTTGTGGCCAACAGGGTCACCGAAATCCAGAATCGTCTACCGTCTCATCATTGGGGACACGTGTCTGGAGTGGAGAATCCAGCAGACTGCGCATCACGGGGACTGGACCCTTCAACCTTCGCCCATTTCATGCTTTGGTGGAATGGACCTGAATGGTTGAGCACCGGGATTCCTACCCCACGACAACAATATCCAAAGCCAGATTCATCCGTCGATATGGAGGAAAAGAGAGAGATCGCCATTTGCAACGCCACGACTACTCATCCATGGTCCGAACTCTTGGACAACTGCTCGTCCCTACTGAAACTGCAGAGAGTGACTGCTTGGTGCAGTCGTTTCACAATGAATACTCGTCCACATTTGGGTCACGTCAACATTGGCCCACTCACCCCTTCTGAACTCATTCGCTCTCTCAATGTGTGGGTGAAGATAGTGCAAGCCCAGCAGTTCCATGCAGAAATCCAATCTCTACAACAAACGCCCCCATCATTGGATCCGAAAAGTCCCATCCTTGCATAAAATCCTTTCTTCGATAAGGATGGAGTGCTCCGAGTTGGAGGAAGAATTCATAAGGCACCACTCCCTTATGACCACCGCCATCCCATTCTTCTCCCTCGACGTGGACGCCTCACCCAACTGCTCATCATCCAAGAACACGAGAAGCTGTTCCACTGCGGTCCACAACTCCTCATCTCATCCCTTCAAACCCGATATTGGATTATTAGAGGCAGAGACGCGATTAGACATCAATTGCGAAAGTGCGTACGGTGCACACGTCAACGTGCCGTCACACTTCAACAAATGATGGCCAGTCTCCCCCAGTTTCGCCTCCAACCGTGTCGTGCCTTTACCAAGGCAGGAGTGGACTACGCCGGCCCTTTCATGCTTAAACCCATGCTGAAAAGAAGTACCACCACCCTAAAATCATGGCTAGCTATCTTCGTGTGCTGCGTCACACGAGCAATCCATTTGGAACTGGTCAGTGCCATGACCACTGACGCGTTCATCGCCACCCTGCGCCGTTTCATCGCCAGACGTGGGTGCCCAACCGACCTCTACTCAGATTGTGGGACCAACTTCGTGGGTGCAAACCACGAGTTGAAGAAGTTTCTTGCCATGTCCTCCACCCCAATTCACAACCAAGAAATTGCCAATCAATTGTCTCGTGATGGTATTCATTGGCATTTCAACGCCCCTGGTGCTCCACACTTCAATGGACTGGCGGAGGCTGTAGTCAAGTCCGTGAAATACCACCTAACTCGCATCGTTGGACAAACACGCCTAACCTACGAAGAGATGTCCACCACCATTACCCAAGTTGAAGCAGTATTGAACTCTCGTCCAATCACTGCAGAGTCATCCGACCCATCAGACCTGGCCGCGTTGACCCCTGGACATTTCCTCATCGGTGCACCGCTCACCAGTGCCCCCGACCCCGATGTCACCGATCTCAAGACTGGCCGACTCTCACGTTGGCAACTCCTGCAACAAATGTACCAGAACTTCTGGAGCAGATGGTCCAAGGAGTACATCACGCGACTCCAACAACGCCCCAAGTGGATGTCACCACAGAAATCCATTGCCATCGGTGATCTGGTCCTCATTAAGGACGAACGCCTTCCTCCAATGATTTGGCGTCTTGGCCGAGTCCAGAAAGTGCATCCGGGAGATGACGGTCTCATTCGTGTCGTCACTCTCCTCACCAAGGATGGAATTGTGCAACGTCCCATCGCTAAACTCGTCCTCCTCCCAGTTTCTCAAAGTGACAGTAAAAGTGCTTGTGATCCTTGAAGTGGTCACTTCAACGTGGGGAGAATGTTTGAGATGTAAATGACTTTATGTAATTGTATGGAATTGTGCAGTGTCTCAACATTTTAACTTAATTTATCTACTGACTAATCTTAGTTATTTTAATCTTTAGACTGATATTCTTATGCCCAGACTAATTTAATTATGTGTCTCAACTGAATTTCCTATTGTGCTCCATGTATGTCAAAAATCATTTCATAACTTATTTTTATCGTCTCATTTGTATGTGACATTGACTCAGTTTGAACTTCCTTGACCGCTACCCTATAAAACCCAAATTATGCTCTCTCTCTTCATCCACTCTTTTTGCAACTGTCCTACAGTCACGGTCACTCTAAATTCTGTTAGTCAAAACGCCCATTTAAAATTGTAACTAATCTTCAAATGACTAAATAAACTCAAATAAGGGCAAATATTCCCCAACGTGTCGACCACTACAATTTCCATGAAGTTCATCTCCTCCACATACACATAAAGTCACATTGCTTAATAATATCACTAGCAGTTCACAATTACACACATGATTCCCAGCCCCAACAGTAGATGTCGACCCTTTGCAACAATTTGTGCACCTCAGCCCATCCCCCTGCTACATGCTGGATGTACATACATATCTACAATACATTACACTGTATATACATGAATATGTATATACAGTGAATATATATATATATATATATATATATATATATATCTGCATAATATTAATATGTATAAATTTATAAAATGTATGCAGTTTTTATGACATTTACATTATGTACATATATATATACGGTGCAAATATTAATTAATTTCCCAATATCCCCGCTATTTAAGGGGGACTCAACTATTACAACGGGTCCCCGCAGTTTAACGAGGCCATCACGTTTCCCACGGGCCCGAAATTCAACGTGACCGTCAAGGGTCTTACGGGCGCCGCTATTTAACGTGACCTCACGGGTCTTACGGGCGCCGCTATTTAACGTGACCTCACGGGTCCTACGGGCGCCGCTATTTAACGTGACCTCACGGGTCTTATGGGCGCCGCTATTTAACGTGACCTCACGGGTCTTACGGGCGCCGCTATTTAACGTGACCTCACGGGTCTTACGAGCGCCGCTGTTGACGCGATCTACAATTTTCCCACGTGTCCCTCTATTTACGGGCGACCGAACCTCTCTCATGCTTATCGATATCTGCAAGGGGCTGAACCTTTATCAATGTCCCCGCTATTTTAGTGGGACTGAATGTATTGCAAAGTATCCGCTATTTTATGTGACTTAAACGCTTCCCCCGGTCCCCGCAATTAATCTAGAGCCCGTTATACGGGCTATAATACTAGTCAGAGAGACAATAGGGAGTTGGACTGAGGTATTTTGACTCCCACACAGCAAACTCGATGACTCCACTTTCCCCTACGATCTCACTTTCCCACACACGTGACTTGCATTGCTCTCCACGGCAAGGAGAGGCAAACTCTGCTCACTTCCACTGCAGCATCCGCCAGCAGCACTACTACAATTCTTCCTCCTCCTCCTCCTCCTCATCTCAAAATATACACACACAAGGTAATTTGTACTTGGGTGTAAATAATTATTTCACCATGGCAACAAACTACTTTGTACATTTAGTATCATAATTAGTTTGTTGCCATGGCAACTCATTATTATTAATTTTTCCAGGTTTCGTGCCATTTGTCGCCGCCACCGCCAGTAGTAGTACCAGCAACCACGACGACGACGATCTAAAGTTGGTAGGTGAAATTATTTGTCACCATGACAACTAATTAGTGATTAGTTGCCATGGTGACTCATATTATTAATTTTTGCAGGTTTCGTGCCCTTTTGTCGCCGCCACCGCCAGTAGTTGTACCAGCAGCAGCGACGACCAATACTTTTGTTCTTAGTGGGTGAAATTATTTGTCACCATGACAACTAATTAGTTATTAATTGCCATGGCAACTCATTATTATTAAATGTTACAGGTTTCGTGCCATTTGTCCCCACAACTGCCAGTAGTAGTACCAGCAACCACGACGACGACGATCTACAGTTGGTAGGTGAAATTATTTGTCACCATGACAACTAATTAGTGATTAGTTGCCATGGCAACTCATTATTATTAATTTTTCCAGGTTTCGTGCCTTTTTGTCGCCGCCACCGCCAGTGTAGTAGCAGCAGCGACGAAGACGACCAATACTTTTGTTCTTGGTAGCTCTCCCACGGGTCCTGCCATTTAACGGGTCCGTCCCCTCCCCCACGGGTCCTGCCATTTAACGGGACCGTCCCCTCTCCCACGGGTATTACCATTTAACGGGATCGTCCCCTCTCCCACGGGTCGGGCGTGGACCTGACCGTCCCCTCTCCCACGGGTCGGGCGTGGACCTGACCGTCCCCTCTCCCACGGGTCGGGCGTGGACCTGACCGTCCCCTCTCCCACGGGTATTGCCATTTAACGTGACCATCCCCTCTCCCACGGGTATTACCATTTAACGGGATCGTCCCCTCTCCCACGGGTCGGGCGTGGACCTGACCGTCCCCTCTCCCACGGGTCGGGCGTGGACCTGACCGTCCCCTCTCCCACGGGTCGGGCGTGGACCTGACCGTCCCCTCTCCCACGGGTCGGGCGTGGACCTGACCGTCCCCTCTCCCACGGGTATTACCATTTAACGGGATCGTCCCCTCTCCCACGGGTCGGGCGTGGACCTGACCGTCCCCTCTCCCACGGGTATTACCATTTAACGGGATCGTCCCCTCTCCCACGGGTCGGGCGTGGACCTGACCGTCCCCTCTCCCACGGGTATTGCCATTTAACGTGACCATCCCCTCTCCCACGGGTCGGGCGTGGACCTGACCGTCCCCTCTCCCACGGGTATTACCATTTAACGGGATCGTCCCCTCTCCCACGGGTCGGGCGTGGACCTGACCGTCCCCTCTCCCACGGGTATTACCATTTAACGGGACCGTCCCCTCCCCCACGGGTCCTGCCATTTAACGGGACCGTCCCCTCTCCCACGGGTCCCGCAATTAAATAATCTAGAGCCCGTTATAACGGGCTAAAATCCTAGTTTTCTACTAAAAATCACACTAAACTCACACGAGCTTCCCTCCTTGAACGAACCTGGTTAATTATTAATTGATTAATTAACCCAATTAATTAAGTTAAACACCTCTGATCTTAACTAAAGCTGAGGCAAATTTCAAGATGATCAAATTTCCGCAAATTTTTAAAGATTACCGAGGAAGGTCAAGTTACGTATCTTTCATAACTGTATTTTTCCCCACATATTTTTCATATCAAATTGCAGATCTCAAGTAAAATTGGAAACATTGGTGTTTATTAACTGGATTGCAAACATTGAGTTAATTGGTTCTCCTTCGTTATTAGTCTTTGTTCCATTTAAATGTTTAAGAAGAAATCACTTCGGGTTAAAAAACCAGGTCCATCTGGGATTCTCATAACTAGGAAATGGTTCTTTAAATTAATTTTTGACGTTAAAATTTACAAAATAACCCAAATTTTTGAAATCTCTTATAAAAAAAGTTAGATTTAGATTAGACCTTAGCAAAATACTTTTTCAATTATGAGGCACAAATTTATATCGTGCTTTATTAATTAGTTTACATATTAATCAAGATTTTATTTTAGCCTGTTTTTGCACAATTTTTTCACACAATCTTTGCTGAAATTAGAGCGACATGTTTTATTTTCAGAACTTGCAAAACTTGAAGTTTTAATACATGTCAACATACTTCAGTACGGTCACCAATTAGTTTTTTTGAACTTGGATAGTTCACAAACTTGTTGACAATATTTTAGGATGTAGAAAATAACTCATCCTTGAAAACCGTGTCTATTTTTTGTCGCAAGTCTTACAACACACAAATGTATTCTTGGAACGCCCAAATATAGTTTGGTTTTTTTTAATAACGAAAATAATTCAGATAACTTTTTAAGATTATAGTGATGGCTATGATAGTAAATTATATCTTGATTGAACGTAAAAAACTTTCCAGGAACTTAAGGAAACTCTTTAAATCTAAGCAAAGGCGAGAACTACAAGAACTAGGTTAGCTTAAACTTAGAAATGGCACTTGAGACATTTTCGTAGAAGATGGATGAAGAGTATGCACAGAAAAGGTGTCAACTAAATCGTACCTTTGTCGCCCAATATGTAAAGAAATTACCGTAATCAGGGAAAGATTACAATGCATTTGCACCCAGATTTTTCGTCGTAAACTTCAAATAATAAATAATTCAAAACTTAACCTGGAAAATTCACGAATATTGGTTAGGAAAACTCACGACTTTTAAAATAAAATTGTCCGAAAAAGTAAATTTAACAAAATTTGTAATCAGATATTTTAATGTTTGCAAACTAATTTTGCAAATATTTTTAAAGTTTCACGCTACGTTTAAAGTCGATCTGATCGTCAAATTTTTTTATTTGGTATGTGAACCAATTCACATACACGTTTACAAATCTGCAAAGATATTCCAGAAATTTGTAGGTTTACGATCCATTTATCTCCAAGTCTATAAATTGTGTATAACGATCGCAGACCTAAATGTAACATTCTTTTAAAAAAACAGTTTTTACAAGTACTTTAAAAGTTTTCGATTCATTTCCCCAATGAATTTCCTTTTCTTACATTTTATGAAGGCTCAAGTTACTATTGTAACATGGAAAAACAAAAGTTCGCACATTTTTACAATTAACAAAAATCTATTCGATTAAATTGTGTTATTTACCTTTGTAAAATTATGGGACTCGCTGGTACAAAGAGATGCGTGTCACAACGTTAGAAAATTTAGGGTAGATTTGTAACTTTTTTTCTTGTCAAGTAACCTGTGCAAATTATTTGCAGTTGTAAGTATGTTGGTCTTACCAACATAACATGTATACAACAATTGGGTAATAATCTCGTAAAACCCCGTTTTAAAAATTGCACCAAAAATATACTATCATTTAGTTGCAATGTTTCTCAACTTGTAAAAAGAGCAATTCTTAAAACTAGAACCGTCGTGTGTATAATTATTAGGTCTCTGATAGTAGATTTTCTGTGGAATTATCAGGGTTGGGCAAAATACATGGGTTGCAAAATACAAAATGCAAAATACAAATACATTTTTCCAAATCTTCAAAATACAATTACAAAATTCTCGAGTTTCACCAAAATACAAAATACAAAATTCATATATGCAAATGTTTTAAAGGTTTGGAAAAATTCAAATTTGTACTTCCTGTCTGAAACACATGAAAAATACATTTTGATAAACGAAATTATTATATTTCTACTGCTTCGAAATATTTATTTATGTTTTTGCGACTAGTTCAGAGTCGTTATATGAGACTGTATTTTGGAAATGTATTTTGAAATGTATTTTGTCTTTTAAATACATTGATCGACATTCAAAATTAGAAAATTCAAAATACCCGACAAAGTTAAAAATACAAAATACTTTCGCCGGAAACCTGTCCCTCAAAATACAAAATAGTATTTTGTATTTTGTAATTAGTAAATTGTATTTTAAATAGTATTTTGTCCAACCCTGGGAATTATCACACACGGGGAAGTCTGTAAACTGTTTATCTGTAAACAAGCATTTCTGTTATTTATTTTTAATATTCTCATAATTTAATTTAGCCCTACATAGTGTCTCATCTGACTCTACATTTTACTGTTTAATTTTATTAATTATTCATTCCGACGTTATAATTATTCAAGTTATGGAAATTAAAAATTGGAAACCCCGATTTAAATATCCAGTATTTAACTGTAAACCAGGGAACGTCCATAAATTGTCTCGCGAGAATATGTCTAAGGTTATAATAATTTCGTGCCTATGTTAACTGAGGGTCTAGAAATCCCGATTTTCTCCTCGACATAATTTTGGGACGTCACACATTAATAATCTGCTATAATATTAGACAGAGAAACATTGTAGCTCAAGGGCAGAATGGTTTATGTTAAATTAACAAATACCACCTTTCAAACCCCCATCGACAACTGACTATTTTACCGAAATAACTTTAGAGATCTAGTTGCCAAAAAATTTTGATTATTCTGTTCCACGTATATATAATCACGTACATATTTTATGAGAAAAGGGTTCATTTGTCCATGTTCATATTTAGTAGTTCTAAAAGCGAGACGAGTGCAAATTTGTGTGACGTTGGTAGTAAAATAATTAAGCCGATTAACAGCGGGGATTGATTCCTGAAATAAATTGAGATTACATTTGCACTTGAATTAATCCAGGAGGAGGATGCCCATACACGTAAAAGGTCAAACGTCAGCGCTTTAAAACTCTAACGCTTTCCACTTTAAGACTCTCACGGTCAAAACTATATGCTGTATCAGTTAAAATTTGAACGTCATATACACACGCATTGGTGATTGGTATTGTATTGGTTTATAACACACTTGGTTTTGATTACATGTGTTTGTAACTGTTCATTTCATCAGGGAATGAATTTCTGGTTCCGATAATCTAACAAGGGATACTACCGATGTGTCCAACGAGTTAAGGGTTGCCACCTATACCAAAACGTGCACGATATATGACTTTTTTCGTAAACTAAAAGAATTTCCGCGTAAAATTCACTTTTCGTCAAGTTGTGACGACTTTTGTGGCGTGCGTTTGACGTTGAGGTCAATGGATTTCAAAGCGGTGGCCACGGCCCTCTCTCCTCCTCCACACCATTTTAATCGAATCTACGGCATGAAAAAATATTCTCAGAAAAGTTCCCACATTTTAAATCAATTCGAGTGCAAATAATTTTAACAGAATTAACCTGTGTCTGTAATACTGTTGCAAATAATTTGCAAATTTATAAAATGTTTGCAAATTTTGAAAAACAATAAAAATTTTGAAAATAAAGGGTGTTAATAAAGTCCGATCCCATGCATTTTTTGGAGCGTGGTTGTTACAAATTCAGCTGGAACTTTTGAACCAGTGAAGTTATTTATTTCGAATTTTTACCATGGGAGGAACAACTAAACGTGTAAGTCATGAGCATCTTAGAGTTGAGATACAAACATTGCATCAGCAGGGGCTTAAACCTACAGAAATTGTGCAAAAATTGGGCTGCAGCCGCAGAACTGTTTGGAAATGGAAGAATAAAAATTTTGTCCACGACAAAAAGCGACCAGGGCGACCCAGAAAGGTGTCACCTACCACAAAAAGAATGATTAAAAACAGACTTTGCAAGAGAACCGGTAGTTCATTACGTAATTGAGCAAGGGAGTTAAATGACTCAAAACGCTATAAAGAGAAGAAGAAGCAAATTAACTGTGTGACCGTGCAAAAATTTGTGAAAACTACGAAGTGGGGTCACACAGCTTACAAACTAACCAAAAAAACCTCTCATGTCACAAAAATATATCGATGACCGTCTGAAATTTGAAGAACTCCTTCAGAAAAGTGCCCATTTGAGTGAAAAAAGACTTGGTGAAGAATTGCGCAGTCACATCCTTTGGACTGACGAATCTATTATTGAACTATATCCAAAATTGAACCAACAAAATGTTCGTTACAGGACAGAAAACAAATCGGATGTACCATCAAGAGCGATCCCAAAATTCGGGCTTAAAGTTATGGTAGCGGGTGGATTTTGTGCACGTTGCGTGACCCCTCTACATATCATACCAAAAGGCCAATCAGTCAATGCAAAGCATTATATGGAAAAAATATTACCTATCTATTTCGATAGCATGGGGAACAAGGAAATATTTCCGAATGAAAGAAAAATAGTTTTCATGCAGGATGGTGCTATAGCCCATACAGCAAAAGCGAGTTTGAGTCTCATCAAGACGCAAGTTTCAACGGTCTGGAGCAAGGGGGTGTGGGCCGCTAACGGCCCAGATTTGAATCCCCTGAAGAACCAGTGGTCCATACTTAAGGAAAATGTATACAAAGAGCCACAACCCCGGACGAGGGAAGAGCTAGTAAAAAAAAGTTCAAGATGTATGGAATTCGATTTCCAGAGGCACATTGGAAAAATTAGCACAGAGCCTTAAACAAAGAGTTGAGGGCATGGTTAAAGTAAATGGTAACAAGACCAAATACTAAGGTAAATATGTCGAACATTTTTTGTAAGTATCACGGGTAGTTTTTTTTTATACTAGCCTTCACTTTTTTACAGGAAAAATGGGATCGGACTTTATTAACACCCTGTACTTCAAATTTTGAAAATTTTTGAAAAATTAGAGAATTTCGATAAATTTTGCAAATTATTGTAAATCTTGACACTTATTGGAAATTTTGACAATTCTTGCAAATTTTGAAAATTATTATACTTTTTGCAAATAAGTATTTCAAAATTTACAGATAACAATAAAATTTCGCATATAATAATAAAATTTGTAAATTGTTTCGAACTGTTCCAATAAAATAAATCCCATTGTCACAAACCTCATGAATAATTTTATTTAAAAGCCAGTCATTTTGATTTCCGAATTGTGATTTTCAATTATTTTCATTTATTTTCATTCAGTTGCAATAATTTTCATTCACGTAGAGATCGAAATGAATCTATGTAACATACTTATAACGTGTTAAGAATTCCTTAAAATTAATATTTGACCTTAAACTTCATCAAAAACGATCAAACTTTTTTCAAGAAATTATACGTAACTTATATAATGTAAGCAAGCCTTTTCAAAATATCTTGGTAAATATGCATTTGCTACCTTGGTGTACATAGAGCAATGTGTCGCACATTAAATATGCAGATGTTCGTAAGCCGATTGTTATGCAAGTTTATTTTTTGGTTATGCAAATATAATATACAATTTGCATTTAAAATTGTTTGCAATCTTGTAAACTTTGAAAGTCTTAACGCGTTCAATATTTTTGTAAAATGTTAAATGACATCACAAAACTTTCAGAGTTTACTAGGATAACAAATAATAATGAATAGGAATCAGGTAATCATGAATTTCTTTGAAATTAAATTATTTGAATCAGATCCGTATGCGCGCACTGAAACTAAATGACGCCCTGGTAATTATACCTGTTAAAAAATAAAAATTTAATTTCCAAGTCGAGCGGGTAAATAAATCCCATACCGCAAAACTTGACGGCAAAGGAAACTTAAGATAAATAAAATCCGATAAATTTCCCTCGTGAAAATTGAAAAATTGAATTTTACGTAACATTGTTTGAAAACATCCTTTAGCCTGGTGGATGATAGGCTCGACACCATCAAAAAACTGAAAAAATATGACACCCTTTACAAACATAGATCGGATATTTTGCGTACTCCGTATTCCGACTATGTTTATAGAATCGCTTTCTTTAAATTTTCAAACTCTTTAAAAACTCCCAAGCTTCGTAATATAGCAACTCGTTTAGCAAATAATTTGCAAAATTTAAAAACGACAAGGTTAGAGCAAAGTTTTATTCCACTGTCAAATCGAAAAATCTTGAAAATTAATTCGCCGCTATGAACAAATTCCAGGAAATTCCAGTGGCGTCGCAAGCCGACATGATGTGTGTATTTTATGGAATTGATTGAAATTCCGTGTACTTTTTTGTTTGTTTTTCAAATTTCTCCATTAAGTAAAATTGCTAAAGTTTGGCACCGGCAAACTAAATTGGTTTTATTTTGCTGTAAGTGTGTAATCTTCAGATTTAAAAAAACCAAACTTTCCATATTTAAAAAAAGGAATCGTAATTATCATACTTGTTAATTACATTCTGTACTTCATCCTTTTCAGGTTTTGTACCTACAGAAAAACTACTATCCTGATTTGAAATCTATGGTTATGCTTCAGAGTAAGTTTGTTCAGATGGGACTCATTTATATCGTAAAAACGTACATGTACATAACTCTTTAATCATTTTAAGATTCTCCTATAAATTTTTCCAATCAATTAAGACAAATAATATTTTTTAAAGTGAAGCATAATGTAACTTGAAAGAAATTTAAGGAGTACAAGAAATCTGCCTAAATTCATCGGTCTGAGGTAATTCATATATTTTGATTTGATCAGTACTTTTCAAAAGCTAAACAGGTTTTTCATAAATAAATAATTGCAGCCAATTTTTCTTATTAGGTAAAAATCCGACACGAGAAACTTGTAACCTGATCGCTTATTTCTAATTAGAATTTGCACCAAATTCACTAATGGTGGTAGAATCATACACTCTTGCAAAACATGTTCCACATGGTAAAAATGGTATTAATATTTATAAAAATTTCGTGCTAGTTTCTAAATTAAGAATTTCAGTTTTTTAATCATAAAAGTCAATCATAAGTTCATCTTTATGAAATCTATGAATATTTGAAAATTGATATCATAATACGATATGGAAAACTGGATTTCTTACAATGTGGGAAATACGATTCGACGGATGTCATATAAATTAAATTTTTGTCAGTATCTGTACTACTAATTACAGCAAATTGTTATCAAAATTCTGAAAAATTTACATTCATTTGAAAAGGACATATCTTTTTACCAGAATGGTGTTTATACTAAAAATAACGTATAAATATGATCCAACGGGGTCATTATGCAAATTTTTTGTCGTTCAACTTTCTCCGAAATTTTTGCGTGGCCAAAATTTTGGTAACAAATTCTAGACTTTGCAGTGCGAATTCTTTAACCAGGAGATTTTTCACAGAATGAAAATTGTCAATGGTTTCAGATGAAATAATAATAGTTTCTACACAAAGAAAAACATCGTTGTTCTACTAACAGTAGCAAATCCAGCAAAAAATAATGCATCAAATTTGGAAGGCATTTTTGTACAATTTCTTAACAATTGTAAACCCTTCTTTATGACAGAATAATCATAGGAGTATATATTTTAATACGTATTTTTTAATAAGAGATATTTTTAATACGAGAATTTAAAGATTTCTCAATTAATTCATAAGGAATTTGAATATCTTTATATTTCATAAGTTCAAAAACTCAAAATTGAACCTGATGATGCTACAATAAATGCGAAACCCGTAGTTCAAGATTGAGTACCATTCGACGGAAAATTGCGTTGACGCTGTATTTGTTTAATTCAAATATTTTTACACCACCCACTTACCAGAATGTTAGTCAAATCACAATTTTTAATAATTTATGATTAAATTCGCAACTATCTAAACTTCCCAACACATTTCGTTTCTTTCAAACTACCTTAAGCTACAGCACCATATAATCTGATCGTTATCAATGTTCACCCAATTCAGTGACAATACTTCGCGACTTACAAGTTTTACAATTTTTTATCCAACGCGTCCATTAGATTGAGCTCGGGTACCAAACTTAGGAAGGAAAATCTGGCTACAAATCCCCTCAAAACTTACAGTTATCTCACTTCAAAATATAGTTTACAAATTTTTACACAGTTGGTATACATTGGACTGAAGTAAATAATTGTTAAACGTGAATTTTAGTGATATTATTGTGTAAACGAGTACATATTTAAATTAGTAGAAGTAAAAATTGTAGAAATGTGACAACTTGTATAGCGCATTTGGGTCTATTTTAAGGCTCGATATTTTGGAAATATTTATTTTAGTAATTTCCTAGTTTTGTACACTTCGAAAACTCCAGGAAGCACAATCACCTATTTGTAGAAATTATTTTTAGCAAATGAAATTAGAATTTTTCGACTTGATAATTTAACAATTTCTCACCTCATCCCTCCGAACTTGAATACCGGCTTCAACTCGTATACTACGTTGTCGAACCTATTTTTGTATAATCAACTAAAACTATCCATCTTTGTTACATTAATTGTGCTGATATTTAATAAATTAATAAAAGCGACATTAAACTTTAACCCCCATTAACTTAACAAAGGTACAAAATGTCACCAAATTAATTTCTAGCCCGATATTTTTATGAAAAATGTCTCAAGACGTAAACATATACAACTTCACTTTAAGTGTCGAAAATCTTGTATTTACTGCTCCAGTTTGTACGATTGAGGATTATGAATAAATAATAGTATTATACTACACAATAGAGAGGTTGAGATTGGTGTATTCTGCTCAATTCGACTAATATCTGTATTGTGAAGATGACTCATCGAGGCTACAATATAATACAACAAGAAAAATCAGCCCCCTACTCCAGTTCACATTTATACTAAAAATTTGAACCACCCGCTCTATTTGTCTCACTGTGAGATTGGTGCCAGGTCTTAGCTTGCGGTGCGTAAGCAGGAAAACTCACCTGGCCTCATCTACTACTACATCTACAAATATAAATATTTGTACAAAAATCTCAACCTCTTCGCTACAATACAGATATTTGTACTTATATTTTTTAAATGTACAAGTACAAGTATAAGTACACAAAATCTCAACCTCCCTAATTTTATGCAAGTCTCAGATCATGATGTATATTTTAGAACGTTTTTTTAAAGCCGGAAAAGGTTAACAAAAATATGCAAATTAAAACTGTATTAAATGATTTACAGCAAAATATCATTAATGTGAACAATGGCAGAAAAAGTTTCAAAATTCTTATAAGTATTTTGAAGTTAAAAATCTAATATCTCAAGGTTTATCGTCTTAATGATCCCAATTAAAATTAAGATGATTGCCTAAATTCCCAAAATACCTTGAGTGACATTTGTTCAGAGAAATTCGTAAATTATGATAGCTAGGTTATCAATCTACTTCCCCTAATTATAACAATACTTTGCAAATTCATTAAACTGACGTCAAAATCTATAACTTTACAAAAATTCGAAATGGTATGAAATTATCGCCCGATATTTTCGCGCAAGCATGCAAAATGCACAAAACATTACACAGCTTTATGTGTTTTAAAATGATATTTAGTTAGAATGTGGTCTCAAATCCGTCACACAAAGCTATAAATAGCTTAATATCCGAAGTCTCGAAGATATAAATATTTCAAGAAATGACTTCCTTAAACTCCACTAGATTTAAAACTATATAGTTTAAATCGTAATTAACAAACGCCCGCATTTTATTCCTCTCCTTGCCATGATCATAAAGTATTTACAGGATAACATGATTTTCCACTTTCTCGTGAAATTCAATCACATGAAATACACGTATCTTCCCTTATTTCTCAGTGACAAAAAATAGGAATGTATTTCTCATGGCAAACAATTAAATGGCAATATCAACTAATTCTTTGGGTGATTTAAACGCCGTAAAATGAGTTTTAGGAATTTTTATGGATTAAATTAACCTTTTAAAGAGTACGATTTATGATAAGAAAATGTACTAACTTGGGCACATTATAAGCATGTGGTGGTCATGGTGCGGGAGGAAAAATTAAGCACTTTCAGCAAAATTCGAGAAAACTGAAAAATCAAAAATTTAACATTGGCTAATATTGAGAAAATACCTAAATTTTGGTCGAGAAAAGTTATAATTTTGACTAAGGTTGGCATAGGAGAAATCCCCAAAATTACAACAGATTTTTGGTTGAAGAGAAAAAATTGTGAAAATCAATGACCTTTGAAAAACGACAATTGTCTTCTTCCCGCATCATGTCGAAATTTTCCTGAACAACTATTGTCGTCTTCCCGAATTAAAACATTTCTTACTAAACGAAAATTGTCGTCGTTACGCATATAAAGGTTAAACACCAGATAGGTAATTTAGTGTTTAAGAGTTTTGTGGGTATGTAAAGTTTTAATGAATATTGAAATTCATAGATTTTTATTCTCCGAATATAAGAAAAATAAGCCCAAGCTTTTTATTTGATAGTGCAATAAAAATCACGATCTACACAAAACCACCACCTTTTTACGTTCTAGTACAAGGACCATGAGGAGAAAGCATGCAGAAGGTGGTCAAAATTGATCAAAAATGATCAAAAATGGTCAAAAATGTTTCCCCGGAGCACTCTTTTACAAAAGCAAACTATGTTCCTAAAAATATTTATTTATGGTTTTTATCAATCATGACAATAATTCTGATGTTCAGCAAATTACCAAACCTGACGTCAAACTCCTTCGAATTTAATTATGAATATTACTACGTATTCACGCTTGATCTACAAACTATTTTAAAATTCTGCAAAATTCGTAAAATAAATTCACTAATTAAATCGGCTTCATTTACAGGAATTATATAAGTTTTTCCCCCTCCTCCCGCCTGATTATTTTTGTTTGTTTGTTGATGATTTCTCCAATGTAAAACGATAACAATTCACAAAAATTAGTTCGCAAATTTATATCGGGGAAGTTATGCAAAGCGATAAATTATAGATCCTTTCAATCTGCTTTCAATCTTGTATTTAAATTAAATTACTTTTTACTGGTCGAATGCATGTATGAAAGTACGTCAGCAAGCCAAAATTCATTTATTTACATATATGGCCAATATATTTTTGCTCAAAAACATATTAATAATTTATAGCGTGTGTAAGGCCTTGAGAAATTGTTAAGATATTAAAACTTCCTCTGAACTCCTTTGCGAATTATCGAGTTTAAAACTTGGGTTTTATAATGCAAATCAATACATCCCGAATCAAACATATTTTAATACATGAAGTATTTATTTAGACGGAAAAGTTGTATAAAAATATGACGTAAATGCAAAACAGATAATAAGTTTGCTCATAAAATACTAACTTCCATGTGAAACCGTAAGATTAGGTTAAACATAATTATTGACTTGTTGTGATGTGAAAACATAGTAAACAGGAGTCTACAGGAGAATTGGGAGAAGGTTTAGGATATAGATAACAGCTTTGTCGTTGATAATACCGTTCAAGAACAACCACCTTGGCCTAAATTAGTATGAAAATTCTACAAAATATATATATAAAGTTAAAGATTGGTCTGATTATCGGCAATCTGGTAACTCCATCAGTATACTTAAACTTGAAACAATTTTTTAAATAGTTCATTATAGAAATCAGGATAGAATTTATTTATAACTGTGATGAGGGCGGTTACTAAATTGATCGTATGTCAATAAAAGTCATACCCACGAAAAGCTATACCTGCCCAACGAGCCACAGGTAAAATTGCAGTAATGTCGCCCGGCGACTTTACTAATCGTCAAAGTATAAATTTACACATTACGAATTTTGGCTAAATTGGCTAAATTTGATTTTTGACATAAGATTCGTCTAAATGTGGTCAAATTTGGTTAGAAATAAGTCATAAAATTATTTTTGGCTAATATTTACCAAAAAGGTCGAATTTGCCCACAGGTTTGGGAATTTGGCAAAATAATTAAAATTTCGCCTTTAGTTAATATACATAGTCTAGTCAGGTATTTTTGGACATATGTTTATGTAAATATTTATCGGGCGACTTGATGAATTTATAAATTTCCTTGTATGCGGGATGCACAAAGTATATAGTAATATACAACAGAAAACGGATTGGAAAAATTCCATCTGTGGACTGAATACGAGCCTGAAGTGTAGATGGACACCTATGTACCGTGGCACGCACGACTTTTTTGAATCATTTGATCATATCTTTGGAGGTGAGGGTTTGTTGAGCTCCAAACTTCGCATGGTTGTAGGGAAGACCATGGGTTTCAACTGTAAAAATATGCTAAAGACCAAAAAATTTTATTCGAATGGTGCGGAACGCCGAAGTTGAGAGGAAAAAATTTCTAAAACTGGTCATTTTGTCATGGTTTTCAAACTATGGTCAAAAGCACATGACTTGAGTTCATTTGATAGGCCTAAAAGTAGTTTTCTAATAGAGCAGACATCAGTGAATTAACCACTAGCTTTAGGGCATATTGGATGCCGCGTATTCCCCACATTGACACATTGTGCAATAAAAATTAAGAATTCGGGTTTTCAACCGAATAATTCCACGCCACGATTTCTCATTCGGTGAATGACGAGATATATTTGACTTTCTTTGTGCTAATGGAATGTCTAGGGTCAGGGTCGTAAACCTTCGGCCGCTTTATCCGTTGAAATTTTTTTTACCGTGGAAATCACATCGTCCGTTAGGAGAATATTTTTTAATTTTTGCAACCGTGTCTCGTTAGTTCAGCTCGGCTTCAGAGGACCGTTTTTGGCCTGAATTGTGTCGGCAATACGTGACATCTACTTCCACGAATTGAGTGACCCATTGGGTCTTATAATAACACCAGGTCAAGATACTGGCATGACTCACTCAGATGTACCACCTACTTGTAGCGAGAAAAGTTCAATTTTTCAATTTTTTCGATTTTTTTACTTTCAGCAGAGATTTTTGGGTTTCTCGTTGAGTTTTGTCAAAACCACTTTTGTCTGCGACAGAGGGGGCCTTTGGGTAACGTTTCATGATCGGATGAACCTTGTGTCTTTAAATTCACCCGTGGTTGAAAGACTTGAATTTCTAACTAGAAAAATTAATAACACAGTCGTATTTTTTTACCCTGCTTCGCCCGTTAATTCCCTCCAGCATTATGAAACCTAAACGAGCAATCAAAAATTGCTTTGCATCTGTAAATGAGGACTAAATTACCTCTCTAATTTACATACCAACGTAATTTTTTAGAAATCGGATTTGCATGTTACAGCATGTCCAAAAATGTCCAAAAATACCTGAATGGAGTATGTAGGCTAATATGATTCTAAGGTGTTTTTTTCGCGCTATAACGATTTCGATGTATGATGGCTTAAAATTTGTGTAATTTTGAGCAGATTAAGATTTCCCAGCTTTTCATATCACAATAAATTTTCACTCATCAAAAAAAATTGGCAAGAAGTAATTTCACCTGAAAGGCCTGTGCTACAGCTACATATCTACGATTTGCAAGTATGCTTAAATAAATTTATTCAGTTGCCCAAACCACTCAGTTTTTCACAAATATAATAGAAATTAAATGCTTTGTAGTACGTGAATATTTTTGAATGTATTAGAAATAGTAAGCAAATTTTAACTTGAGTAAATATTTACATTGTACATACCTAAATAATCATATAAAGCAATGTTACGGATTTTCTAATCAACTATGATCTAAACCATTTAAAATAATTACTACGTTAATAATATCAATGCATAAAGCATCAATGTTGCTATGGTTACAGAATTATGCAACGGAGTATCACCTAAAATCGTTGCATTTGTAAGGTAGTAAATAATTTTATTAACAAGGCTGATTAATACACGATTTTAAATTCCGACATGTATAAATACAGTGTAGGTATAATATATATATATTGATATTTCCGTTTCCAAATAAATAAAGAAACATGTAATTAGCTACTAAATTACTTAGAATTTAATTAAATAAATAAATTTTATCGTAAACAAAAGTAAAATTATCCTTCTTATCTTAGCCATAATAATACCTTCCCTCAATGATCTCCTGGGTTCTAGTGTGATATCGTCCTTCCTTCTCCCTCCGTCCGATACATTTGTCCGACAAGTGAAACCCAATC
Source organism: Folsomia candida (assembly GCF_002217175.1). Classification (NCBI taxonomy): domain Eukaryota; kingdom Metazoa; phylum Arthropoda; class Collembola; order Entomobryomorpha; family Isotomidae; genus Folsomia; species Folsomia candida. The sequence continues at coordinate 10,710,770 of NW_019091197.1, read as the reverse complement.
ACGTGGCTGGACAAGTTCATGTAGTCCACAGACTTTGAGCAGAATGTGCAGGAAACGGAATAGTCGTCAGTTCCTGGGGTGTGGTCACTTTCTAAATGAGCCACAAGGAGGATGACCGACGGGAAGGGTTGGAAACACAGGTAACATCTTATATATCCATGGTTGAAACTGACACATCGGGACGCTGTGCAAAAATAACGATTAATTAATTAAAATTATGAGTTACTTTGGCATGTAAATTTTCCATATTTTAAATTCGAGGAGTTTTAAAATTTGCAGGAAGAATTAGAAATATTGGGAATTATTTTGATTTAGATTTTTTATATATTTATGTTTGTATCAAATTTGTGTTTATCAAAATTAAGGGAAAAAATTTAAATTTGATTTTTTTAATCATCCAAAAGTTGGATTATAATTAGGAACAATTTAAAATTTGAATATTATATTTGTTGTTATTTAATTTTAAAAGATTGCAAAATATTGAACTCACCATCGTCAAATTTTCTGTACCAGCTTTTGCAAACTTGGCACGTCCTTGCGATTTCGTCCAGCCATTCTTTATCTTGAAGAGGGTAATCGGCCAATATTGTGTCGCAGGCTTTTTGGATAGCATCGTCACGTGAGTCGTTGAGGGTTTCCTGTAAAGTTAATTTGAAAATATGTTATAGTTTAAAATCGAAATTTATACCTACTTATTTCTTAATCAAGTAAGGTAAGATAATATACAAAATTAATTAAAGGATGCAACATATCTATTTATTTAAATCAAACCTTAATTTGCTCAATTTTTGCTTTCTTGATCTGCCGACGATTTAAGCCAGTTAAATGAACCCTTTTCCGGCATCCGAGGAATGAGGGCTTATAAGTTGCAAGGGGATGTCGGGCAGTAATTGTTCCTGAAGGATTAAAAATTAAATTAAATTGTTGAAAATACAGTAACATTAGAAGATTTAAATACAAATTGAAAAGCTTATTTAATTTAGTGTCATAGTCTTTAAGAATTGGACACTAGATTATTTAGACAAAGTAATTTTTAACCAATTTTTTATATCTAAATAATATGCAATTTACATCTTCTCAAGCCTTGAATTAATTTAAAAAATACGTATTAAAACTTACTTTTGACACGTCGTTCCATAATTGTAATTGCGAACTCAAACTTAATTTAAAAATGTGGCTATGATTTACAAATGATAGCGTTAACGCTTTTACGATGTGTCCAGTGTGGGAGTAGAATTGTGAATGCCAGTTTTTTCATGAGTGGCTGTACATTTTATGCGAGTGTTTAATTTTTAGATGGAAATATGCCTCTTGGAAAGGGTCAAGAATTAAGGAGAGAATGTGATTTGTTGCATAAAAGGTGGACACCTTTCGAAGGGAAAAGGTACATTTGACTACTTAAGGAATTTGGTGCGTATTTATGTAGTATTAAAGAGACGAGAACATTCCAAGCTAAAGGTGAGTGTGGAATTGTAAGCGATAATTCTGAGAAGGTTTGTTTGGTAAATTTTCAAAAATAGTTTTAGATTTGGAAGTTTCATATGTATTGAAAGAATTTGTAACTGTATTTTTAACTAAACCTAATATGTCACCAGTGCATAGGTTGGTTCACCATTTATTTATTTAAAAATATGTTATAACCGAATGAATATTTCGTATGAAACGATAATTCTTCGTATCTGCTGAGATGGTTAATTTAATTTATTTCGCAAAAAATTCTTTCTCAACTGACAAATTTTTTTAAATATGTTAGAAGCATTTATTAATTATGAGGCATAATTACATTTAATAATCCGCATATGTCGAACCATCCGAATCAATGGGATTATGTATTCTTCACGACATGGGAAAATTTAGCAATCCAAATTTACAAGTGGAAATAGAATACGTCACGCGACCCAATTCAGAGCGTGAGTTCAATTTTCAAAAATTGTTCCATGATTTGAGACAGTGGATATGAAAATAGGAACAAATTACTAGTCGCCTTCATTCTTTAAGGCATTCGGGACAGTTTTTTATTTCAAAATACTAGAAACCCTGGAAGAATTGAAGATCTAGTTGGACAACGAGCCGGAAGCTTATATCTTTTTTTTACTGAATTTTAACTGCTATAATTTGGACATTGCATTTACAAACGTCACGAATCAAATATGCACAAGCAAATGTTAGAAAACAAGACTTTTATTGATAACCAATTTAGACAAGCATTCTCCAATAATATTTATTTCTAATTATTTGGTGTAATTTATATCAATTTTATTTTGTTAAATTGAAGTTTGCCGGCGCTTTTATACGTAATCCAGCACCCATGGATCAGACAGCAAAATCAGCAAACTTAAATTTACCGAAATAAAATGAAGGATGGAATTTAAATTTTATTATGTTTTAATTCTTTATGAGATATATTTGAAAAAAATATTGGTATCAGAAATAATTTTTCGTGGGAGACACATCTCCACCAAACCCCAGAATTTTATCGAGTCCTAAATTGATCCAATTCTTATGAACAGGTGGAGATGCGTCTCAAAATAATATTTCTATTACCCATATTTCTTTTTTAACAGAAAATATTCACGACTTGAATTAAATCACATGATTGTCTTTTTCATTACAAGTGGAAAAGCTAATCAGATACTACAGACCCGTTGGGATCATGACCCGCATTTAACAAAGTACCGACCATAAAACAACCTCAAATCTTTCGCATAATCGTTATTCTCAGCCATAAGCGCATTAATGGTTTCCTTTAAAGCTGCCTGTTCTACAAAGAGTTCCACGATTTGAACCGATTGTTGTAAATTTTCAAAGCTCCATTTTCTGACATGAGTTATTCCAATTTTTGCTTTGCGAGGAGACGATTTTTTTCGTGGCGTGTTGTGTGTTTGGAATTCTTTTTGAAGTTGGGGCTTCCTCATAAAGTTTCTTTTTCCTTGGAATGATGGGTTTTTCAGGTTTGTTCAATTTCCGTGGTCGTCCAAGCCCTTTTTTGATGGCAGAGGGGGTGACAATTGATCTTGTGGTGGGGAGGGATCGATAGGGCGGGATATATTTAAATTTTCCGCGCTTTCCAAAATTGTCTCGCACCCGTCGATGGGAAGAGAATGAAGTAGCGAATCTGAATACGGCCCTGACAGGTTGTGCCGTTCCGATGATATGGCTTGAATTTGGTCGTCTTGCACAATGAACGTTCTACTTTCGCCTTTCCCAAGATCCAGGAACAACTTGTTTATTTATTACTATAATGTATGACATTTTATAACCCTCGGTTACATTATGAGCTTGTAATAATTTATGCTTAATTTTTTTTATATGGAAATCGGAGAATTATGTAAATTCAAATTATGTAAATTCCCACTTTTACGTATCAAGTATGTACGGAATATCGGGTGTTTTGGCTGAAAAATATTTGAAATGCCCGCCAAGCGCTAAAATTCGCGCATTATCGAAAAAGCAAAAATACGGGTCCGCTTATTTTTTCTGATGAAGAGACTAAAATTGGCCCCATTCAAATCCGAGCGTACCACTTCACGGCTTCGCATTGTTAGTATAGATATTGATTGGGGAATATGTTATATAAGTTGTGAGCGTATGTGTAATGCAAACGAATTTTAAATCAATCAGCAGTAATTGATGACCGACGCTTATCAAATAATTTGTTGATATCTTATCGCAATATTGACACTCAGGATTTCATAATTACCCCGAGTTCATTCACTCATTTAACATATCATTGCACACAAAAGTTATTCAATTAACTTAACGTACCCCATAAATATATGTAAGTGAAATGCTTGTTAGTCCTATATTTCATTGTTCACGCAGAATAAAATAAAAATAAGACAATTAATAAAATATTTAAAGAGAGAGACTAAACCAAAGTATTATTTATTCCGGTAAAAATATTATAACTAAATTTAGTATAATTATCTATATCTATCGATCTATAAGAAATCTTTAAACTTCACGCTTTTACCCGAAACAGGTAACCATGTTTCACAAATTCATCAAGTCCATGGCACTAACAGCCCCGAAATCGTCAGACTCGTCTTTTCAATCCATGTTGGCTGATGGAGATGGAGACATTAAACTAGTTTCTGGGTTTGACTCTGTGAAAAGTTTGTACAATAAACTGGGCGCTGCGCACAATATTTCGCCCTCGGATATTTTATTCTGCACCCTAAACACCAACAAAGTAAACATGACTGCATTGCTCTCGACAAATCTTGAGGTTAACGATGTCATATTTGTCCACCGGGCCGGGGAGAGGAGCGAGGTGTTATTTGACAAGGAACAAGATGGGCAACTATTGGGGATTACGGTAACCGATAATGGCGATGGGGTCGCCTTCGTAAAGAAGATTAAGGAGGAATCGCCACTAATGTTGAAAGTATTCGTTGGAGATCATATTCAGGAAATTGATGGGGTGTCCATGCTCGGGATGGGCCATGCTAAAGTTGTCGAGGTTCTTGTAAAGTTGGCACGTGGCAAACATACATTAACTATTATAAAACCGATCAAGAAAGAGCAGTAGACAAAGTTTATCAAAATAAGAAATTTATTTAACCTCCTTGAACGCACAATGTTATCTAGGTGAGTAAATTCTTAAGTTTACTGTTCTATTATTAATTTCGCATGTGTCAAGAAAATTAATTAACGATTAATATTTTCGCCGTAACAGTTGTTCATTGTGTTCTTCTACACCGTTTGGTTTATATGCCATGTATATTTGAACTTTCCATGAAATAAGTATTAAACATTTTATTAAGAAAATATTGGGTATTAGTGAAATTCATTTATATGTATGAGCATCTTTTAAAACTACCTTAAAAGTATAGTCAGCGTATAAAAAATATCTTTTGGAAAGTTGACTGAAGTTTGATTCTTCCTTATGCAGGGTACTCAACCACGGGTTGTGTAGGTTGGGGTTTTTGCGGTATCAAATCTCGGAAAAACCTCCCTATTACGTAATGTTAAATAGAGGGTTTTTGTGGGTTTTTGGGAAGTTTTTGCAGGTTTTTGTGGTTTGTTTCCAGGGTTTTTGTAAGTTCTAAGGAATGAACCCTGTTTGAAACCAAGCTCGTTTTCTGTGAAGGCAACACTCCCTCATTTCCTCACCATCAATCATCCCAGTTTTGTTATAAATTCTTCGATAAAATTCATCAGGCCTCATTAATTTAACCGACGACCATACATAAGATCATCCTAAATAAATATATTATGTCAATTTTAAACATACATATCAGTATGACGCAACTTCTTTGGAGAACATTCGTTTAATAAAGTATTCATCAACTTCAATGATAAGTTATCATTGATAACAACCATTTCCTGCCCAACCAATCCTCCATTGTCCAATTTTAACTCAAACGTTGCAATAAAGCATGGATTATTTGTAAGTGAGTTCGTAAGAGAGATTCGTGAGAGTTGTGTGAAGGTAATTAGAAATAAATATCTTTCAAACGCTCTCTCTGAAAACTTATCGCTGGTTTTCTGTAAACCAAAATTTCTTTGCATAAAAGTATCAAAAATTAGTTACAACGCAGCCGAGGCGACACAGCGAATTAAAAGACAGCTGCACCTCTTCAATTCATACATTCTGTATTGAAAAGTACACCTTTCCTTGGGTTTACCGCATTACTTGTACATTCATACGCGCTAAAAATGAGTAATAATTTATGTAAAATGTGGGTAGTTTATTCGTTCAAGTAATGATGTCAAAGAACATAGAATTAGCCGATTGGTCTGACCGGATGTCGATACTTACGTATGAAATTGACCTTTATGTTTGAAGATATTACTATGAATAATGTCTGGAAATTAAGTATATAGTTATAGTTTTATGTGTGTGAGTGAAAAAATGCTGGATGGATATGTGCGAATTTGGGATTGTTATTGCATTCGTTCTTATTAATTTGTCAGTTTTTGTCGTAGAAATTTCATGTTTATGTGTATGTAAAGTTTGCCTGATGGTCTACAATCCGTGAATAATTTCTTGACCGTCTTGACCTTTTGGTCAATCTGTTTGGTCGTTCAAAATTTGCCTTCATGTTAGAGTGTACTTTTCATTATGTTGTATGATAGTTGCGTATGTAATTTATGTTGCGGATTATAGGCTAAGGTCTTACATGTGATTTAATTGGATTGTTAAATGCGAATAATTTAAAAGTAATTAGATTTGGTCTATCTAAAAAATAAAAAAGTCGTATGTAATGTGTAGGGTAATGTATCACCTCACCCGTAACAGTGATGAGGGACGAGAGAATGGAAAGTAGTAGTGTTTAAAACAGGAGAGAGTGTGCTCTCCCCACTACACCGTAGTCCAGGGTAGTGGGAAGTCACGGAGAAAAGTGCTCCAGTAATTTATTTGATACTTGGTTAGGAATCAGTTTGTAATATCTTTTGTGCGATAGAGCATTTCGTTTGTGTGTTAATAAATACTACTGCTAAAGATAAAAGTCCCGTTCTTGTATAAGAGGGTTTATTTTAAAGTCAGTAGTGAACAATTAAGTGCTTATCTCCCCCTTCATCCCTTGACTTGGACCACGGCACAGTTAACATAAGGCGTTGTCTAACAGACGGGTATTTTGTATTGGTTCAACCCAGTGAGTGAAGTTTCACAAATAATTTATTAGATGATTATGTAAAATATAAGTAGTTTATGCGTTCATGTAATGATGTCAAAAACATCATGGAATTAGTGGTTTGGTGCGACAGGATGTCGAAATTTATGCACGAGCTCGAGTTTGAAAATATAACTATGAAATAATGGGCCATGATTTGAACTCATTATTTTGATTATTCCATTTTGGGACTCATGAATTTAATTTGTTTGTTTTTCCAGTGAAAATATGTGGGCAGTAAAACGTTCATCACTTATGACAAAGCTTTTTTGGCGTGTTTGTATAAACCGTAATTGCATAATATGATTACAGAGACTTGAATCCGGACGATCTACACGTATCTGTAGATATATACATACGTTGGGTTTGCCTATCTCCCGTGGATAGATACTAGTACGTAATTAATCGTATAAAGTGCCAAATCCGTACTATCATTCCGCCATTAGATAACTGATATCCACCGGAATACTCACGTGATCGGTAGAAATATATACTTATGTATGTATATTCCTGGAAACGTCTATTTTGATTTCAACAACTTATATTTGAAGAATTTGGCAAATATTTTAGTAATTTAAGCTACCGTTGTCCTTTCTTAGCAACACAGAACAGAGACAGAAAAGAGTAATTTACTTTTCGTATTGCTGGCACAAATTCTCAGAACACAGTGTGTAAGTAATGTAACAATTGAACAAGCAACATTGGACATCGTCAGCGTCAAAGTGACAGATTATTTAGTCCCATTTGTAAACTGTACAATCATGGTATTCACGCCAGACAAAGTTTCATGGGGATCGAAATCACCACCTGTTGGTCCAGTAATTTCGCTTGTTTACGATATTGCATTAAGTCTGGTGACGGGGTACACGATTCTGGAAAAATTTTCAATGTCACGACGACGCAATAAGTCGCCTCATTGTTGGACAACGTTTGCAATTCTTCCAGAACTAGCTGGTTTATCTAAACAGAAAGAATATCTAAAATTTGTTGGTCTTCCTATCTTCATTGATAAGACTTCGCGGTCACATTACTTCATTCTAATGACAGCTGTGAAACACGATATCCAACGTGAAGACTTTTTAGATAGCTTTGTTTTCGATTATCTCTGTCTAGCTGAACTTATCCTAGTTGATGCAACCCAAAACGATAATTCCATGTTACGGTTCAAATACCACAACATATACCACCTTCGGAAAACATTGCAATGGAGAATGGAGTACTCAGTCAAGTATTCAGAAGCGTGGTACACCATAGAATGTGAACTACCTAATTGCTTCGACGAATTAGTACAGGTGGGTAAAAATGTGTCGCTCTTGAACAAATATTTTTGGACTTTAGAAACCATCTCTTTGTCAACTTTCGCCATACTTAGTAATCTGATAGGCCAAATGGATTCTCATAGTGTGCGTTATTCTCGTCACGCGAATCAGAGACTAGCGGAAGTTACCTCGTTTCAGAACTTCGTAAACTTTCTGATCCTGCAAGATGTTTTGTCATATGGGTTTGTAGGAAAGATACCTTATCACCACTTGGAACAGATGTTTCGATATACGTTCATGCATACCTTCCGTTCCCGTGGATCCGTTTTTGTGATGTATGATATTAAGAAGTATAGCTTTGTATCGTGCTACGGCGTAAAACATAATTCTACACTATTGAAAGAGCTAGCAAGTCCATTTGACGCAGATATTTGGACCTATGCGGCGATATATTTTACAACGTTTATCATAATTTTTACCCTAATGCTTCGTAGAGATATTTCCGACGGGTTCTTTGTGATTGTTGGGTTGTCGCTGGAGAACTCAGTTTCGTTGTCAGTTTACGAGAATTCATTTAGAAAGAAGAGATCTTCCATGTTCGGGATTAATGCGCTTGTCATAATTTGGTCTATTTTCGTAGGAACTGTTTTAACAAATTGGTACAAAACGTTGTTCACAATGGAAATGATTATACCCACGGTTTACAAATCACCTTGGACAGGTTTGATGGAAGTGGAAGGGATTCGAATCCTAATGCCTTTTACGCCCCCGGGAGGTGTTGAAGTGGCGAACATTGATGATTTTTCTCGATATCCATTTTTTTACTATCAAATGCTAATGCTTTTTGATCAAGTACGGAACCGTAACGGAAATCGTAAATTTGATGCTGACAAGAGAATTGCAGCGAAGTTATTTAAAAAACTGCAATCATATCTCGGATTGGACGACAACTTAGAACCCGTAAGAAATGGGACATCTGCACCAGTGATTAATATGTCTGAATTTCGGAATACTTTGGCCGATTTCCCCATTCAACCGGTAGAATACGATAAAGATGACAGTTACGGGGTGATAAAAAGCTTGCAAACCTGTGGAAAAGTAGCATTGATGGATACAAAGGAAAATATTCAGGAAATTACAAATTTTTTGAATGACCGTCGGCATAAGGAGATATACGTCCAGGTAGAGGGGGATTCCTTCTTTACAGGGAGACAACCAGATATTAGAGGTTGGGATTTACCACCAATTAGAACTGATTACGTTGAGAAGCGTCTCAAAATATTTATCTCTTCTGGAATTATGTCGCATTTGAAGGAAATACATAGGATGTGGCACCCGGCAAAGCTGTTGGGGCACTACGCTAATTGGACAGGTCCAAAGGGGGATACGGTTTCAAGATTGGAGTTTAGTTCCAAGGTCACAACAGGTTTCTATCTTTGTGGGTTTGCGTTCATAATTTGCGCGGGGGTGCTGTTTGCAGAGATTGTGAGATACAAGTATGACAAGCAATATAATTCTGTGAATGTCATAGATTAGTAATTTTGCACTTTTACAACTAAAATATCTGAGGGAAATTTGCGTGTATATGTGTGTACATATGTGTGTTTTTGTACGATTAATACATATTTATAATATACATTCATACATATGTACACCGCAAATTATATTGTTTTAGATACTTGCCGGGCTGAATGTTCGCAGCCCACCTTGTATGGTGACAGATCCTTAAAAATGTCGAAGCCTTAAATAAAAAGATACCAGAAAAATTCACCCAGCAATATTTTGGAATTTCTCGAAATTACGACCTTGTCGTATTTTTTCATGACTTTATTATCTCTTTTGTTTTCACGAAATTTCTATCCACTTTTTTTCCGTCTAAAGCAAAGTTGCATCAAAAACCATTTAATAACTTAAGGAACAAAATGAGAAATGTAGTTGACAGGAGAATTGCAAATTTCGATGTGAATGCCTTAGTAAACCAAGTGCTTGACGAACCTCCGAAAATTTGTCTATCCCTCTGGTCAACGTGCACCGCCGTTGGAGGATATGTCTCTGGTACATTCCCACGCCACAATGAACGAACTGTAATTTCCGACATTCTTCTGAAGTGTGGCGTTAAAATAACTTAAAAGATAGACCGTAGACTAGCAGAATTAACAGAGTATCCCGCCATTTTTAAATTGCTTCAGTTTGACCGTGATGTGAGTGCAATTAGTACGCTGAATAGTGAAAATTTGGATAATCTGGCGCGAGTTGTGGGGGCTGAACAACCTGACCTTGATAGTTATGGGTACACAATCGACAACTTGCTAAAAGTTGGACGGGTTGACGAAAATTCGAGGTCTTCTTTCGGGTGGGGTATTTGATTGTGATTTAATTTCCGACGGTCCGACACAGGCACTTTGTGATGCAGCGGGGGAAGAAGCTTCTTCTTCTAGATCGGAAGTGATGGGTGCCTTAAAGTTGCAGGACATGGTGGAACATGCATTAAAAAATTACGCTGAATATATTAATTGTGGATATATAAAATCTATGTGCATTAAAGGGAAAAGTTCTGAAAAAATTTATGTATAAAATACTTCGACGGAGAAAATGGGTAATTAAAATCTAAATATTATAAAATTTGGGTAAATTTCAAATTAATTCGTCAGAAATTTTCTAATTTTGTAAATTCTGTTCGCTTACTTCTCAGGGTTTGGTGCGTGAAGTTGGTGCTGTTTTGTTAATTTAAAAGTTCCCGTGTCGCTATATACGATTAACCGACCACTACATCTCTTATATCGTCGATTACAAATATAGTAATCAGTGGAACCCTTTGAGTTATTTTTTTCATACAAATAGCCGTCCCAGGAAGCTAAATCTTTTTGTTTAGTGATTTTAATATATGATAACTTGCTCAGTGGGAGAGACATCGTTGCACGAGCTAAGTGTAAATGGTGACTGGTTTGAGGATGAATAGTAGGTATTGATGTTGGGCTACAATTATGCAATGTGTAATTATGCAAAATCGAGTTTCCCATAATTGACAATTATGTAAAATAGTAGTTATGTAAAGTAGTACTTATGCAAAAGATTTTATGTAAAGTGACCGTACACCAATTTGCTTGTTCCTATTAAATATAATCCTGCGCTTAATTTCCGTGAATTATTTTTACAAGCCGTCACCTTATAGGTAGTTTACTGGCGTATGTAAATTAACACAGCGTGAAGTATAAAATAGAAAAAAGGGGCTTTACGAACTGCAGGGTTTAGAGGATGGATTATCGGTCGGCGTAGTCATAGAGGATGACCAACTATTTATCACTTTTGCATACCCATAATTTCTACATAGCAAATGTGTAATTAAATAATGGAAGTATTTAGGCAGACAGCATTCTGTCAGTTATGTAACCAATTTTTTTGAATCATTTATTTACCATATTGGTCTAGATTCGTTAAACCAAGGCGTCCCAAGATATGAATGGCGCGCTGCAAAACTAAAAATATTGTACATTGCAACATATCAGTTAAACTTGGCAAATTAACAACGAAACTTAATCTTTTCAAACATCTTTTCTGCACGAAAATTATCCATACAAATGCAATTTTTTCAGTTAAATGTAAACTTCAATCTGTAATAGTGTTACTCAAAGAATCGGGATTTTTCTCGGGTTTTGGTATCGGGCCCAAGTTCTGGTACAAAATTTCAAACCATAATTTTCCATACATATGTAATTTTTAGGGGCAATGAGATGCTGAACAAAAAGTTTTTTTTATGCATATTGCGATATTGCGGTGTAAATTTTAACTTCATTAATGGTATTCAAGGTAACGGATTATAGACATCAGGACGATTATAAATCCAATTAGTTTTAATCATTTTCTATGCCCTAGTTCATTTAACCGATTACAGGGAAATAGTTTGATAGTCTTAATACTATCAAACGATTTCTAATTACATTTTAAACCATTATTAATAGGATGTAATTTATTTTGTAGGTACATTTTGGCCGGACAGTTTTGAACTTTACAATTGTAATAAGTCTTCTTTCCATCATTTCTGTGAACAGAGTATCCGTATATGAACAGATCTCCATCTTTTATCTTGTCTTTTGCATTTTGAAAATCCGGATAAGTTTCCTTGTGAAGCCATATTTGAAGTTTGTACGTTTTTCGTCGCTTTATGGGTGGAGTATTGTCTTCTTCACTTTCACTGCCAGACGAATAGTTTTGTAATGTTTCTAAATTTTGAAAATTCATGGCCGAATTGTATTTGCTGCAGCTGCAGTTACGAAAGGGGCGTTATTTGTTTTTACAAAGTGGAGAGTGGAGGTGATGAAATATATAGTTCAGCATATATGGCTCATTAAATTTAAGATATGGTAATGAAAATAGGAAGATCAGGCTTATTCAGATAAGTTTCATTCAAATAAAAAGATCAGGGAAATTAAAATAAAAAGCAGGTGCATTAATAATTGCCCTTAAAAAATTACATATTTAGGGTGTCACACTCCTCCAGCAAAGGTACAAATAGTCTTTCATCCTATATTTATTAATATCTTGGGTACATTCCTCCCAGTATGAGTCCGCCACAATCTCATTATCTTTTCTCACCAAGGCCACTTCAATTATTTTTTCCTTATGCGAGATGTCCCTGATAACTCGTAGATAGCGAAAAAGTCCGCCTGCCCCCTTTGCCAGGTTTTTCGAGACCTGATCCTCCTTTTCTTGCACATCTATCCGGAGTGAGGTTACCCCCTCGTCTAACCGACTGCTCCACTCGGGGACAAGCCAGACATAGTCGCCACCAAAACCTGCATTAATGTCGGCCGTCTTTCCGGTCACTTCGGCAATATTGTCTGGCGGTATCTGACTGCTCTCATTCCCGTAAATAATATCAATCCCAGAGAGAAAGTTTCTGTTATTAGTGTAAACCCAATTTGTAAAGTAGGGTGATCTTCTGTTCCGATTCAGTAACTGAGGTTGATTTATGAACGAAAATATAGTTTGGTCAGGGTAACGCGTAATTTACAGTGCGAAATTAATTTTCATTGTCCCTATCCTCTAATGTGTTTCTATAACGTGGAAGGATAGGGAAAATGAAAATTAATTTCGGACTATAAATTAGGCGTAAACGATGGTAACCTCTGGATTTACTTGATTATTATATGTACGCTGAAGTTTCTCAGACTGACGACGTATGAATTTTGGTTTTAGACCAAAAACATAACTTGCACAAGATACGGACACCATTAAAAATATGACTTTAAATGCCATCTTCTCGATTTATCTGGTGACGAATATTATTAATAAGTACAATGATACGTGTGCACGCACAATTTAGATATTCCTCAAATCGTATCGACTAAATATACACTGATTATTAGTCTTTAAAAACAGCAAGATTTTAAATATATTTCATGTAAGAAATGTTTTCAGTTAGGTTTCTGCTTAACTATTTCGCTCTGTTATACATAGATATGTATAAGGACTTGATGGATGATTACTAACTTTTTCTTCTCAAGAACTTAAATCACTTTGCTAATTATAATTCAAGATATTTGTATAATTGCCAGCCGAAATATTGTTTACTGCAAGATCTGAAATGTATAATGTGTTTTTAAAATGGAAATTTGAAATAATTGCCACACTAGGCAAATTACACATATAATTACCTATTTAATATATAATTACCTATGACAATTGTTTTATGTAGAGGAAGAGTAGCAAAGAGGTACATAATTCAAATAGAACGCTTCATTTTAAATCCATGTTTTTAAGTATTTTCGGTCTAGCAACAGGCCAAAGGTAAAGCTGTGTACGGTAAGTGAATTACTGAAAGGCATAATTTGTGTCTTATAATTTGTATCGTCCAACTCATGCATGCAACGTTTGATTCACAAGATGGGAATATAAACATTTTAAATTATTCGCAATTAAACTTGCCACTTGTTTACAGTGTAATTGTTTCACATGCATATTCATCGTACTTCGCGTACATACATACTTCCATAGGTTTCAGTTAGACTCAAAGTATATGTACGATATGATTGTGAATTTTAGTAATAATAAACCTTTCTTTAGATATGTGTATGTATGCATCTATGTATATTGGGTTACCATTATGTACATACATATACACTTAAGCACTTGCTAGATAACAAAAGTACATAATTGCGGACCACAAATTTCTAAGTATTTACATATGTAGTTTATTCAGCCTGTATTATACATATTCCACTAACCTTAGCGTCATACATTTCCTGCAAAAATAATCCAGTCTTTCTTAAACACCATGCGGGGTGACTACATATTTCGCTATATATGTACAACGTGATAAATGCAAAATTTGACACCATCTATTGCTTACCTGATGTATGTAAATTAGAGTCAACATGATTTACAAATTTAAACCAATTGTCTCAAGTTTACATACAGTAAGAGTACACAAAGGAATTAGCCCCAAACTTGACTTTGCCTAATTTACCCAATACTTCAAACAAGTAGGTATTTGTTAGTCACACCACTTTTCCATATATAAGAATTTACAAGTGAGAAATGTACCTTGATTTTGACTTGATTTTGAGCATTATATTTTTGCATAACTTTATCATGCACACATATGTATCTAAATAAATGCAACCTGCCTGACTAGTCTCTTACCCGGGTTTTTATTAATCTGTATTTTCAGAATGTTTTACTTTACCCGAACTGTCCCATATATGTAAGTGAGCTTTTCTGTTTGGACGGTATGGCGATTTACATACTTACTTTCACCAACAAGCTAACATCCCACATGTTCTGCAAACAATTCCTCCAGTAGTAGCAGAATGTGTGTGCGTATTATCTAAAAAAAAATATGAATAACATTATCGGAATATTGCGAAGTAAATAAATAAATAAAATAATTCGGAATGTGCTATGCACTTTTGAAACCGTTGAAAGCGATAAATTTAGGCCTTAACTCCTTTTTACGGCCGGAGAGAAACTTAAAGGAACCTTGGTGTATGAGGGAGGAATTTTTTAAACATGGCAGGAATATGAGACCCAAAATCGCTCAATTCTACCTTCCTAATTCACGTATTTTATAAACGTTCAAATCTTCACTATATATCTTCGGTGGTGCTTGGGAAAACGGTCGCAAAAAAATGCCAGGTTTCAAGTTTGCTATTGAACAACCCCAGCATCTCTCTGTTATTATTATTCTCATAAGTTTATACTTATCCATAACATCTAAAACTGAACAAAATTGGGATTTGATTTGCCCTGTTGGTCTAGTGCTTTGAGGGTCGGACTATCACCACGCAGTTCGTACGTTCGAATCCTGGGCCAGGGAAACTTAATTAATCCTACTCGGCTCGGTGTTAGTACGGGTTGGGTGCTCCCAAGGGTCCGTTATCGGCTAAAAGAGGGTGCGGAGCCTTGCTTGCGCAATAGAGTTCGTTCTCTATATGCAAAGGAACTTGTGATAGACCAATCATTCAATTGTACTGAACTAGGAATTCCTACTCTTCGGGGTAACAGACCAAAGAAACAAACAAAAAAACCGGATTTTGGTGAAATTTGGCACCGATTATGCTTTCACAATAAATGGAGTCGACTTGACCTGCGACTTAGCGATTCATTGATTTTTCCAAAAGTTGTGAGCAAAAAAAAACAAAAAAGTGCCCTCCTTCACATATTTAAATTTATTTATTCGATCAAACAACGTGCATGCTATATTGGACTCATCAGAATCATTAAAGACAAGATTAGAAAGACATGAAATTCTCCTTATAATTTTAAATCTTCCAATTAGTTCAACACTGTAATGGTTCTCTCCAGATTTCCAACTTGTAGCTGCCATTCCCCACTCACAACTTCAAACTCGCCGGCATCATTGGCCAAAAGGAAATGGTTTCGATTCAGGCAGAGACTGATTTGCCTCACCATGTTTGGCAAAATATAGTCTAGCTTTTCAAAATCGAGCAGGCTTTTTATTGGTCTTCCCATTTGACCAGCACTAGGTGGTGATACAAACCAAAGGACTGAATGCTCCGCACCCCGTGCCCCAATATTCCGGACAGACAGGTTAATAATCAAGGCGCAATCTTGATCTAAGGCATTTTGCGAGATCGTTTTCAATACAAAGGCTGGCGGGTTCAGAATTGTATACTCGAATGCGGTGTAGGACAACCCAAAGCCGAATGGGTAGACGGGTTGGCCAGTATAGAAACGGTACGTCCTCCCCAACGAGCCAGCATGAGGTCGCATGTTCATATCATACTTTTCAAATTCATTTATGACCTCGTTCGAATAAAATGTTTGTGCCAGCCGTCCGGAAGGATTGTATTCTCCAAAGATGACCTCAGCAATAGCCTCACCGCCTGATTGGCCAAGATAACCTGCCCAGATGATGGCACCCACCCTTGGGTCATCCTTCCACTCGGATAAATCTACAACACCTCCAGAGACCACGACGAGGACGACAGGTTCCGTGGAAGCGGTCAGTACTACCCGAATCAGATCAGATTGCAAACCTGGGAGAGTTAGGTTAGCTCGATCGTGTTCTTCGTACTCCACACCATTATGTCCTCCAGCAATGCCAACGAAAAGTATAACGGGTAGGGATACGCGAGCCAGGGCAGCGGCCTCCTCCAACCTAAGATTGTCAAAGGATACAAGATCACAACCGAACTCATATTGTACGGATGGGACTCTAAGGCGGATTTCTTCCAGAGGGGTTTTGATAGGACGGAACACCGTAATAGTTGGCTAGAAAAGCCATCGATGCATTCAAGTGGGGTCCTATTAATGCTATTGTCGCTTGTTTATCTTGTGGATTGTTTGGCTCAAGGGGTAGCCTTGTTTGGGTAGTTTTTCCGGTTGGGGAGTTTTTCAAGAGTACAATACTTTGTCGTGCAGCGGTTAATGAAAGCTCTCGATGAGGCTCGCTATCAACAATTTCGGGCAGCAGGTCAGTGAACGGGCGAGTAACGTTCTTCTCAAAGTAGCGAAGCCGCATTAGAACCCCGAAGGCGTGTTCGAGAGCCAAGTCCAACATGCCCTGATTTACTAAATCTTCATTTAGTGCTTCTTGTAAGTAACTGGAGTAGTAACTGGTATTGGATACAAAACATTCAACGTCCACCCCTGCATCCAGCACAGCAGCGACAGATTGGCTGGGGAATTCGGTATAGTTGTGTCGGGTGTGGACGTAACTCACCGCTCCACAATCTGAAACAACGTACCCGGAAAAGCCCCACTCCTGTCGGATGGTTCCAGTCAGCATCCCCTTGTCGGCACAGGCAGGTACGCCATTAACTGCGTTATAGGCACACATAATGCAGCTCACATCCGACTGTGTGATTAATTCAGAGAGAAACATTAATCAGAACGATACTAGTTTTTCAATCCAATACAAGGAACAAAAATACCGAGTCTAAAAGCTCGCTTAGAATGGATAATATAATTTATGTAGGTACCTCTTGGACGCAACTTTTAAATACTGGCATGTAAGTGTCCGCCATGTCCTGCTCGTTGACGACGGCATTAAATGTAAATCTGTCGTTTTCCAAGCTGTGAGCAGAGAAGTGTTTACAGCAGGCGGAGTTTTTGAGAAATCCATTAGCTTGATCACCCTGTAAACCGAGGACAATTCCCTTTGCAAACTCTATGCTTAGACGGGGATCTTCACCCGGAGTCTCGTGACCACGGCCCCATCGTGGATCCCGATAAATGTTGCTGTTCGGAGACCAGTAAGTCAGCCCACCGTTTCCCACGTTGAAGAAAGCTCTGTTATCAAATATAACGTTGTAATAGATTAGGTATAAAATGGTGTGAAAAACGTTTACAATCTATTAGAAATTCAGTATTAACTCAATAGCAAACCGTTTTGATATAGGTATATGTATTTGAGTTTATGAAAATCGTGTTGTTAAGGAACACCGTACGGTACTTAGTTGGTGTTAAAGTTCTGCCATATCAGCAAATATTTTTAGCAAATGGTATACATAATTTTAATACCAAGTGGTAAAAAATGCAATACCACGAAATCAATACCCGTCTGACTATGCTAGACTTCTTAGTGCATCTTGACCCGAAAATATTTTTTATGATGTATCCTAAAAGTACGTAACTATAGTAAAAAATTTTAAAGTTCGACGCTTTTTTCCATAAGCAATGCATACAAAAAAAGGTCTAATATTAAGATTTTGATTCATAGAGTCAAAGAAAGTACATATTTGAATTCAGCATGAAATTCTAAAAAATTTTCATGTTTGACTTGGATTTTCCATGGTCAAATTTTTAAAATTAGATCCTTTTTTGTATGCATAGCTTATAAAAAAGGAGTCTAATTATACAATTTTTACCATAGAATGCAACTATGACGAATAAATATGGCGAATTGAACCATATAAGAATAATTTTAATTTTAACCTAGCTTCGTTCCCCGTAGCGTTTCCCACAGCCAGGAAAAGATCCTTGTTAAAAGATGAGGCCAGGTTGATGGGTTGCGGGAATACGGTAGCATACTCGGTCGGCGGTCTGAAGCGTGCCCCATACTCAGGACTTTGAGGACCACCACCGATTCCCTTAAGTCCTTCATTCCACCAGTAGTAATCATCAAGGTCAACATTCTGGGATGCCCCCTTCGCGTCATGCACCATCCATCCAATCTTTTCTTCCACAGTCAATCGACCAATTAAGTCAGCCACTCGAGCTTCAATTGATAAACTCGAGTCACAGAACGGAAGCTGGGCATTCCGAGTTTTGTCGCATTGGCTGGTGTACTGTAAAATTAAGAATAATTTTTAGTAAGCGGTATAATTAAATGTGCTAAACAACTCCATCCACCACACCTGTTGACTTAAGCAGGTTGTGAATAACCCAACAAGCACAAACGCAGTCCTGGTCCAATCTATATTACCCATGTTTCAACTTATTTTACAGTGATCCCTATTCTGCGTGTCGTTTGCGACTGGGGAAATCGGGATGAAATATACTCACTTTAACTGGGTCGAACTTATCACAATTATATTGTTCAATTGTTATCTCTTAATTTGTTTACGACTATGGTTGCACAATACGGGACCCATTACCGACCCTCATGTTTTGCGTAAGATAATGGAAATTGGAATGCATGCAGTGCCGTCTGCATTGGTCGCATGCACAAATTCAGACGGCACTGCATGCATTCCAATTTCTATTATCTTACGCAAAACATGAGGGCCGGTAATGGGTCCCGTATTGTGCAACCATAGTCGTAAACAAATTAAGAGATAACAATTGAACAATGTGATTGTGGATGATCTCAAAGCCCAATTAAACGTTTCTATGTATAGAGAAAACTTGATGTTATTCCTGTTCTGTGAGTATGATGTAGTATTTTTAAACGTTGCAAATGTGACTTTCTATAAATTACGGGCAGTCTTTATTACAACTTGAGTGCGTGGTATAAGTAGAACTTAACGCTCAATATTCATAATGTTTTCAATAAATTGGTCAGGTAGCGACCCTGGGTAACCCTACATAAAAATTAGACTTCGAGTATTATTTGTAACGCATTTTGACAATCCTGATGTTCTTAGCATATAAGTACGTCTTATTCTTAATGCTTAGCTATAAGGTAGTGATTGTTTTAGAGAATTTGGATGATTCGAGAATAAAAATTAAAAAAACTCGCTTGACACCTGGGTAGTTTACCTACTGATTAATTTATATAATTTATTTGCTCCTAAGTTTTAACTGCTGAACATTGGGTGCATGTATGTAAATAAATATGGAGATATTAATTCGCAATTGGGATCAATATATTTTTAATATATTTTAATCAAAATGTTTTGGAAAATGAGAATTTACAAAACATTTGCGTGCTCTATCTAATGCAGGAGTCCGGCCTTTCTCAGGGAGTGAAGTGCTGCCAAGTTACTCTGATAAGCAGCGTTATAATCCAACCCAACTATTAATAACAGTTTCAAATTTATTATCTCTTTTAAATACGGAAATTGGCAAAACCTTTACCTTCCGTGTGTTGCCATAACTGTCGGCTATCCTCGTAAACATCATTCGCATCCGGCCCGCCTACAATGGCACCAGTGACATCATAATAGTTGGGTTGATTTCCATTATAAAGATTCCAATCGCATACTTGTGGTCTTGGTGGGCAAGAACTACAAAAATTCAAATTTGCAACACTATTCTGTATGCTCAACAAACTCAGCCATGCATATGCACAATTATCACCTTGGTCTATGATGCGAGAATCTTGGCGGATTAATCCCAAACCCAACAACAAAGCTTCGTCCCGTGTCTCCCAAAATGTAGCCAATCTGCTGTCTAGCAAATGCCCGATAAGTTGCTGCGTTAACCCCCAAATCCGCCAGCTGGAGGCAGATGTACACCGCGTTCGAAGCATACCGAAGTGGACCCCACTCACCCAAAAAGACTAAGCCCTTGGGCGTCCTTAATGCCGTATTAACTGTATTATCACAGAATTGGATGGCTTTCGCTCTATACTTTTCCTCCCCAGTTAACCTCAATCCTAACACGAATATCCCCGCGTATTTGTCGTCCCAACTGAATTGTTGCGCATTGGAGCCTGCATATCCGAACTCATTCCATAAAATATCTGCAAACGTTCTGTACTGGGAATCGTTCGTGGCGCGGTACATCCACAACGCCCCGTAACCTAGGTCATCCCCATAGCCGGACCAAGAACTATGGTCAAAATGTTATAATTAGACGCTTTTTTCTACAATCTAAATTTAATTTTAAAATTTTGACCATAATAAATCCAACTCTTACATGAAAATGTTTCGAATTTCATGCTGAATTCAAATATGTAATTACTTTGTTTGACTCCAAAATCAAAAGTCAAAATCTTAAAATTATACACTTTTTTGTATGCATTGCTTATGGAAAACAGCGTCTAATTTTAAAATTTTAATCATCATACATATGAAAATTCACCGCAGCTATCATTTAATCTCTAATTGGTCATACATCCTTAACTTGAAGTAACTAACTTGTAAAAATCTGCCGCTTCCGGCACAGAATCGCTGTACTTTCCTCGGTACGTGTATGCAAAGTTATAAGCCTGTCTAGCATGTTGGAGCATTGTGGCCGCAAAAGCTGGATCCCTCTCCTTAAACACGAGGTACCCAGATGCAAATGCTGCCGCATATTCAGAACCCAATTCCGACCCAGGGCGTGATTCCGTAATGGTGTAGGTTGGTCTCGGGCCGTACGGCCAATCCTCCGGTCTTCCCCACCAACTATGGTCCAAGGTACCGTTCCCCATCTGGGCATGGATAGTGTTGGCTTGAGGATGCGTTTTCAGCAGGAAATTCAGCGATGTTCGGACAGTTTCCAGCGCTCCGGACAGAACGGATGCCTCATACCCGGTGGGAAAGTCGATTATACCCCAGTTTATAATGGTTGTGAAGCCGGCGTAGGGAAACATGAATTTCACAAAATCTCCCGCTATAAAACATTTTGTAATTAGATTTTTATTTTATAATTATGGTGTAATTTTTAAAATTAGACGCCTTTTTCTATATGAAATGCATACAAAAAAGGATCTAATTTTAAAATTTTGACCATAGGAAATCCAAGTCAAACATGAAAATGTTCAGAGTTTAATGCTGAATTTAAATATGTACTTAATTTGACTCGATGGGTCAAAATCTTAAAATTATACCCTTCTTTGTATGCATTGCTTATAGAAAATAGCATCTAATTTTAAAATTTTTACCATAACTATTGTCAAAAATTTACCATCAAAATGACCACCAGAAAGATCTACTCCGATATCTTGTCCATCGTCGAGGAATGTATCCCCTCGCCAAGGAACGTCATTATCAGGGAGTCGCCCTTGCCGTTGGATTTTATAGAATGTGTTTGACAGACCAATCAACGAAGTGTAGTCGTAATCAATTTGCCCCAGACATGCGTGTGTGAGGGCACCCAGTAGTAGCAAAACGAGAAGGGATGCCATTATCCGAAGATGGATGGTTGACCAAGCGATCCAGAAATGAAACTGGCACAAGCGTAGCACAACTTTATAGTTTATAGGACAAGCAATCGCGCAAATAAAAAAAATCAGATTATCAGGTTTGACACTGACAAGCGAGTGGACAACGAATGGTTTGACTGTGTGCACACAACAAAAGAATTTGTATCGTGCTCGTATACATTATTACAATTATTTATGACGTGACAGTCATGTTGACAGGTGATGTTGCTAAAATGTGCACTGTTTCACACGGTGCACATTTTTGTGCAAAACGTGTGCAAAATATGCACGAATAATGTTAGTGTTTCATTTAATCATTTCTATTCATATAGTGATGTTTACTTGTGAAGTTGTTGTTTTGAGTAGCTGATCATGATCAGAGGTCAGATATAAATGAACGAAATTACTGCTAAACTAGGAATGCCTCTAATATCCATCAAACCGTTAAAATTTGACTTAAGTTGACTTTATAATTTCATATCTATGTTGAAAATTCTAAAATTTGACGTTTTTTTCCATAAGCAATGCATATAAAAAATTGTCTAATTTTAAGATTTTGACTCATAGAGTCAAACTAATGACATATTTGAATTTAGCATGAAATTCTGAACATTTTCATGTTCGACTTGGATTTCCCATGGTCAAAATTATAAAATCAGATCCTTTTTGTATTCATTGCTTATAGAAAAAAGCGTCTAATTTTAAAATTTTGACCATAGTTCTTCATTTAATCATTTCTATTCATAGAGTGATGACTTGTGAAGTTGTTGTTCTGGTTGATTATGACCAGAGGCCGGTTATAAACGAGCGAAATAACTCCTAAAATGTGAATGTCTTTAAATTGTAATGGTTTGATGGGCATACGAGGGGAAATCAATAAGTAATTCGAATATTAGTTTAGCCTGACCATAAAAGTGATTAATTTCAATTCACTGTGTGGCTTTTAAACATAATACCCTCAAAATTCAATACCACTTTCACCTTTTTTGATAAGTTGTTTCGTTCCTTCAAAAATAATTTTGTGACACTGTTCCGCAAAAAATGCACACACGAGATAAGCTCGTCATCAGTCTCAAATCTCCTCCCCCTGATTATTTTCTTAATATGTGGGAGTCGATAAAAGTAATAGGGTGTCAGGTCGGTAGAATATGGTGGGTGGTCAATTAACCAGTATGCAGATCGGTTCAGGACAGTTTGATTATCTTACGAGGAAAACCTTTTTGGTGCCATGAGTTCACAGCATAACCACTATGTACATTCGACGTATTTTTTAATACTAGTCCGATGATGTGACAAAATTTACGTGTTAAAATGACATTTGGTCACGTGGTGACGACTTTTCTGACGCGCGGAATGGTCACTTTCGCCCATGGGGAAAATCTTAGGTTTGTATCTTATCTTTGAAGGGTAAATTCGCAGTGCTTATTGATTTCCCCTCGTATATCCATCAACCCGCTAAAATTTTACCTAAGATGACTTTATAATTTCATATGCAGTTTATTATAAAGTGTGGTGTGGTTCACCGGTTTTGAATCCTCTAATTCCCAGCAAGTTTCGGGATAACAAATCGATAGTCATATTTCATTAATAACCAGCCTCTGATCATGATCAATCAATGCTTACCTTGTAAACAAAGTGTCATCATTTAAAAAACTGTGATATTTACTTGATTGATGACCATTTGGGCCACTCTAAATTCTGTGTAGTATAGTGTCATGTGCTTTTGATAGTATAAATATAACTGACAACATTTAATCAGCAACTCATTTAAAATTTATCAATGTTGTAAAAAAACTGAATCTTTCCCCGCAGTCCAATTACCCAATTCTGAATACACGGGTGATAATAAAAGAAGCATTTTTCGCCAAATTGATTGTTAATTTGATTAAATTGTTTCTCTATCTTCTATTTATTAAAATTTATGCTAAATTCCGAGTGATAATTAATAAGAATGATTATTATTACTGATAGAGAATACAATACAATAAAATTTTTAATTTTATAACACTATGGCAAAGCGAAACTAACAAAAATCTCCCCACAAAGCATACATTTATAAGAAGTCTATATGGTTTGTATATTTAAATTTTTCAATGAGCAATATTCCAATGAAATAAAGCAAAAAGAAGTATTTTCTCTATAATGTACAGTTCAGATTTAGGCAATAAAAAATTAACATTTACAATGTTTGCGCCTCTGGGAAACATTATATAAAAAAAGTTAATCATCTACTTATTGCCCGCAAATAGGTAGCGGATCTAATGGTACTTACCGTTAGATCCGCTACGATAGCATGCACCCTTAACATATGAGAAGATATTTAGTGACCCTTACTTTGCAGCCCTAAGACCATGGGACACGGGAAGAAAAAAGGTGAGTAGGTCAATACATAAAATAAATTTCGAAAACCGTAGGCGTGCCTTGCAATTTGGTAAGGCTCCTCATGCTTTTTACGGCATCCTCCTATGTCATAAGGCCATACCACACGGACCATACCCTTCCATGTGCATGAAACTAAATGGGGAAAAGTAGGGAAAGTATGTGAAAGTGAAAGTGCTTTCACGACCGAGTCAATCCTCTCCTCGTCCACCATACATACATAAAATACAACCATGATCGATTTTCTCCACTTTCACATTATCCTTCAGAAGGACGCAGCTGTTATTTTTCTACCTTTGCAACAATGGGAGATAGTAAATATAACGTGGTGTCGAAATTTGTAGCTATCTTGGATTTGGTAAATAATTCGTTCCACTAAATATTCATTATTAACCGTCACTTACTAATTTAAGATTGTCGTACAAATTAAAAAAAGGGAAACAAAGTAACACTCTTTTTTGTAATTTTAAAAAGAGTAAACTTCTTACAAAACACTAAATATTTTTTAAATTAACACAAAACTATACTTTGTTTTTTTTTAAGTGGTTTACATATTTTACAATATGTAATTTTCATAGTTGCTCTCAATCGCAATTCTTCTTTGGATTGGGTGGAACATTTTCCTTGGGGATGAATTTTTAAGCTTGCCAAGTGACGGGAAAAAGAAGAAGGAACAGACAGATAAGATTCCAAGTTGGTAGATGTAATGCAATATTTACATAATTTTGTGGAGCTTAATAATTTAATACTTTTTCAGTGGTGGTAATTCCAATGTTATCCTTGCTTATTGGTGGGCTGGGTGTTATCTTTGCTATAAAACTTCTTAATGCGACAGACTCAGAGGTATGTATGTAAGTATGTGGCATCAAATAGTTGATGCCATAAATTGGAGTTTCTTGGGATAACATTGAGTATTAAATATACAAATTTTAATGGATAATACATATGTACACATTTCTGGTGCAGGTCAGCGGTGCTATGACACAAATTCACAAACGTGGAACGATTCGGAATTGGATTAAAGTTTCAATATGTATATGTATCTGTATATTGATTCTGGTTACAATAATTGCTATGATTTCTGGGGGGTTAAGTCCAACCATTGTTGGAGGTTCTGTGGTTGCTGTATTATTTAAAGTATTTGGGATTTCGGTAGTCTATTTATTTTACAAGGATTTAGAAATAAATAGTGATATTGAAGGGGTCGAGTGATAAAATAAATGTTTGGAAAATCCAAAAAGTTTCCGGAATGTTATTATTTATTTTCAGCATTTGTGTATTTTTAAAAATGTAAAGATTTTAATTTTCAAGAAATTAGCTAAATGTGTTTACAAAGAAGCTGAACAAGTTGTGATGCCCCCAATATCAAAGTCCAATAGAAATATATGTTGTTGTAGGTGACCCTGAATTTCGTGATGTCACTAAATCAAGGGGGCTGTTGTGTTCGGAACGGTGCAGAAATTTATGACATTTTCATGCAAGAAAAATATTCGCACATATTTATGTACAAAAATATCTATAATGTTCCAAAACAACCAAGAAGCACATATTTGCATATGACACGGCACATATTATGTTGAACCTTTCTTTTTTATCTGATCCACGTTTTTGGCAACTTCGATAAGACGCATAACTCACGACAAAGTATGCAGCTAAATATACCTCAAAAAATGAATCAGCCACCTCACATTAAATATTCACGTGTGACGACATCCTATGCAAAGTTGGGACAGGATGTCGTTTCATCTCATCATACAGTATTACTTACGATACGAGTTTACTATTGGATTTGGAAGAATATTCCAGATAAAATGTTGTGGATTCAGTTTTTATCAGTATCATTTTGAAAACACGGGTCCATTTTCTAATTTGGAATGCAACCAGAATAGTGTGGGATAGGAATGAGGGGATTTTTTATGCCGGAATGACTGCAGTTTGTTATTTATCTTTCTCTGCTTAACAACTCCACATCTGCTCAGTACAAAGTCGGAAACCTGTGTGTACACAACACGTACATATGTACGTTTAATTCCTGCTTTTTTCGCAAATCTAAATACAAATTACTACGAATTACTATGTCCACATCCCCTTACCTCACCCCAGAAGGCCCCGTTCCAAGGGAGAGGAGGCGATCAACATCTACAATTTCCAGTGGACTTGCGGAAGTAACGTTTGGAAAGGACAAATTCATGGTGAGGGTTTAGCAGTAAATTTTATCTTCTCTTATGATTTGTAGAATTTTATGTTTCCGACTAGTTTTTAATGAAAAGTGAAAGATTGGGGAAATTTGAGAAATCGAAATGTTGGAAATTGCTGGTGTATGTACATACATCAAATTTTCTCGTTTTTTTGAAAACATGAAAAATTGTCAATCCTTCAATTTTTCCGTCATTCTTGAATGAAATTCCTGATTGAAATTCTCTTTGGAAATGGCGATGACACCCCTGCATTTCTTACGTGTACTACTTTCATTCTACTTTCAGGTGGAGCTCAGTGTCGAGAATTACACACCGGACGAGGTTTCTATTTACTGTGAAGATGGGAAATTATTTGTGGTTGGGAAAAATGAGAAGAGAAATCATCCAAAAGATACCATTCTCAAGTCCTTCAATCGTAAATTTAACATACCCGATGGAATGGACGGAGCTGGGTTAAAGTGGGAGGTGAGCAAGGATAAAGTCTTGTCAATTACAGTACCAAGGAAACAAAGTGAAAAAACGTAGTTATACTTATTACCCGTGATTGATCAGAGGAGGATGTTGATTTATCAATTTATTTGAAATAATGTTTAATGTAGGAACAATTTATTGAAGGAAATACATAAAATAAGGATACAATTCACATAGTGGTACTTATTACTATTTCAACTTAGTCTTTCTAATAATGTACTTATACTAAACATAAATAAATATGTGAATAAATAAACATAAACAGTGAATTATAATTAGATATGACATGTTACAAAGTTTGTAGGGATTTGTTTACAAAGAGGTGAAACACCTTTATGTCCGACCCTCTATCACCAGGGTTCGGAAAACCCCGGGATTTTTATTGAAAAACCCGTGGTTTTGGCTGGGTCTTGGAAGTTTTGAGGTTTTTGTATAATTATGGGGTGAGCTGAAACAACTTATTTAATTTTCATATTACAGCACAACTAATCAAATATTCTTATTTAGCATGACTTCTGAACATTTTCATGTATAAAATAAATATGTGTGCAAAACTCATCTGTATAAATAATTAAAATAATTTTATTTCTTGCTTAAGGATGCCTTAATTTGATAAAGTTATTATTAAATGTTGTACCTTGCTAAGTGGCGGATCTAATTGTAACTTAACTAAGCACTCTATCATGCACTCAATCCATTTACGGTAGCTTTTATTGTTTTCTGTTCTCAAAACACGTTTTGGTTGATGTTTAAAAAATTATGTTCTCACTTACTCTGCCTTCACTTGCGTTACCAACGGACATTCCGAATTATACATAATATAGATAACATATTTGTGATGATGCTCTAACGTGATGTTTAAGTCAGACAAAAAAATCTTTCACGAAATTCCGTTATTCTTGTTTTACCCAGTTTTAAGTAACGACATTCCAGTTAAACTGGGTGGGATATTTAACCCATAGAATTGTTGATGTACAATCGACACACCCACAGCAAAATATAACACTGGCAAAAGAAAGAATCCGCAAATCTATAGGGGTCCAATTTTTTTTTAGTAATTTCCATGAATTGATAAATCAAACAATATTATTTATGATCTCACATCTGCAGACAAATTTGTTGGAATGAGTTCATCAAAAATGGTGGCATCCTTCAAAACACTTATGACAGCTCCACTCCCGATAATAAATCCCCCAAAGATATTAATCCCGCAAATCTGTAATATTAAATTTTATTCAAAGTTAATCAAGCCAACATTATCGTAACGTTAATTATTTAGCATGTTAATTACATAAGGAACCATATATCTTGTCGAAATTGGGAACGAAAAGACAATGAAAACCAGTACGGTGTGACCCAACATAAAGGCCGAAGGGATGATAAGGCACAACTGCGATGTCCGGTAGTCATACAAATTTAAGGCTAGATTTAACAATCCTACGCTCTACATAAGTATGAGTAAATGTTAACCGGCGATATGATTGAAATAGAATTTTTTTTTAAATTTTCGTTACCATTGTTATCAAATATAGCGGACAATTTATGTTGATGGGCCAGATTTTGGTGTGGTTATATTTATCCATGGATCTGTAGGAATTTTGGAAATTAATTCTTTTGTTTTACGCAATAAAAACTGAAGCGGGGTTTGTTTGCCTAAATCGAGTTATTCTTTGTAAACATGTGAATAAATATAAAAACATATGTTATAGACATTTTAAGACGATGACTGGCAACTTGTTCAGTACTCAGCAAATGTTAGGTTGATATGGACACATGTATGCAGACATGAAATACATACATACGTATGTACATACCTACATAAGCACAAGTATACATAGATATGTATCTAGACTTTCAGACTGAACAT
Organism: Folsomia candida; assembly: GCF_002217175.1. NCBI lineage: Eukaryota > Metazoa > Arthropoda > Collembola > Entomobryomorpha > Isotomidae > Folsomia > Folsomia candida. The sequence continues at coordinate 10,682,001 of NW_019091197.1, read as the reverse complement.
GTTTCTCAGCATACATTAATGTACCTAAATTTGCTATATGTACATACTTATTCTACATACCTGTTATAAAAGGAGGGACATGTCGGTAAAGCAGATTTTGTGGCATAACCTCCCCAAGAGGGTGGGGATATTTATGCGTCTTTAGAGAGAAAGATGATTATTACTAAATTTAAGGGAAGTTGGGGCCAGAGTTCGCCACCGCGGGTTTTTGTGGGTTGAGGTTTTTGTGGATTGTAGTTTTTGTGGGTTTTTACAAAAATTAAAAATTACTCCGACGAAAAAAAAGTGATTTCCAAATAAAATATTACAGTGTCATATAGTTCTTATAAGTGGATAGGAAATCTGTGGCACAGATTCATGACTGTATGCTTACAATGCGAAGGTGTTAACGGCTAACCTCAGAATTCGCCCGGACCAATATTATTTGGTAGTGCAGGTCAACCTTACTAACGTTTGGTTTTGCACTTTTCTTAAAATTTTTTGAAAATTCAAAAATTTTACTGAGATTTTAATTTTTCGAAATTCAAAAGTTAAATAAAAGATAAAAACATTTCAAAATTTGACAATTTTGAAAATGCATTTTTAGAAATTCAAGTACGTAATTCTAAGAATACATGTTTTAGATTTTTTGAAATCGCCCCAAAATTCGAAAAGTTAAAGCGTTTTGAAAACCCGAGGTTTTGGCTGAAAAATGTTTAAAAAATCCCGCCACGCGGTCAAACTCGCGCATTCAGAAAAGTTCAAAACCAAACGTTAGTAACGTTGACCTGCACTACCAAATAAAATTGGTCCGGTCGAATTCTGAAGTTAGCCGTTAACACCTTCGCATTGTTAGAATTTATTTTATGGTTTATGTGCAGTTTCGTGATAGATGTTCCTGTTTTGTGGAAAAAAATGCCTTGTTTGAAAATAAGTCCAATATTTTTAATCTGCAAACCGGGAGAATAATGTTTAGTGACTTGTATCTTTTCAAAATTATAATTATGAGTTAGGTATGAGTAACAATTTATCAGAGCATTATGTAAAGTATGTATAACTTGTTTATGCGTTCGATGTATGTATGTATTGGTGGGGTGACGATACTACCATTGTTAGACAGGACCGTCAGCTGCGCAAGCACCAAAGGCTTATTGCAGTCTCCCCGTATACACCGCTTTACTGTGCTAAATCATGACTCTCACGATTTACAGATCTAACTTGATCTACAAACCGCCCTGATCTGATTATGAATTGAATTAGATCGGGCAGAGACATAGTCACTATTTGCTCTGGTGGCAACTCATGCCTCCCAAAGAGTTCTGACCTTAGGGCACAGTACTTGAAACAGGACCCAAGAAAATGAAATACAGTCTCAGGGCCACGGCCGCATAGGCACATGACCTCATCAACTAATCCCATTGTTCTGAGGTGCCCGTTTAAAGTACAGTGCCCGGTTAAAGTTTGTGCTACTGATCGCAGATTCTTTCGATTTAGGGTTAAAAGCTTACTGCTAAGCCCCGATGAAGGGGCAGAGAGAAAAGCTTTAGAAGTTAAACAACCCTTGCTGCGTTGCCAAGATTTGGTATGCTGCAATCTTGCCCAGCTTACAATGCTGGAGATTACAGTGCTTCTGTATAGAGGAATAGAGGGCTGCGGGCCAAGGTACCCAGTAAAAGTACATTCTTTGGCCAACAAGTCAGCCGCTTCATTTCCCTCAAATCCATGGTGAGAAGGGATCCAATGAAGTGTTACCTTCTTAGTTTCCCCAATATTATTAAGCATCTCAATAGCCTCAGCAGTCAGTGATGAAACTGGCCATGGGCTAGTGAGCGCTTTGATGGCACCCTGACTGTCAATGAAGAAGTCAACGGTGCTATAGTTAAGAGTATTATCGGTCAACGTTCAGAAGCCCTGATAATACCCATAATTTCTGCTTGGAAAACTGTGGGTGCCCATCCCAGAGGAATTGAGCACCTCACGGCTTCCTGGGAAAGATTATTGTATGTGAAGTAGTAAGCCGCACCCGAACACTCACCCATCCGTGAACCGTCCGTAAAACAGTTCACGTCGGAGGAATTCATGGGCACGCTACCATCCTCCCAATCTTTCACCGAGCAGATGGAAGTTACGAAGTTCCTCTCTGCTGGCGGATTAACAAGTTTCTCACACGGCATCTGGAATTCATTGATGCCAGACGCCATGATTTCGACAAACTTGTTATGCTTTAACGCCCTCGTACGATCACCCCCGGCCCATTTTTTCCATTGACCGTGGTGAGCGAGGTGATGGTACGTTCGTAGCGCAACTTGCTGTACCCGGATGTCCACTGGGACCAGCCCCAGTAGACACTCCAGGGCTGCAGTAGGAGTGCCAGACATTAAACCAGTTGTACCAAGCATGGCACACCTAGTGCTCTCAATGGTCCGGATTTTTCCGGATCAGGCGTGGACCGGAACCGGACCGTGGCCCGAAATACACAACCCGAGGCCCGGACCAAAATTTTGTTGTTGGCCCGGAACCGGGGACTGGACCGGACCGGGACCGGACCGGTGGATCCGGGCGGACCGAAATTTATTTTATCTAATTACAAATGATATAAGTATGTAGTTAAGCGAATGCACGAACTAAGTCCACAATTAGTTCAGCTTACAATTATTGTAAGCTAAACTATTCTAACCTAAACCGATGTAAGGCTTCCTACACAATCTCGAAGTAGTTTAATTACCTTTTGTAACCATTATATTCCCCGTAATCATTACTTCATCCCAATTTTTAACGGACACTTATTCCATCTGGGGTTTTCGAAATTTAAATTCACCTTACTTGCTTAGAAATATATAGTTAGCTAAAAAAATTATCGTGTAACACACGGGGACGGAGCCCCCCGTCCCCGTGTAATTGTAGCTTACATACGCACATATTTTCTAAATATCTTTCCAAACATTGCAATTTCTCACCTTCTCTATAACCCAAAATCCTTCCAAGCTAACCACCTAGCCTAGCAGACTTGAACGTTGGGAAGTTGGGAAAGTGGAGAACCTCATGGAATAATCTAAGAAATGATGTCAAAAATTGAGGCGTACTGTTATGTTTCAATCTAAACTGAACAAATATGCTGGAATAATCACCAAATAATTGTATGGCCTCTATTTTCTATGTAATGAATGATTGTATCAAGATGATCGAGTATTTCCCACCTAGTGGGGTTTGATTATCTTTTTTGTAATTATATTGATATGATATTTTGCACAATAAAGCAGCTTATAAAAATTGGGGAGTTGGAAAAATTGTGGAACTGGAGAATTGGATAATTGGGAAATTGAGTTGGAGATTTGGGAAGTTGCGGAATTTGAGAATTTGGAAATTGATATTCTATAATGCATTGCAGAGATGCGTTACCGACAGAGACAGACAGGCAGACGGAGACTGAACTATTCTTATTAGGAATGATCCCCATATATGGCTCCGTACAACTGTAACAAATTTTACATAGCTCGATTTGAAGATTTTAGAAATTCAAACGACCATCCTTACGATCGCTTTGAAGCTTTTTCTTATTTCTCTTCATTTTCGTTGATTATTACTACTAGCAGAAATAAATTGAAGGAAGGAACTAAATTTATTTTCTGTTAAAGTTATGTCGGTAGAAGAAACGCAAGTTCAATGTTGCTGTGAGAGGGCGTTTAAATTCGGGCGGACCGTGGACCGACGGTCCGGTCCGGTCCTTAGAAACTTGATCCGGAACCAGACCGAGGCTCGGACCGTAATTTTCGGTCCGGGCCAACCCGAGGACCGTTGAGAGCACAAGGCACACCTCTGTACTCTTTGCAACTGGGCCATGTGGCCCACATGGCCCAAAGCCCAAAGCCCAAAGCCCGGCTACAAAGGTGAAGTCCCACATGATGTGGGACTTCACCTTTGTAGCCGGAGCCAACAAGAGTGACCCATATTCCGTGGCCGGGCGAATTATAGCGTTCGAGTAGTGATGTTAAAAACATTGAAGTGGCGAATTGGTGGGGCAGGATTTCGATATTTATGTATGAATTCGACGTTTATGTCTGAAAATATTACCATGAAATAATGAGCTATAGTTTGAACTCGTTATTTTGGTTATACGAATTCCAGTGGCGGGGCCAGGATATTTTTGCACGTGGGCACCAATGAACTAAATTTTGAAAATTATGTCAAAATATCTAGTGTAAAGCCATAAGACTTATTGTTAAGACACAAATTTACACGTGGGCACGGGCCCACTTGTACCCACTAGTAGTGGGTACAAGTGGGCCCCTGCTAGTAGTGGGCCACTACTAGCCCCGCCACTGACGAATTCGATATTATACAACCCTACATGCCATATACATACATATTACATAAATTGGTGTCTATAGCGCAAAGGTTCTTACTTGTTCTCAATAGTTCATGCGTGCAGCTAATGAAGGTAATATACTTCCATGTGATGAATTATGATGATGTGCCCATTCGACAGGTTTCCGGAGTTTACGAAGGTAATGTAGGGTTAATCCATCATAATTTGAATTGTCTAATTCGTATTACATACATTATTCTGTATTTCCCGACGCGTGAATTTAATTTGTTTTCGTCAAAAGCATCACATATGCTCGAGGATGGGTACAATTAAATTACCTCTCACTCCTTCGCATGTATATGTATCTACCTATGTTACATATGTATGTACATATTTATATACCGAAGCTTGAAATGAAAGCTTGATGTCCAACGTGTATTTAATAAATTCCTTGCATCCATCGTGAAGGTGGAAACTTGAAACTTGTGTTTGTATATATGCTATCCTGCAGTGATGTGTGTTTGCGTAGGTAGAAATATATCAAACTACCAAAAAAAATTGTAAAATATAATTTGCTTTTCCAACCTTGAGGTGGAGTCATGTAAAGCCATAAGTTTATTTCGTAACCAAAGACGCATGTGCAAAACTGAAATAACTTTGCGATTCTTTACTTGCGAGATGAAAATATTTAATTCCACGCAATCTGGACAATTATGGTAGGAACTCTGTTAACGAATTGGTTTAAAACTTTGTTCACTATGGAAATGATTGTTCCAACGGTTTACAAATCACCTTGGACAGGGTTGTTGGAATTTGAAGGGATTCGAATATTTATGCCGTTCACCTTCTTTGGTGAAGAAAATTTGGAGTTGGATAGCGGTGATTACCTTGACGGGTATTTATTTTTCTACTATCAACTCCTTGACTTTACTCACCATATAAGATTCAATGGCCAACAAACTAACGATAAGAAAATTGCAACAAAATTATTTAAGCGGCTTCAAGTTCATTTTGGGGTGGACGATAATATGAATAACGTTCGAAATGGGACGTCTGGAACAACCGTTGGTGACTTGCAATATTACAATAGAACTACTTGGGAGGATTTCCCGATCCAGCCGGTGCTGTATAATGCTGACGGTGTCAAGGTTATAAAAAGCCTGCAGACTTGCGGAAAGGTGGCGTTGATGGATACAAAGGAGAATATCGCGGAAATTACGAATTTCTTAAATGACTATCACCAAACCGCGATGTATGTCAAGGTAGACGGCGAGTCCTTCTTTACTGAGAGAAAGCCAGACGTTAGAGGCTGGGGAATGCCTCCGATTAGAAGTGATTACGTCGAGAAGCGACTCAAAAGGCTTATCTCGTCAGGAATTGTGACCCATTTGAAAGCCATGTATAAAATGTGGAGGCCCCCAAAATTGTTAGGGTATTATGCGAATTGGACCGGTCCGAGAGTTAAGCCGGTTTCTCGACTAGATTTTAGTTCTAAGGTCACAACTGGTTTTTATATTAGTGGATGTTGCTTGATTGTTTGCATTTTTGTGTTAATTGTGGAGTTTGTGAAAGATAAATATTATAAGATGCATAATTTAGTAAATCTTTATAATTAGTTTAGAGGATCTACTATTCAGAGTTTTCTTCAAGCTGTCATAACCCACTGATAAATATGTAAAACTAAATAAATTTTGTGAATAAGAACGTACTTATATATGCAAAACACTTTGGTCCACATCTTACATCCGCTTGTTTATCCGAACACGAGCATTCCGCTGCCAAACTAGCCTTAAGCCCGCCATGTGCACCAACCACGTTACTAGTGACACAACCAGGAATCATTTTGACCCAGCGTTGTCTAATATGTAGCTTCATGGATCCACAATTTCCAAGCTTGTTCCCATTCAGACAACACAAGGTATCGGAAAACATCATGGATGCATCGCTTCCCAGTCTACCATTAAACGTTCCTAGTACGTCCTATTTCTAGAACTGTAGGTCCGAAAGACGTTTCATTATACGTTCCAGGTACCTTCTAGGTACGTTCTAGTATAATGGTTTTGTCGCCCGATATTACGTACCTGGAACGTTCTCTACAAGTCTTACAAACCGTAAATAGACGTACTGCGTACGTATAATGACCGTTAAAATTATGAATGGTGGTGGCGCTCTTCCCAACAAATACTACAGTTTTCAACTCAAAACTAATTTTCAAATTTTATTTATATCCAAAAAAAGTCAACAAAATTAGTAGTATTATAAAAGTGGATTTAACTGTCCGTCGGACTTGAGTTCCTCACGGCGTGATTTGAACACGGCTTCTAACAAAAATTAGAATTATTGTAATTAAACCGAAACCATAAAATGCTAAATTAAAGAAGCATTTTAATTACTTTCTTTTTTTCAAGGCGGGAAGGAGCTATCTGCAACCAGTATTTGATGGCATCTTCTATATCCCTTCCTTTTGCTTCCGAAATAATTGATCGTACAGCACCTAAAATATATATAACATAAGTTACAGCAGTGCATTAATTTAGATTTAAGATTTTATTAAAAGAGGGAACCTACGAATAACACTTGAAACCAAAAACGGAAGATCACAAAATGCCCTCTTTCCTTTCCTGCCAACAAAGCTGTACTTCGCCATTAGCTCGTCGGTCATTAGGCAAGTTAACACCCGATGCGTAGCCTCAGTAAGCCTTTCACCACCAACACTAGCAAGTTCAAAAACCTACACAAAATTTGATTTATTTTCATTCATCGTAACAGCTAGGGAACCATCGGACGGCTTGGACTTTTTCTCTCCCAATTTCAGCTCACTTTCCAAACCGATGAGCTCATCCACATTAGAAATAGGCAGGTCAAATAGCGCACTTTTGATAACGACTCTATGATTTTGATTGGCCTGTCGATTCATCAAAATTTGCATCGAATCTTGTAGATTAGCGACAGCCGCAACGAGCAGGTCCAGTTTATTGATGACTGAGTTTTCAAACTCTGAAAAATATAAATTATTCTATACATAATTCATACTTCTAAACGAATAATTATAATAATTATCACAACCAGAATACACAGTGGAGTCTGCTTTTTTGACTCCCACACCGTCGACTCTATGACACTCTGCTCTTTCACGCTTCTCACTTTTTCACTCGCGTGACTTGCATCCCTCCTTCTCTTGCGTACCATTTCACGAGGGTCGTGCATGCTTAATGTGACCTACATTTAGTGTGCCCTTAATATTGTAATTCTGACCTTTATTTATTAAGTTTGAAAAAAATTGGTATACCACTAAACAATTAATTTTTCAATGTCTCAATGGATTTTCCTAATTATTTTAATTAATTAAACTAAATATTGTCGCAAATATTCCAACTAAATTTGGAACCGCGCTACTCATGGTTCACGTGGAATAAAATTCAAAAGATTTGCAAATATGTAAAATTGGGCCAATCACTAAATATTTAATATCTCAAAATCTAATGCAAGGATTTTTCTGATTGTAGCCTTATTTTGTAGAGTAATTAGTAGAGAAAATATTCCAGCTAAATTTGGAACCGCCCTACTCAATGTTCACGTGGAATAAAATTCAAAAGACTGGGTAATGTTGTCGAAATTTAAAAAGGTGGGGAGTTGAGACAGTGTGCTTCATCTTTGCCGGGAGTTTTTTTCTTTCCCTCAGTTGGATCTGAACGACAGACCAACAACAACACTCTCCAAAATCCTCCAAGTTTCACGCCCTCCTACTCCTCCCATTCCACACAACTTTACCACACCCAACAGATACACATACACATTCCTCACCACAACATCACATACATATTTACAACACAATACACACATACACATTTACATATACACATCTACAACACAAAATACATACAAAGCTGGCCAAAGAGCCGAAATAAAGGCCAAAGAGCCGTAATAAAGGCCAAAGCGCCGTAATAAAGGCCAAAGAGCCGTAGAAAAGGCCAAAGCGCCGTAAAAAAGGCCAAAGCGCCGTAATAAAGGCCAAAGAGCCGTAATAAAGGCCAAAGAGCCGTAATAAAGGCCAAAGAGCCGTAGAAAAGGCCAAAGCGCCGTAAAAAAGGCCAAAGAGCCGTAATAAAGGCCAAAGAGCCGTAGAAAAGGCCAAAGCGTCGTAAAAAAGGCTAAAGAGCTGTCAGAAAGGCCAAAGTGGAATTTATTAAATCATGGTGAGACAGAAGCAGCAATTAAATGCTCGAGCTGAACCCGATCAAGAATTGGAATCTGAGCCCAACAGGGCACGACGACCAGGTGAAACAGAAGCGCAGGCATTAAAGATACGCCGCCTTGACGCCCAACGTGGTTCAAGAAACAGACAAATGGAAACGGTAGAGAACAGAGCTACACGCCTTGAAAGACGACGAGTTTCTCGAGGAGCGCAGCCAACACCAAATATTGCCTTAATAGATGAACTTGATGAAAACGTTGCACCCTTAGACTACATAGGTCATTTAAACGAGGAATGTGTATTCTGCAAAGCAAAATATTTCAGTAAAGAGAAAACTACTACGGGAATGTATAATACATGCTGCAATGGTGGCCAAGTAAGACTATCAAATTTTGTTGCAAATGATGAAATAAATAAACTTTTGAAAGGCGAAGACCCAGATTCTAAACATTTTTTAGAAAACATACGATCATACAATAGTGCATTTGCATTTGCATCTGTTGGAGCTCAAATAAGCTTGCCTCCTGGAAATGGTCCATTTTGTTTCAGAATTCATGGACAGATTCATTATTTAACTGGAACATTGCATCCATTGCAAGCAGGAGAACCAAGATCATATTCTCAGTTATATATTCTTGATGCTGATGAAGCTAACAATCAGAGAATGAATGAACCAGCCAATAGGGCATGTCACCGCCATATTATGGCGAAATTATCTGAAATAATGAAGACAAATAAATTTGCCGAAGCCTATGAAATGCTATACGAAGTCGAGAAAAGACATATTGATATTGCCAGGGATGAAGGTCGCGAACCTATTAATGTTTCGATGTCAATTAAACAAAACCGAGGAACTGATAATCGAAGATATAATGTGCAAGCATGTAATGAGGTTGCTGTAGTATTTAGCAGCGCTGATGGAGAACCACCACTTGAACGTGATTTGAGAATACATTTGAGACCGCAAGGTCAAAAAGTACATAAAACGCTAAAGAATCTGGATTGTGAACAAGAATCTTGATTCACTAACTTATCCACTTCTGTATCCCAATGGAGAGCAAGGATGGAGTGACGATTTGGCATTATATAAGCCAAATAATGTTAATCCAAACTCAAGAAAACGAGTTACATTAAAAATGTATTACGCTTATCTATTTTCAGTACGTGATGAATTCAGTCCTATCTTAAGTGCAGGAAAACTTACCCAACAATATTTTGTCGATGCGTATGTTAAGGCAGAAGCGAATGACCTTAATTGGGTTCGCCAAAATCAGAAAAAGATAACAGCAGAAACATATGAAAATTTAGTCAGTCACATTGGATCCGTGGCAGAAGAAGAAGGTTTGAATCCAGGAAAACAAGTAATTCTTCCCTCATCCTTTCAAGGGAGTGCAAGAAACATGAATCAAAATTACCAAGATGCTATGGCAATTGTCAGTAAATTTGGAAAGCCAGACTTATTCATAACAATGACCTGCAATCCCAAGTGGGTTGAAATAACTGAAAATTTGAGACCTAACGAGAGATCAGAAAATCGGCCCGATTTGGTAGCCAGAGTTTTCAATATGAAATTAAAAGAATTACTTCAGGATCTGAAAAAGAAAAATATATTTGGACAAGTAATTGCTATGGTTCATGTTATCGAATTCCAAAAAAGAGGGCTACCACATGCTCACATGTTAATTATTCTTCGGAATGAAGATAAACCTCACACAGTATCGCTCATTGATAAAATTGTCAGTGCTGAAATTCCAAACAAAGAAACTCATCCTCGATTATTTGAGGTAGTTACAAAAAACATGATTCATGGACCTTGCAATACTCCAAACTCAAGATCCCCTTGCTTAGAAGGAGGGAAATGCAGAAAAGGGTTTCCAAAGCCATTCCAGAATGAGACAGTTGCAAGCAATAATGGATATCCTTTGTACATGAGACGCCAAAGGCAAGCGGTAAAGACGAACAACAATGTAGAGGTTGAGAATAGTTGGGTAGTCCCATATAACCCTTTTCTGAGTTTGAAATATAACTGTCATATAAACGTTGAAGTTTGCGCCTCGATAAAAAGTGTCAAGTATTTATACAAATATGCATACAAAGGTCATGATTGTGCAAGTATTGAATTGCAAACTAATAAATCAGACGAGTTGAAGAAACATGTCGACACGAGATATGTCAGCCCACCTGAAGCAGCTTGGAGAATTTTTAAATTCTCAATGCATGAGCAGACTCATTCTATAAATGTTTTAGCAGTTCATTTACCTGACCAGCAAAATGTAAACTTTCAACCAGAAAACATTGAAAGTGCAATTGAAAGAGCAGGAAATAAAGAATCAACTTTAATGGCTTGGTTTACACTAAACAATGTGGATGCTACCGCGAGACAATATAAATATACTGAAATTCCAGAACACTTTATGTTTAATAAAGCCCAAGGCAAGTGGACAACCCGAAAGCAGGGATTCGGATCTACAATTGGACGAATGCATGGAGCAAGTGTGCGAGATGCTGAACGATACTTTTTGAGATTGCTGTTGTTGCACGTGAGAGGTGCAAAGGGTTATCATGATCTGAGAAGGTATAATGAAATTGAATATCCAACGTTTTACGAGGCAGCACAAGCCAGAGGCTTAGTGGAAAATGAGAATGCTTGGGATGACGCATTAACTGAAGCAAGCTTAGCTAAATTACCTAAGCAGCTAAGGGAACTTTTTGCATACAGTTGCATATTTGGTATGTCCCCAAATGTTTCAAACTTATGGAATAAGCACAAAGATAACTTGGTTGAAGATTTTGCTCTTAAACACAAGCATCCAGCAATTGACCAGTGTCAAATATACGAATCATACGCACTACGAGATATAGCGGATATACTAATTACCCAGGGTAAAAGGTGTTCTGATTATGGTCTCAGAAATCCACCACGAGATTTACCTTCGGATTTGAATACTCTCGAAGAAATCGAAAAAGAACGAACAGAGGGTGAACAATTGAGATTGACTCTCAACAATGAGCAGCAAATTGCATTTGATTCTATCATTGAAGCAATGAATTCTAAAAATCATGCTTCTAAAGCATTTTTTCTTGACGGTCCAGGGGGCAGTGGAAAAACTCATCTGTATAAAACTCTCTTGAGTGTTACAAGAGGTCAAGGGAAAACTGCTTTGCCTGTTGCTTCCACTGGAATTGCAGCAAATTTATTAAGAGGCGGTAGAACATCCCATTCTCAATATAAACTTCCATTAAAAATTAACGAGGTCTCAATATCCGGAGTTAAAGTGACCTCAGATGAAGCAAAAATGATTAAAGCATCCAAAATCCTCATTTGGGACGAAGCACAATGGCACATGCACATGCGTTAAATTGTGTGGACCGTCTTCTTCAGGAGATAATGGGTAATGACATTCCCTTTGGAGGCAAGGTCTTACTACTAGGAGGTGATTTTAGACAAACCCTTCCTATAATACCTCATGCAGATGGACCAGCTATTGTTCAAGGTAGCATAAAGTTTAGCCATTTATGGGAAAAAATTAAAACCTTAAAATTGAGCAACAATGTTAGATCTGCTGACCCGGCTTATAGTGAATGGTTAATTAAACTTGGCAATGGTGAATTAACTAATGATGATGGTTTGGATGAAAATATGATCTGCATCCCAGAAGATATGCTATCATCGGATAATATTGTATGGGATTTATTCGGTGATTCTTTGAATGCCACAAGTGTTGAAGCATTTATAAAAACGGCAATTTTATGTCCAACGAATAATGACGTAGACAAAATAAACGATCAGATTTTGAAAATTTTGGAAGGAGAATCCAAAACATACTTGAGTTGCGACTCATTGATGTCTGAACAAGCTGAAGATCACAATGATTATAATATGGAATTTTTAAACAGCTTAAGCCCTTCCGGGTTGCCACCACATGAATTAAGTTTAAAAAAAGGTGCAATTGTGATGTTATTAAGGAACCTGAATACCAAGAGGGGACTTTGCAATGGGACAAGATTGATCATCACCGATTTACTGGCTAACGTAGTGATGGCAACAGTCTTATCTGGATCTGCAGAAGGCGAGAAGGTATTTATTCCTCGGATAGATTTAGACACAGACTCTGATCTTCCGTTTAAACTTAAACGAAGACAGTTTCCAATTAAACTTGCATTTGCAATGACAATCAATAAATCCCAGGGTCAAACGCTTGATAAAGTTGGAATATATTTACAAACACCTATATTCGGTCATGGAATACGTGGCATTTTCGAGAGTTAGGCGTGGGTGCGACGTCAAAGTATTCGTGGCAAATACTTTAGAACATGGAAAACTAATTCCAGGATCTGAAAAGGTATTCACAAGAAATATTGTGTACAAGGATATCTTAACAAGGTAATGCGATAAAATTCCAATCGAGAACAAAATGTAATAAATGCGGTGGACGATGATGCAAAAAAATATTGAGCCCACTGCAAAAAATACATACATAGTTATTCTGTTAAAATGGGCCTATTGCTAAATATTTAATATCTCAAAATCTAATGCAAGGATTTTTCTGATTGTAGCCTTATTTTGTAGAGTAATTCGTAGAGAAAATATTCCAGCTAAACTTGGAACCGCCCTACTCACGGTTCACGAGGAATAAAATTCAAAAGATTTGCCAATATGTAACATGGGCCTATCACTAAATATTTAATATCTCAAAATCTACTGAAAGGATTTTTCTGATTGTAGCCTTATTTTTTAGAGTAACTATTAGGGAAAATATTCCAACTAAATTTGGAACGGCGCTACCCATGGTTCACGTGGAATAAAATTCAAAAGATTGGTCAATTTGTAAAATGGACCTATTACTACATATTCAATATGTCGGAGTCTAATGGATAGATTTTTCTGATTGTTGTCTTATTACTTAGACGAAGTATTGTAGATAATATTCACATATGGGCGATGATCCAAAAAAAGTATTAAGCCCACTGCAAAAAATACATACATATTTTCCTATTTATTATAATTGATACCCTGATATGGTTTAAATTCTAGGCCCGTTATAACGGGCTTTAATTACTAGTCTATTATAAAGTGTACGTCAGATTTCTTGCACTAACCTGATTCTCTAAAATTGCGTGTTTGAATTTTCTCGGGTCTACTAGCTTGTGTCCTTGAAGGTTGAATAGAAGGAGACGTCGTCGGGATATTCACAATCTTTTCCCCTGTGAGTGTCGCAACGGCTGAAGAAGTGCCCGCCCCACCTAATCATACACATATTAGTTAGGTTAAAAATTTTAACATTCAAGTGGTAATATATGTATTTCGTACCCATCGATTGGCTATTGAAATTATTTGATCCGAACGCTGACTCCAATGTGACCTACAATTGGCCCTCAATTAAAAATAGACTATGTATATAGCAAAATAATAAAGTACCAATCCTAATTTCGGGTAATCCAAGTCCAGATCCACATCCCTAATTTTTGCACCTCCACTTGCTGAATTACTCTCCGATATTCGGCGAACCGCTCGCCTACCTTGTGGGGGCGCCTCATCCTCGGTGGTCGTGACCTTCCCTCTCTCCAACCGATTCAATTTCTTTTGGGCCTCGTCATAAGTATCTGAAAAATTAATTGAATTAGTCAAGTCTGACCTCCTCTGATCACATTCTGTAGAATTTTACGTCATACTAAATACGGACGAAAACTGTACTTACCATAACTCTTCTCAATTTTAATAGCATACAACAACCACGTGGTGGAATTAGGATTTTCACCGTGGACTATTGATCTCTTCAATTTTTGTGAATTTTTCCAATAGGAAGGCCAATAGGTGTAAAGCGTATTTTCAATATTTTTTATCCAAGACTTTCTCACAGTTCCAACGGTCTTGTCGTGTTCGAATTCTACAACGACAAAACTCTACGAGTTTGATTCCTCAGAGGACGACATTTTGTTATCAAATTAGTTAATGAAGGAGAGGAAAAAGAACAAAATTTCCAGTATATGGGAGTAGAACACACTTGCGAAGAATTGAGTGTGTAGGAAAGTCCCTCGTTGCCGATGAAAGAGTAACAGTCCGCGTTCCCACTATGTTTGAATCTTCCGGGTTATTGTAAAAAGGCTCTGTTCCTCGTAACACTTTACCCTTGCAATACACCTCACCGTTATTGTTTAGAGTAAATGATAGGATTTGTATGATTTCTCCCGATTTTAACTCACATACATTATTCCCTATTGTCAGTTTTAATGTAAACTTGTCACTGTAAAGTTCTGTTTTAGAATTATTTAAAATTTCTTCTCGATGATTAAATGAAACTGTGGGACGTATAATATTATTTCTCTCCGTTATTCTGTTGTAGGCTTGTTCAAGTGTTCTATTTTTTCCTTTCAGTAGAGATGTTACGTAACCCAAATGGTCTTCAAATTTAAAAGCACTAAATTTATCAAGTGGTCCTAGCCGGAGGGAATCTTCAGCCAGGTGAACGAGTCCGTGAACGTTGTAGGATAAATTTTCTTCGCCGTACAATTTACCAAAATTGCTCACAAATGCTACAAGTAATGAAGATGCGTACGAGTTTAAATTTTTGTAATTAATTTTGCAACATAAAATTCTAATTGCGAGGTGGAGACATATAAAATGATCATAGTATTTTTGTGGCAGAACGAGCTTTAATGCGATGGGGCCGGAATATAGTAGAAATTGCCTCAATTCGGTTGCTTTCCACCTTCTAATTTCTTCAATGGGACGAGGTTTTCTGGCGAATTCACATGGAATAAAGGGCTTCAAAATAATTAAATTTCTAGTAATTTGTAGTTTTTCACGGCATGAAAGGCGGAACTTGTTTATATTCCCACTCATCCACAATAAAATCAACTTTTTCACTACACCAATGCAAACCAGATGCATATATTCGAAGGGCGTTTGTTTGACAAGGTCGAAATTAAGCTTTTCAAGTTCACTTGGGGCATGGTGGTGATCTTCATCTAGTTTATCTCGGAAACTTTGATCCGTCCTAAGGGAACAATTAACTTGTGGAAATGTAACTCTGTTTTTTATGTATTCACCTTCTTGAGTACATTTACCACAGCCAAAATATCCTGAATGTCCTTTGATTGCACGAGCCGGTGCATCACAGATGAAGGAATCGATATTAATTTTAAACTTTTTATTATTAATATTTACTCCATTGTCACATAATGTTTTAAGTTCTGTGACAAATCTTTGAAGAAAATCCGAAGATAATTTTGGTTTTTCATTCCCCTCATAAATGCCAATCTCAATAATTTTATCAAATTCTAAAATATAGCACAAAATTGGCCAGAACTGTTTCCCTGAACTTTTGGATATAGGAACTCCGTCAATGCTGAATTGAAGATTTAATTCATCTACATCTACATTTAATGGCAAAACGTTTTTAATTTGATTTAAGAGTCCAATATGACAATACCGTCCTGGTGTAACTTCATATAAGGGTATTATCCGAGGAGTTTTTACAAGTGATTGAGCGTCTAATGGTAAGGTGGAGAAACAATCGTGTTTTTTAAGGATTTTAAGAAGTTTTGAGACAGAGGAGTGGGGAATTTTATCGTCAACACACCACTTTTTTAAATCACTAACGATTGAAGGAATATCTTGATTTATTTGCACATTGATGGATGTTGTTGGTTCTTTTTTTGCACTGTAATTAAAATAATACTTTGTTAGGCTGGAGTTTGGAAAGTTGTAAATACTTGAATATTCGCCACCATAACCAGTTTCTTTCACATTCGCAATTCTTGGACTATGTGATAAAGTATTATTCAATAGACTAAACGTGTTAACTAGTCGAGCCTGTGTTGCTCTTTGAATTTTTTTTAAAAGATTTTCTTTTAATCATTTTCGCTATAAAAATTCACAAACTGATATTAAAGCTGGCTCCCAAACGAGCGCACGATTTAACGCTCGTCTGATGAGCACCTTTCAGGTACGTTCCGGTAAGGTCTTGTTTCCTTTGGTTCTTTGTAAGCGTATCCAGAACGTACCCGTTTGGTACTTTTGGTCTAGCACCAATTTGGGACTTTTGACCCCCAAACCGGAACGTACCCAGTACATTTAGGTTTCGTGGGTTGGTCGTCCACCGATCGGACATTTAGCGGCGTGTTGCGCAGCCGGACAACAAATATTTTTAAGCTCTTAGAACTTAGCATTTCGAGCCTTGGCGGTATGAAAAGGTTGATAGCGGCGTTGCACAGCGGCAGCATCGAGCCCTTTTGCATAACTGTAGGGGATAATCTCTGAACAATATCGAAATTTCTGAAAAGTTTTTAATTTCATGGTAATTTCCTAAAATTATTTTTGTGTTCTTTACAAAAACGGGTTACCGGAAACTCTTTCACTAATCAGAAATCCTAAAATCAGGCAAATGAATAACTGCATAATTTTTTGATTGAAGCCGATCTTTAGTACGAAATTGTTTAATAGTTTTTATTTCAAATTACGATCTTGTTGGAATTCGAGACAAGTATGATGTTCTGCTAACCAGGTAAACTAGTATTATATGTATAGGAATTTTCGTATACGTAAATATTTTATCTTAGCTGTTAAACACTGCCACAGAGTAATTTCAATCTAGTGGAGCATTATCGACATAAATATGTTAATACCAATTATACGGATATAGGAAAATATGATAACGAAACTCATTGAATTTATAATTGCCAATTGAACCAAGTACAGAAAAAAGTGATTTGTGGGCTGACCGGAATCGAACCGGCAACTTTTCGTTCTCCAGACTACCGAGTTACCACTTTCCCCACAACGCCCTTAGAATGGCATTGCACCTCTTTCCTGTACTTAAGTGATGCATATTTTTAAAATCAGGAGGGATATTCATCCTCTTCACCCTGCTTTTATGCATCGTATCGAAATTTACAAGAGGAACGTTGAGGGCGTTGTGGGGAAAGTGGTAACTCGGTAGTCTGGAGAAAGAAAAGTTGCCGGTTCCATTCCGGTCAGCCCACACATCACTTTTTTCTGTACTTGGTTCAATTGGCAATTCTAAATTCAATGGGTTTCATTCTCATATTTTCCTATATTAATTCCCTCATTACCGCAATTTTCAAATATCAATGTTTACATAAACACCAGCGGTTCCTCTTGTAAATTTCGATACGTGGCCGTGGGGTCATACCACTATTTCAAGTTCCAAAAAAAGTTAAGGTGAACGCAGACTGGTATATCAACAAAGTTTTAAAGCCATTAGTGAACACTAATCTCCCTCGTATTTATGGTAATGATCTTAACAAAGTTGTACTTCATCATGACATAGCTACCTCTCATACGTCATACAAAACGACTAATTTTTCTGTAGAAATAGGGAGGACATACGGAATAAAAATTATGGCAAATTCAGAAATACCAGTCAAGTCCCCAGACATAAGTCCGATGGACTTTTTCGGCTTTGGGTACCTAAACCATAGGCTAATACGGCGACGGGCGACTACATGGAATGGAGTTTGGAAAGTTTTGAACCAAGACTGGCGGAAAGTGACCCCAGAATAGTACTCCAAAGTGTACAAGACATGGAAAAAGCGATTACGACTTGTTGCTAGAAGCGATGGTCGACATATTGAGAATATTCATAAAATTCGTTGTCGAAAAGTTTAGAGTTGGCACCCCTGTACGTGCAGGGTTTCGATTTTCCCGTCAAAAACTATTTTTCCCAGGACAGGTGGGAAAAACTGGAAAAAATGGGAAAAAGTGGTTTTTACCGTCCAAAATGGGAAGAATACTGTGATTGGCTGTTTGCTAGCAAATAGCGGCGTACATAAATCCCCGTGAAAGACGTAAAATGAGAATAAATTATTTATCCACATTTGTTAATAATTATTCCTAGCTTTATTGTCGATTTTGTTGGTAAGTCCTTACTTTATTTTAATTTAAGTATCTGAAATTGTTGTTTACAACTGTTCCAGCGTCGGATTTTATACAATCTGTTCCCGTGTCCGTATTTATTTAATCTGTTCCCGTCAGTTTTTATTTAGTCTGTCCTGTTTTCTATGTCCGTGTTCCATGACCGACCATGATAAACAAGCCAATACAATTGGTGGTTATCTTTTCAATTAGGATTTTCAAAACTTGGACAATTTTAGAGATCCTCACCTAATTTTAGTATCATCGCAGGAGATACGGATGGAACTAGATAAGTAACTTGTTGCTTGAAATATTCCATAAACATGGCCTCTTAACAATGATTATGTTCGTTTAAGACAGAAGTGACATTATTAGTGACAATGAGGAGGACCAGGAAATTGCATGTCAATACGATGTACTTCCTGATGAATATGTTCCTCAGACACCGGAGAGGGAAGATGAGGAATCTAGCGACTGCATTTACCTTGATAACTGTAATGAAGTGGATGAACTTTCAAGCGAGCAACATTTCGAACCAATTGGTACACAGGAGCATTGTACAAATGACACTGGAACAGTTCATATTCATTATCGGTTATGTTTACTATTCCATAATTAACAGATGGTCTGGTAGATAATCATTCGATTACAGATTACAGGGTAGCTACAAATAATTGCAACAAGATGATTGCCCTGCGACAGATTATAAAACAAAATTTCCCAGAAATTGAAACTGTTGGATGTAATTCCAACTTGTTAACTCAATGTGGAAGCCACTTCACACCTGTTGAGATTAAGCTCAAAGTTAATGAGGTGTAAGTGTTTATGAAGTCCCACGATTTGACCGTTGCGTCTTTAAAACATTCAGAAAAGCTAACCTTCCCGGAAGTACCAGATGGAATTCGCAAATTGAAAGCTTCCTTAACTATGTAAAAAATCATGGGAACTACCTCAGCATAGTGCGGGATCTTACGAAGCGACAAAATGACAAGCATATGATGACAAAACTCAAAAACATTCTCGAGATACTTAATGACAGCGACTTGTTTAATAACATCGAATCTTGCATTGCAATTTTGCAACCTTTTTGCATTGCACTGGATGCGGTAAGTCTGACGCAGGAACACATTTTGTGACAGGAACAGAAATTTGTAATCAAGCAATTTACCCAAAATACGATGCCAATGTCGCGGACCAAGTTCATCAGTGGATAGAACTAGACAAACAACTCCCAGGAGTTATTTACAGCCCATACTATCAGAAGCAGAGGAAGCTCAGCATGATTGCCGTCTCGATTGCAGCATATTTACTTCATCCGAAGTATAAAGGTGTCACGATGCACTGTTTCAACGTCAGATAAACTGTACTTGTGTCAGCAATTGTACGCATCAAAGCAGAACTCATGATGTAGTTGATTTGCATGGAAACACCTAACTAATTAGGATAAAAATCTTGGCTTGGAGTGGATCTCATCGCATAGCAACTATCTCATTCAATTTTTTGGAGAGATTCAAAAGTCGGAGTCAGAATTTTTCTTCAACGCTTACCTGAACCCTGACGTTAAAAAGCAAATGAACCCATTCGACTGGTGGACACAGGCATCAACAAGTGCAGTTCCGATTAGATTTCTGGAAATGGTTAAGGTTCTTTTTCTCTTACCTGCAGGAACAAGTGGAATAGAAAGATGTTTTTCTACAATGGGAAATATAATTACCAAGCAACGAAATCGTCTTACCGTCGAGAAAGCTACAAAACTATGCTGCGTAAATGGTTCTTAAAAATTTCTAATCAAAAGTGCAGTTTGAGCAAGGGTAGCAATCGAAAGAGAAAGTTTCCAGAGGTTGGAGAAAATACAAGCTTGTGAGTTGGCTTAATTGTTATGCCAAGCCCTCAATCATCCTTGATTCATTTATGTGATTCCACCTATGACAATGATAACAAAAACAAAATAAAACAATACCTTCTGTAAACTTAGTTCTTGCTATTTAATAATTAATCATCAAAATCCGGCCTGACGCAAGATCGGGCACGGATAAACCATGTCGGAGGAATCAATACGTACACGTGGCTGATCTAGGGTCAGGGCGTATTAGTGTGGACACTTTTGTGAAAATTAAAATTACTAAATGCAATAAAAACAGTTGTGTCTTAAAATAATTATTTTGCAAATTTTGTATGATGAAGTAACTAGTTAATATTATTTTAGGAGAACAAAATTTTGGAAAATATTATTGGAAATAATAGTTATTAATTTTTGAAAATATAAAAACAGACGTCCACACTAACCTCACCATGTGGGGTAAGTGTGGACACTCTAACTTTTTAACATGGGGATTCCACTGTCCACACTAACCCCTTTTCAAAAAATGGTTTTTAAATTTAAAAAATTTCAAAGAATTTATTTGGGATGAAGGCGATTTTTGTATTTTTTCAAATTCATAAGTCAGAACAATAAGGAGCTGAAGTATGATGTGAAATTTTTTATTTTGAAAAAAATGTGATGTTTTCACGTCGAAAACTTCACTGTCCACAATTGCCTCGTGTCCACACTAATACGCCCCGACCCTACAACTCGAATTTTGCTGTTGAAAATATTATTATCGCTTAAGGAAAACGCTGGCGGATAACATTTTTAGATGTTGACATTTTGTGCGGATATATCGGCACGAAAGAGGATAATTTATTGATCCGACATATCGTTTGCTTGGAACAGAGGTCGGATTTAGGATTACAGGATTAGTAATATGGATTACGGAATATTAATGAGTAATTCCACCAAAAAAATATGTTTTGAAAATAATCCCATTAATCCGTAATCCAAATAAAATACAGGTTAAAGTAATCCGTAATGCTTAATCGTATGAGCTAAGTAATCCTAGAAATCTGACAGGGATTACTTTTGGAATTACATTAATGGCGTTTTATTTCACTGTATTTATCACTTTTATCCGCTAATTGCTCATATTAAACCATCAACCGGAAAAATCGTATTTTTCCTTACTGAATTTAAAATCGCTTTCCTGAACAAAATCCTGAACAGAGTCTGATGTAATACACATCCAGCTTAAATATTTAATTCAAAACTTTAAAAGAACAGATCATGTGGTAAGATTTTGATAAGAACCAATTCAAAGTTACAGCATAAGCTTTTATGCTCCTATATTATTGAGTAATTCAGAATCCATAATTCATAATTCACGTTGAAAAAAAAAACATTTTCACAAAAGTAATCCATAATCCGTAATCCCAACTTGTAATAACGCAGCCCTGGCCCGGAATTTATATCTATATAGGTATTGAACTTGACCATTATTTTTCCCAGTCTTCAGGTACTTGCGATTCCTACCTTACTTTCCATCCCATTCCAAATCTATATTATTAACTCTGACCATATTACTTATTTCATACTTATTCCCTTAACAAACTCAGTAAAGATCCAGAACAAATTTTCTTTTCAAGTATAACAAACATGCCTCTGAGGAACATAATATCACACAAAACTACAAACATACCAACAAGTAAATCCCCTTCTAACTCGGTCCTTGTAGAAAAATTCAATCGAATTATTCATCTCCACTATAAATCCAGCTACATCCCTTTTATCCAGGTTTTATTGCTATTCGAAACATTCAGTCGATTCCTCCCAATCCATTACGAGTATTCTTCTTCCAAAATTTCTACCTGGAGACAAAACCGGCGTCATCTCTTCGCATATCTGACTTCTCAATTTATTATCCTCCTTCACATACTTGTTTTCCTGGAATGGTTCTATCTCCACCCCTTCGCCAATGTTGACCTCTGGGAGTCCGTTGTCGTCATCTATTACTTACTAATCTTTAGTTTTACCCTCATTTCAGGATTCCTTTTTGGGCAGAGATCCGCAGAGTTGAGACTTCTCATAGATGCATCGATAGCAATGGAGACGAAATTAATGCCAGTTTCACACCGTAGAGATACTACGCCAGATAAATAAAAAATACCGAATTCTTGCCAAAGGTTCTCTTTTCAGCGGTAATTTTGAACACGCCTGTAGTCCAAGGGGTGGGACTATTACTTTGTATCTTCTTCCCCTGCATGCCACCCCTAATAGCGATGCGATCAGACCTATGTTCTAGCTGGGTTGAAGATGACCTTACCCTCCTGGGCAAAATAATAACGTGGCTTTTTACCGCGGCATCTTGGTCGGCCGTTATTGGACTCACATTCACATCATTCGTCATAACCTTGCTGTATCCTACGCTGGTGGTTGAAATGTGGATTAAGCATTCCAAATCGTACTGGTTTAATACATAAATAAATTTATCAACCTCACGTCACATTTTTGCTGATGTATATTATGATTTATATTTCAGGATGATGGAAAATAACGCGGAATTGTGAGTCACCAGCTTTCGGAATGCCCAGGTACTCTTCAACCTGTACTCTTACGTCATGGCGACACCAATGGCAACACTGTTAATGGGGACAGCAATGATTGCTGAGGTTACGATACTTTATGCGCTTATCAAGTCCGAGACTCTTATTCCGCCCGTGGTGGCTGCCTTGTTTTTTGTGATTGCGCTTGACTTCTTTCTAATAATTCAAATAGTGTTCAAAATGTTGCGAAGACCATATGTGGCCTCAATGGGGTTTAAAGAAAGTGGAGCGAGTTTGAAAATTAGGGGAAAGTGGTTCAATCGATTTATGAAATCATGCGCCCCCGTCAAAGTTCCAATGGGGGATGGTAATTTCTTTGACAGGAAGAGTTTTATCGTTATTTGGAATGTTTGTATTAATCAGCTAGTTACGCTCTTGTTGCTTTGGAATGTTACATGATTGAATTTTATTATAAATAAGTTAGAATATGAACAAAGCCAGCGGAATTTCTTCTAGATTTGTATGGAGTTGCTTATAAATGCGTATAAGTGCGTTACCCTAGCAGTTTGTAAAATGGCCAAGTGCTAAAGGATCATAGATAATAAAATAGGTATAAGAAGTAATACATATTTCTAAAGTAGGGATAAATACCAATGTATTTATATAATCATATCTGTATATATTAATTTATAGAAGTATTATTAATAATACCAATTAAGGAAAAGTTTAAAATTTAGCTAAATTTATTTACCTAGCAACTTTAGTTCGGTCAAGTTTCTGCCTAGTATAATTGTCGTTGTTGCAAATATACAGTTGTATCTAGAAATCATTCCAGTTTTCCAGGAAAGAGTGTGTTGCCTGAAAATTAGTTAGTTGCAATGGGCAGAATGCATACTCCGGAAAAGTAAAAATAGAATAAGTGTGTATAACAGACTCCTTGATCTCACTGTTTCTTGGTTTAAAAATGATTTCAATGGTGATAAAATTAATGGTTAAGATATATTATTTATGTACATATATTATGCAATAATTGATAACATTATGGTAGGAGGAATATGCTAGTGAGTGTATATGTAAATATAGGAGGAAACAGTGGTACGAGAAAACTCACTAAACTATAGATTTTCGGATGAAAGCCTTCGTCAAGGTTTCAAGGCAGCTACTCCACAATTGTGGACGAAGCGGTCGAGTAGCGGCCTTTACATTTCTCTTCATAGTTCAACTTTGCGCCACAGTTTCTTAAAAACAGGCAATTATCGAAACTTACATGTCTCATTAGAAGGGACACTTCATGTTACATTTATACATACATATGTGCTTTCTGAAATATTTGTCTCAAACCTATAAATCTATCTATAAATAAATAAATCTATCTATATGGCCTGAGCCACTGCATGTGACACTCACACTATTACATATGTACTAATGAATTGGGTTAGCAAAATTGGCCTGACATAAGTAGTGGCACAAGCAGTGGTTTATCTTGCCACTGCCTGAGCCAATGTCTGTGACACTCTACTAATGAATTTAGGTTAACAAAATTAGCTTGACATATGTAGGTAGTGGCTCAAGTAGTAGCAAATATAGTGGACTGACTTGCCAGGACTTATGGCAGTCCTACTATTATGTACTTTATTCACGATAAAATCGATCCCGTGTTCTATACGGGCTATAGCCTAGTGTTTAAAATTTGCCATGCTGACATGCATTCTGTATGTGGCCATGGCCAATATTAAATAGGTATCTATGTATCTATCATTTTTGTGCCGCACGTGTATTTTGATGCATATGTATTGAGTCGTTTAATTTTAAATTAAATCCTACATATGAACGAAAATATCTGACAATTTATAAACCCTGCAAGACATAACACATAATTACCTGAATTCGCATTATCACCTTTGTATTTCGCTAATAGTTGACTCAACTGGGATTTTCAATCTCATTGGGTATTTTACTTCTCTCATCATTATTATTTCTGAATAATAAAAATTTTAATATTACAACAGAACTACATATCTGAAAGTGGTATCATTTTTATGCTCATTGTGTCGCGATTCGACAAATTTTGACCTCAACCTATAAGTCGCTGCTCTCCTGTGGTGAAGACAGACTACCTCTCCCCATACCGTGCATGTGGACTCGTCCAAGTCTACATTCCTTCTCTTCCTGATGTTTTGAGCTCCATGGTCTGACATAGCCACCCCCAGAAAATTATGTCGCTGTACGAGTGTGGATGTGCCCACCGCCATAGAGTGATCTACTCATGGGCACTTTTAAAGGTCATAAGTTCCGAACTTCGAATTACAATTAATATCTCACTAAGCTTTGGAATATTGTGATCTAGCATAATTCAGCAACCATGAACTCCGTGATGCTATCGGACCGTCCAAATTTAGAAGATTTCCTAGCCTTAGCCCACCCGAATTCTAACGTCGTCATCTTGGAAGAAAATGCTGGCATTGCGAAATATGATGCAGTCTACAATGAGCTCGAGCACCATTTTTGGGACTTCACTGATGAACTCGACGATGATGATGAACTCGAGCCAAACCATGACTTACTCGGACCTGAATGTTGTCTTCGTGGACAGGAAATTTGGGACATAGATAGTCCACTCACACATAACGGGACGTTGTACTGTCGTTTTTAAAGATGAGCTAGAAAAAAACTCTGCAACATATCCGCCATATCATGATCAATCAATCAACTCAGGCTGGAAAAATGGAATCCTTCAGTGTATATACTGTTTTAATTATTATCACAAAACAGATGTAATATTACAGTATCTGATCAATCTTACTTTAATATTTTATTTACCAAAAACTGGTCATGTGAAAACTGTGTACCAATTTTTGTATGTAACAGTTATGACGATACTAAAGTGAGGGTAAAACAAGTGTTTAACTGTGATAAGGTACTTAAGAAACTAGCAAAAGTCCAAAATCCGTTATGTATGCAATATGATGAAATTATGTCAACAATTTATTTATTCATGCGCAGATATGAGATTTTAAATAGTATGTTTGATAATTTTGGAATAGGATGAATAACTATCTGCCGATGGACACGTTGTTGCAATACGAAATTGTTATTTGAACTTTATACTTGTTTTTTTTGAAAGAGTTTTTGTTACTACTATGTTTTGATAATACTATTTTTTTTAATTTTAACTTTTTCAAATATGTATATTCGAGAAATGTCTACAGACGTCCAGAGCTGAAAATCAGTACCTGCACTGACGCTCATACGACCCCCCTAATAAAAACTTATTCAAATCAAATAAAATCAAATTAAAGAGTTGTTTAGAAACATTGTATACTAATGTTTGGGAGAAATGTAATTACAATGGAAAGCAGGAAAATATCATATTTGATGTTTCGTAGATCTTTTAAAGAATTGGTTCAGCTTACCAGTTATTAAACCTGATTATTTCCTCCCATTCTAATCCTGAAATCCCAACATCCCAACATCACGATAGCCCAACATCCCTACCTCCCGACATCGCAATATGTCGGGATGCCTGGCTGGATGTCAGAATATTTGGCCGGAAGGTCCAGATCTTCCACAACATACAGAAACACCAGAATTATAATTATGTCAAACCTCTTGCACTCCCTTCTTCAAAACTATACATGGGGTGCCATTCCTGATGGAGTTTGTTTGTTGAGAAATTCCAGGGGTCCAGATTTCAAGATTTCAAGAACTCAAGATTTGTGGGAAATTTGGAAATATATGGAATATTCAATATTGGCAATGTTCCCAAAACTCCTAAGTTTGACATAGGATAACTATATTACTGTGATTCCTGATATATAATATAGCCCGTGTAGAACACGAGATCCATTTTATCGTGAATACGCATTTAAGGCATATTTAATTTAAAGACGCTAATTCGGCTCATCCCGTTGGATAGGATGGATCCCGTGTTCTGCACGGGCTATAGTCTAGTAATGTAATAGGAATAATATATATATTATTCACCGACACCGACAACCAATAGGTTGTCGGTGACGGCCTTATTCATCAAAATAATATTGTAATGAATAATTTTGACGAAGCGCGATAACATTATACATACGAACATTCCGCCTAAAATATGTATAAAAACTTGGGAAAATTAGTTGCCCTCATTCCAAGTTTCTGTGCAATTTTCATAAAACAACCAGTTGCAACCAATCTAATAACCAAACGTTTCGACCTATAATTACACTAATTGTCTCGTCCGGTCAAAACAAACGGGAGTTAGAAGGTTTTAAAGGAAATATATTATTACCTACTTATTTTGTATGCGGGTACATCCGGTTCTTTCATAAATGACAAGTATTTTCGTAATGGCTGAGTAATCATATAATAGAATTCATCCATACTAATCCATTACATTGTTCTGCAGATTATGTACGTATGTATTTCAAAGTAGTACTGTATTTAAAAAATATTTTTTATTCGGAATTTAATTTAGCCACATTGTCGCAATTCGCTTGTCTTTAACATACTTCAATATTAGTCAAAAGTAAAAGTCTTCGTAAACCTCTTGTACTATATTCTACCAAAAAAATATGCAGCATATAACATTGTCTCTCCACTTCATGGGTTCTTGAAAATCTATTTATGACAATGTTCCGTATCCAAATCGCAATTATTCATATTCTAGTAAGTAATTTTGTGACATCTGTGCCCAATTCCAACACCACATCTTACATAAGTGACCTCATAGATGGTATGTACAACTGGGATATTCAAATTTTACATAGCGGTATGGATTCAATTTTATTCCAACCTAAGAAAAATTACAATCTTCCAACTACATTGTATCATATGTCTCTTAATGATAGAAAATGGAAAAATCATTTCAACCACACTAAAATATTTCTCCCTGTTTCAAAAGGTCGAGCGCCTTTACCTACGCTCATAATTTTGTATTTTGATTTATTTTTAAAACTCAATCTTAAGAATTGGTACACTTTAGTTTCATTATGGGATGCAGTTTATAACAACAAATTGCTAAAATTGCTGGGGACCATCGGCGATTATCTATTTCAAAGATACACCCATGTGCTTCTTGCTACTAGTATGACAAGACACGAACTGATGAGGTATCAGTTAGGATTTGCGTATCCGACCTTCCATGATTTCTCTATTGCATACTACGTATTCAGCAACAATTTTGAAATCTGCGTTATGCCACAAGGTCGACCGATACAATTTTCAGTGATGAATTGTAAGTTTAAGACCGCCCAGCCTCTTGTGCGAATTATTCTTCAGCTAGCAGTGCCCGCTACACAGTGGCACTTTCAGCAAAGTGTAAGTGACCTGGACATTAGCCGATTTGAACATAATGAAGTAATTGCACCCCAACCAAACTTACTGGATCCATTTCGTAGCATGCAATCTACTTATCTGCATCTGGTTCATACGTCTTTTCAAAAGGCTAACGCAACCCTCATTCGCTTTATTTTGGGTTGCTCCGAATACGACTCTACTCCGCATTTATTGTTCATTAATATGGACCTGAATAATCGAAACTATATGATGGTTGTTATTGATAGTTTAAGTTACAAATTTTTAACTTGCTACTCTGAGAAACATCTTTCTTTTGAGTTGTACATAATGCCATTTGAACCAAATTTGTGGATGGCGCTAATAGCGTCAATTGTGACATTGGCAACGATAATGCAAGTATTTTTAAGGTTGACAAAACGTGCAGACGGGCCAATATATTTCTCTCCCTTGTTATTTATTTTTTCAAGCTTATGTGAAGAATCAATGCCAATTGAGAATCAACTTGAGAGGAAAAAATTCTTTCGGTTGGCCCTTGGCAGCTGGTTACTCGTTTCCGTAATTCTAACAAATTGTTATAATGGACTAATGATTACTGAATTAAACGCACCACTACCTGGTTGGCATCCACAACTTTTCACCGATTTAATTTGTAGCTCAAGACCTGAAATCGACTCATATCTAAATGATCCGTCCCACAACGTCACAAAATGGTTAGTATCTAATAGACTACATACCTATGCCCGTCACTGGGTTAGTATGTCTTACGGCTTTAGCCCCACGTTAATGCAGTGGAGAAGGTTACAATACCATAAAGACTGCTTCCGCATGCTTTCGCCACCAGTTCAGTATCCCAGTATGTCTTTAAAGAACGAGATATTCTATGAATTGTTTTAGGTACTACAAACACTGCATAAAAATATGCTAGATGAGTACAAATTTGTAATTGAGAAGTGGCCGACCAGATTTCGTGAATTGGTGACATTAACTGCAAGACAATTACAACTGACACCATTTCTTAATCCGCAACATTCGTTCGAACCTAACAATATTGGAACCCCGAAGAACCTTACGAGTATTAACATTCGTTACCATATTGAAAACGAAGCTACAAAGTGCGGGAAAACAGTATTTATAGCAAGCAGGAGTGATCTTGCAGCGGAGTTACATTTTTTAAGGAAGCGATATCACACGACCAAGTTTTATGAAGGAGTGGATTCAATTCTTTACTAGAAAGTGGGGTACATTCAAGATTAGACCAGGAGCAAAGTAATAGAGAGTATCGTCAAAGGATTAAAAGCTCGAGCGAGGTTCCGCAATCTGTGAAAGCAATGGCCATTGGCGGAGCGACTGTAACGTTTTTCCTTTTATGTGTGGCTGTAGCCGGACTATCCATAATAAGTTTTGCAATGGAGTGTAGTCTTAAGAAGATAAATATGGGTACAAGTAATGAGTCGGGACTGGGTACCAATGAAATTAAAGAAACGATTATTCGTAAGAAAATCTAATGTACGACGATACGTTCGTTATGCTTAAAATATCAATTACAAATTGTATGTATAACATTTCGGTATTTAAAATTGATTTGCAGTTCATCTAGATCAGCGAGCGGCATTTGAATCAGCCAGTTGGTTACCGCCCCAAGCGTGATTGGCAAATTTGTCGGCGCGCTGTCGGAACCTTGCTGGAGTGCCCAATGATATAGAGCTTCTAAATTCGGCTTATTCGGCTCTTGGCTGGAGCTCATCGCTTATCCAACTTCACACCAATGGGGGAGGATTCGGCTTTGCAAACGTTGCGAAGAGTGGATTGTTGAGGGCAGCCGTGGTGATTGTAGTGGTTGATGATGACACCATTGGCTGTGAGTTCGGCTGCGTAGTGGTAATGGTGGTCGTGGGTAATGACACTTGCGGCTGTGTCAACCATGGCCACTGCGTTTGACCCGTTGTAATTGCTGGCAGGGACGTTGGAATGCTTGGCGCAAAGTCGGGTGTGGTTGGAGGGAAGAGCCATGCGTTCAATTCAGGGGAAATAACTGATGGGGTAATCGGTGGTGGACTTATTTGATGTTCACTTGCCCATTTAAGAGTCAAGTCACTCGTATCAACTTGCTCTGAGTCCATTTCTCCGTCCGAATCGCTGTTCAACTTGTTCATGTCTTTGTCAGCTTGAATTTGGATTTCTTTTTTCTGGATTTCCCCTACTTCTTCTTCGAACCGAATTTCTACCTTTGCTCGTACCAAATCCTCCGTCAACTCTTCCAGGTCGTTTTCTAGACCTTTACGGGTTGCCGTGAAACGTTCTATTTCTTCTGGGGAAAGGGTGAGGTCTTCGCACAAATCGTGCAAACGTTGGATCTTGCGGGAGAGGTTCTGATGCCGCGCTTCCATGAGGGCGAGCTCCCCTCTCCGCGGCAGTTGCGCTTTATCCACTTGGACGAGTGCGGAACGAGTTTCCACATCAATCTTCTTCTGTTGGCTTCTCACTGTTTCTCTTGATCCGCTCCCTGAGGTGGAGCGACCGGACCTCGACGCTGGCGAATCCACGGCCGACGGAGCTGCGAGGACGAAATCCTCAAATCGTCGTGGCATCGCTCCTGCGGTGGACCGGACAGGTCTTCCTTGTCCCGACATCTAGAGGACCAACAGGCCCAAACAGAAAAAAAAAATTAGAATCGTCCTTTCAGGGGGAAATTGGACGTCACTTCCCGCATAATGAACCCCTTCAGGGCGGGTTCAAACCCTAAATACGGGTGTCAACGGACGTGACGACGACTCCGTTGATACGGCGGCGACCCTTTGGTGGCGGCGGCAATGGACCCAGTGGCGGCGGTGGTCCGAGCAACGACGACGACAAATGGACCCTTAGCTGGCTGCTGGTGGTCCTCCTCCTCGTCGCACTTTCCTCTCTCTCAGCACTATTCACTTTAGGGCTCATACAATTCGGATAAGCGAGACCATGTAAAAGATTGACTGCGACTTTTCTCGTGATTTATAGTGACTGTGACCGTGTAAACAATGGGCAGGCGGTCACAAACGATGTAGTTTAAGTCATGTAATGTCACCACAATTCTTATACTTTTACAAATATTTAGAGGAAATAGAGGGAGGTACAATTCATGGACGAGAGGACAATGATGTTTTGAGGTGCTTGTCGTTCCTCTGTCGTCGTGTCACTAGATTATTATTTTATTAACTTTCACATATATGGGCCCGGTGGCCATTACACTAAAACTCTTTTACTCTCACCAATCACAATGGAACAACACACAGAAAATGGGAGTACAATAGAAATATCCTGACCATTTAGGAGAAAGGTTACACAGAGTAACAAGGGTCAGGTAGTCAAATTTAAAGATAAAATCGTGGACAGTAAACCAATTAGTTCCAGCCAGAAGGGCGACACTGAACTGCAAATTTTACATCTTTGCCGGGTCTCCACATGTCTCACACACAGAAAATACATGTACAAAATACTATCATCATTTCCATGCAAGTCAATATTCATAAAATTATCAAATGTCTAGTCATAAAATCCAAATCATGGCATTACATAAAATCTCATATCAAGTAAAAATTATTCAAACGCGGTCACAAATTAAAATATCATTTCTCGACAGTTAATGTATCTATTATATCAGCCAAATAATATCGACATTCGTGGTTTCATAGACGGGTTGTGTAGCGAGGAATTATTTTTAGATGGCAACGGAATAATAATTAAATTTTCTAATATTTTACAGGTGGAGTTATATTCAGTCGCGTTAATCAACTACATCAACATCATGATTTTGCAGGCAAAATGTTCGGGTGAGACTATATATTAGTAATTTGGGTAAAATTATAAACTGAGCATATACATATGTCCGTAAAAATCTTTGATCAGTACGTATTTAAGTATTCAATTGGGTTGAAGCAATGAGTATTTGTTAAATTGCTCTCCCGTCGCATGTGTAGTACACACTTTTTTATTGAAGTATTTTTTTTTGTTGCAGAAAAAGGGGGCGGTTGTGCAGGTTGGTGGAATAAGCCTGATAAGGAAAGTTATAGTATCAGCTTTACAACAATAGCAACTTTCCATCCTCTGATAATTTATTTGCTTGCCGGGAGCACATTATTGGCCACGTTTTATCGCTGTGTTTACGACATTGGGTTCTTCCAGGTTGAAAATAGGAAAAAGAGGGTAAGTTTATGCTTGTGAGTGTTAGACTATATCAGACTATATTAGATTATATATTGAAGTCAAAGATCAATAAGGTCTAACCTATTTAAGTGGTTGGCGTAACTAAAAAAATTCCTAAATATTTAATGTATACGTTAAAATTAAATATTTATTGTAATAAGTAACCAGTAACAAATTATTTTGTTTCCACAGACCTGGCAGCGTTTTGCGATACTTCTCTCTGCTTTAACGCTTACCTTATCGGTGGTATTTCTCATCGGACAGTTCCTACTATGCCGGCGAGTGGTTTACCGGCGTACGTGCTTTGGGGGGTGGTAACAATCTGTTTCACAATGTATAAAACATGGACGGAATTTAAAAAACCTGACCAAGCGGAGTTGTACGGAATTGGGTGCGATGTTGAAACTAATGTGGATGGTTTAAGGGCAAAACGTTCATCTGTAAATTCTCTATCGATTTCTGATGTTCGTCAACCACCGCTAATGCCATCTGCACCACCGGAGGATCCTCCAGAATTTTTGGATATTCAACCAATGCCCACCGCCCCGCCACCGATGTACGAGCCACCACCGGCGTACCCAGAGACACCGCCGGATAGCCCGCTCCTAGTACAAAATCCACCACCGCAAGATTATTATTCAGCAGACCAATAGTTTCCGAAGTTTGAGGAATTTGAAAATCTGTCAAATTCAGGATTATGCGAGACCCGGGGCCATTATTATATTGGTGCCCAGGAGTGACGATGGACCCGGTGAGGTCGTCGTGATGCTAGGAATTGAAGTAAATCTTGCATCGTTAGGTGTATCTGTACAAGAGGCGTGTCAAATTATTCTAATCCACGGGAACAATGAGGTTATGAATCTAGTATGATAATCTATATATTTGGGGATATGTTTGGGGAAGTTTAGACATGCATTAGTTGACCTGAAAGATTATTGCGTACGCAGATCTAAGGAGTTATATGTAAAAGATTTAAATATTTCAATAGGTTAAACTCGTAAGTGTACACAAAATACTTTATATAACTGCATGCATGAATTTATTCAGGGTGTAAAATATTTGCAGATAATAATGATGTAAATAAGTCTGCAAAAGGATACTATGGAAATACACAATATTTAAAGGATTCGTAAATTTATTAATTTTGTAATTCATTACATACATATGCAACGGTTGAGTATATAAACAAGGTCCCTAAAAAAGGGGAAATCTTAGTGACGCTTGTGTGTGATAACATTGAATAGATACACTTTCTTGCAGAATATTTACATCACCACTCCGCGAACTATTTATGGTCATATAAGTATGAACGCACTAGTGTGGAAATTCAATTCAATTATTTTGAATCTGCACCGAATGATGATTGGGAGTATAAATTTGAGATTATAGAAAAGAGTGGGAATTGATATAGATATTCATATAAAAAAGCTAGTAACTTTAACAAGAGATTGACTTTTTAACATTGATCGGTATAGGGAAAATATCGAAAATTTTAAAGAAACATACCAAATAAAAACAACATTTTATCATAGATTTTTCCACAAAATACCAATCAACGTGATTATATTCAGGCGTTGTCTAATTCACCTTATATCCCTACTTCTGTCGGGTTCGTCGTGAAGTATTAATCAGAATTAAAGACATTGTTTGATTCAGACAGAAATTCTGAATAACCAACGGCGTACTCTGGTCCACGTAATTTGATCCGAATTTGATCTTAAGCATGGTGCATGCCTTCCTTTCCTTCACCACCACGGACTTTCTCACACAATGTGTGATCTTTCTTGCATATCTTGCCAGAATCCGGGTTGACCTCCCATTGACCCACGAGGCAGGAGTGAAGACAACCACGTTGGTGATAATAGCCTCAACTGACATGATTGGAAATAGGACAAATCCTGGCATGGGGATGTCATCATGCATCGTTATTGAAACGTATTGCGACACAATCTGCAGCAGTGGGACCCCAATGATTAGCGCAGGCAATATGTATACATTCGTTATATCGTTCATGTGTTTTTCAAGGATTTGAATTCTGCGATAGAATCGTATATTTTCTTGATATTGCTCAAGGCATCGAGATTCTTGAATGCTTGCTCCCAATAATTGGAAATAATTTAGGAGGCATATTATCCCTGCAAAGCAGACAAAGAACACCGTGGGCGCTGCGCCGTTGAAGATTTGTGCGCACATCCACAATTCGAAGAGAACAATGGCATGGGTAGATCCAATATGGGTCCATTTAATTTCTCCACATTTTGCAGACATTGACAACAGAAATGGAGGTGTGCATGGTTGGAAGATTATCAGTATCAAAAGGCACAGCGCAACCAGGGGGATAGTTATTTGCAACAATTGTACCAATCCAGCCATCCCACGTGCTTCAAGGGACAGCCTTATTTTAGATTGTCCTACGAAATTTAACAGAAGTTTATAATTTGCTTTTAACTTTACCCAATCCTAGTAGCTACCTTGTAGAATGTAATCTTCAAAGTTCATGCAACTATTGATCAGTTGAATTTGCGAAATATCCAAGCCGTAATTCCCCCTCCAGCAATTCAACATGAGGTACATTATCAGGAAGAAGAAGCCCTGGTATTTTTTCTCGATTGTAAGCGATCCTAAGATGATATGTAGCAAAAGGATAATTAAATAAGCCCAAGATATCAAGAGTTGGAATTGGAACATTCCAATTCTTTTTGGGTTATTCGCAATTCGTAAACGTTTCAATGTTTCGTCAAGTTCGAACGGATCGCATTGCAAGATGCGAGATATTTGGAGCTGACGACAAATAAGTTTCCAGAATTGCGTGGTGTACATTATATCGAAAATACGAAATTAGTTAATATTGAACGAAGGCAAATAAGCGACTGAATTGCAACGGTGGTCATAAAATATTTCCGGTGATTCGTGGCACGGTATTTATTGAATCGAATGGATTTTCAGAAATAATTGGGTGAAATTAATCGCTAATGAGTTAACGTAATTAACGCAAAGGTATGCTCATGTAAGTACGTCTCAACACAAATAACCTACTTATCAGCCATATCCGTGACTTAGTACGTTAATTTGACAATTTGACCACGATTGGTATTTATTGGGTTTTGTTAATAATCGAAAATAATTATCCATGGAACACGGGCATGTATCGTTTACTTACAAATTACCTTATGGTATATTCTATAATCAATTAAATATACGAGGGTCCAATTTTGATCAAACCATGATACGCATGCAAATAACCAAGTAACATTTATTGAGTTATGACATAGTACATTTTGAGTTCGTAGATTTTGTTTTCAATTCGGAAACAACATTTTACCAATTAAGAAACTTAAAAAAACTTTAGCCGTATATGATCGTCGATCCAATTGTCACTTATTTCAATAGATTTTCATTGTCGTTTTGATCATAGGTCGACCATTCCGGTTTAGAGTGTACTTATTTTGACTTTTTCACAGGTGATTTGCATTAACCTATCTATGAATAAATAAGTACATTTGTAAATCTTTAAGCACAAATTTGTTAATTTATCATAATTAAACATCAATATCTTAGATAAATAAATTATATCCACATCTTATTTGTTCTTTTGAGGAAAATATATTTTTATAGAAATTACGTATCTGTCAATTGCGAATTTGCGTAAAATAACCTGCGAAACCAACCCACCTACACATAGGTATATGGCTAGTGTGCTAAAATATGACCAATGTACAGTGCATTATAACATATATCCAACTTTCGGAATGAAGAAAAGGAAGAAGGGCAAAGTTCATATGTCATCACCACAAGACGTTGAAAATAGTTGCGCCATGTCATGGCCGATGTACCCGCAATTGAATAATTGGTGCCCTAGGTATTGCAAACTATGAAGCATTTTCATAACTACATATTACTATAACCTCGCGTGTAGGTAAATTAAAAATTGATCTATCCGTCGTAGATATACATAGGTTGCTTGCGTTACAAATAATGTTATTGAGATTTGTTTTGACTTGAACGAATGAGCAGATGACAGCTGTCCACATTCGTCGAACGATTGCTAAGCGTAGTGTGAATGATAAACGAATTCGACTATTCAAGGTCTTCCAATCCTTAATATAGTAACTAAAATGTGTACACTCGTAACAAATGGTTAAGGCTGCCGACAACAGGATGGTACCGCACAAGACAAATATGTCTTTCACAGATTCGAATGAAACAGGGTCGGACTCGTGGAAGGTTATTGGGTCCCCCACATTGTACAGAACCTTCGAAAAATATTTCATATAGTTCGAATTGTTATAACTACGCAGATGTTCTAGGTCATCATACAACTCATACAATTCATTCCATCTCTTGCCCAAACCTGAAGATAGTAATAACCCCATTTGCTTAACAAATATTGGGAGCAGATAATTTGCGTTTCCCACATCTAAGCTGATATGAAGAAATGGTGTATCTTCCCTAACCTTAATTATTAAACGCGAGTCGCTCCATTGCAAGACATTATAGAAACGTTTAAGGATTTTTGAACTGTCCATTACGGCAAATATTACTTTAGTGTCTAATGACTCGTGTTCATATTGAATTGACTTGAATTGTGTAACATTCCGGATCAAGTATTGCCAATGTTTGTAATTAGAATTTGGAACAAACATAAGTTTCTTACTCAGGTGATTAAACGTGTCAATGTAGTTGGTCTTTTTTGCTGAATAACTCCAAGTATGCTGGGATCAATAAGGACCTCAGCGTAGAAAAGGACTGGTTCGCGGATTCAGCAAAATGGAATGATGCCATCGTGATGATACGAATTTCTGAATCCTTAAGTAACATTTTAAATGTGGATGGGACCTTTGGAGCCTGTTTGGCAGTCATAAACGAGAAAATCGACCCTGTGTACAAATTATCTATGATTGTATAACCACCTCCCAGGAACCAGACAGTGAGCATTATTTTGGCAAACCATTTCTTATTTCCAAACATTTTCAAAGTGCTCCCACTTACTTGTCCGAACAGTATTGAAGTCACGTTTAAAAAATCCTGAACCATATTTTCGGAAACTTTCAATGCGTTTTTCTCAACACGTGCAAATGCACATATAAGCGTAATAGTCACACAACATATGAATAAAGTTGTCCACACAGTGGTGCTAAAAGGTGCCGTAAATGCCTCAATTCCACCAAGCACTGCCGGCAATGGTACAACAAACACAAATTGAACTGGTTTAAATCTGACATTGTAAATTCCACTTGAATACAACTCCGCAGAAGTATAGTTCCTCGAAAAAATACTATATTCGAATTTGTATAAGTGTGAATCTCCATGGATTGCTGTGACTAGGGTAAAATTGAAAGTCTTAGATAGCGAGACGATTTTGCATAAGTTTGGGATTAATTCGTTGGAGGAATCAATTAGTGCATTGTCACAGTGGTCCTGATCACTTGTTTCGAAATCGATGTTAGTGATAATTTCGCGTTGATGCAGATTACTATTAAGAGATGACCATATACGGTGAATTTTTGGTAGGGACAAATTTGTCGAAATAATCTCTACAGCCTCCGTGTGGTAACAAGCAATGCAGGGAACATATATCGTACTTGGGATTTGAAAATTGAACAAGATTAGAATCCCTGATCCTTCGAGTTCATGATATTCATTGTTTAAAACACTTTTGGGGTCATCCGTGTGCTGAAAGAGATATGCAGTGTTGAGGAATTTTAGCGTGAAATATTGTAAATGATTAGCAATTGAATAGCCATTAATACTGGTTGTAAATGTGGAGAGTTGGAGGTGTATGAATGTGATGGGTGTCTGCCTGGACGCTAAGTGATATCCAAGTGGCGTATAATCGTAGTCCAGTCTATCGTACTTTGTGGAATTAATAGGAAATTGGTACTGGATGCGTGGCGTATAGGCATTATGGCGTTGTATTTCGTATAAATATGGGAAATTTGGGTAAGTCGAAATTGTACTGTCTGGCCAATAAATGAAACTTATGTGACAATTTTCAAACAAATTTGGAATGTTCCATAAACTATTTCCACAAATTGAAGAGAAAATAAAATGTAGCTGAAAAAACAAAAGTTTTACTGTCTGCATTATTTTAGTTAAAGTATGTATTTAACTGTTAGGGTTTGTCTAATGGCTTGGCAAGTTATTCAAATATGTCTGAAGCTGACTAACACTGGAAATCTTACAATTGTCTGTAATTACTTACACAGGGTGGGGTTCATATATAATAGAAATACCAGGGTTACCGGATAAATACGAAGGGAATAACAGTACACACAGAAAACTACGAATGTTTCCCAAGTCTAGCTGAATCACATCAGCCATTAACCGATTTAGTGAATCCGAAAAAATTATTTTTATGGAAATGAATCCTAAGGGATTGGGAGAAAATAATACGTGACTGAAAAAAAATGTTAAGGCGAGAGAAAATGTGTCAACAATTTTATGTTGAGGCTATGACAACCTTGTTAT
This sequence comes from Folsomia candida, assembly GCF_002217175.1. NCBI lineage: Eukaryota > Metazoa > Arthropoda > Collembola > Entomobryomorpha > Isotomidae > Folsomia > Folsomia candida. The sequence continues at coordinate 10,643,358 of NW_019091197.1, read as the reverse complement.
CGTATCTGTGCGTAATTGACTAAACAGTATTGACAAATGAGACGAAATCAACCGTACAAAGAAGCGTCAAATACCCATGAAAAATAGGTTGACGTCAATTGGTGACACTTGTGTGAATTCTTGAATTTACGTGGATATTAATAGTTTAAGCTGGAAAACCGATTGTGGAATGAGTTTGATAGTTGGAAATTCCATGTACTTGCACAAACAACTCGGTTGCACGAAATGTCACGTCCATGTTCAGTGGCGTAGTCATAGATTTTTCTTCCCAGGGGGATTTTGTATGTTGAGGGCCGCTTTACATTTTCGGTTTCATGGCCAGAATCCCACAATCTCATTGTTCAAGAACTTTCACAAATTGGAAATTCTCGGAAAATTCTATTCATCCTACCTAAAACACATGTATGTACATAAGTTACCTAAAACTAAATTAAGCAGCAACAGCTAAAGTTTGGGACATCTTCAGAAGAAGTCGAGTACTGCGCATACAAACCCATTTAAAACAATTTAGGGCAATTGTTAAGTCAACACTTCTTTATGTATCACAATCTGGGCTCTTGATCATATCCCAACACTAGAAAAAATGCAGAACACATTCATAACTCAACTACTTTGTCTACCCAAATTAACCCCAGGTCACTTTCTCCGTTTAGAATGTGATGTTCCACATGTTTCTATATAAATTGTCAAAGATTTGATGTCATTTTGGATTAGAACCCTTCAACGACCAGACCACCAACCAGGGAAACCATGCCTTCTCAAGCAACTATCATGGCCCGGCAATAATGATAATAGAATAATAATATCCAACTCATGGCTGGGGAAAGTCAAAGCTATTCTAGCTGTCATCAATGAAGACACCTTGATCAGTTGCACTCAACCAAAGAAAATAGCTGCTGCAAAGGACAGGATTATTAGCGAATATGCAATCATGCTAACGAATTGCGATGTCAAAAGAATGCTAGAAATTAAATATATCCCCCATTATAAATTTATCAAAACTAATGCAACCATCTTTAACTATCTTAACATAAACCTTGCGCTACATACCGTCAGACTCATGGCGCAAATGTGCCTTAAAAAGTATAGAATCAAGCTTGGTACCTCTTACATGAAGCTGGAAACAAGAAGCCCTCTGTGTACATCATTCGACCCAAACTCTATCCTCCATTATCTTTTCCTATACCCTGATGACTTCTCAACCTTAACAGTTATTCTACAAGAATATTTAACTTTTTTGGTGTGCTGTTTTAAACTATTCGATTTATGTACTTAAAACCAAGTAATTTAACTAAATACCTTTCGATATATGTAACTGTTATTGTAAATTTTATGCAAGGGTCGATGCCCCTATATGCAGTAAAGTATCTATCTATCTAATTCGACTACATATTCGCAAAATAAAGGAAATAAACTATTAGCTGGCGTGGAAATTTCTCTTCTAAATAATATTTAAAACAACCCATAATTTTCAGTCGATTCAAATTTCATGCTAATTCGGTTGACATGAAATATTTGCATCTTATATTTAATTTAGTTGAGGAAAGAATCCAAGCATAATTTTTTAACGAAAACGTGCAACACAACGGTTTCTTGAAAACTTTTCATATAAGCCGGAAGCATAAATACATTATTGTGTTTGATTAAAATAAGATTACAATTGACGTAATTAATCTGTCAACCGAGCTACGAAATTATAGCCTGAAAACGATTAGTTTCGCGACAATTTAATTGTGCGCGAGTTGGCCGTTGTTGAGAAATTAGAGTGGCCAATAGAAGTCGCGGGGATGTAACATTTTAGCCTTTAAATGGTCCGAAATTGATTCTTGAAAATATCAAATTTGTGTTAGATATTGCAAATATGACTGACATTAAGTATCTGTAAACACAGAAGGCTTTAATTCATTATCTACTTCGTATTTATTTATTTTCTTCAAGTCCTTCATTAGCGCTTCCACGGAAGGGTTGGCAACTTAATTGTTAATTTTCTCCAACCCAGGCCAATATTTGGAATACAGAATCATATTTATGACGAAGCTGAGACTATATTTTCTTCCAGGAAGCACAGAGTTTTTCAATAGAATAAAGATGAGGGACTTTAGGAGAATTTTCGTCTTGCATGAAAAAATCTGGATATATTTCAATGTCGGCCCACGCAGTTCTTTTATTGTATACAAGCTAACGCAGGACCAAAAAATTAAACTTAGTTTTGTATTATGCTACAGGTCATAGGGAATCAGGTGGTATATCAACAATTTATTGAAATTAATCCTGGCGTTCATACAATGTATCCCCATTAAGATAGAGTACCAAGATCCGCTCCAACTGGCTCACCGTCTGCCAAACCATTGATATCTTTAGAAATATGAAAATGCGTTTTATTTTGTCTCCGGTTCTAACATTGGAACCATATTTGCTACTAAAAATGGCATTCCTGGAGGTTATGTCGGGCTTTTAAGGACACAACATTTTGAGAAAATTTTGTAGTACGGCTGGCGCCGTCGCATGCACATATATTCTTTACTTACTATCTTCGGTACAATTCTTTGCAAACATGTTTATATGTGTTTACACCCCCAATATGTAGGCTTTAATGTGATGTAAACAGTTTTGATTTATTTGCAACTTCTAGCTTCAGAATGCATAAACGTGGATGAATGTTTTTTTTTAAAGTTCAATTGATTTTGATTTTCTAGGGGTCGTAATGATGCAAATTTTTTATGGTAATTTTTTGAGGCTGACATTTTTGGATTCTACATACTTTTTTATGTTTGTTTTAATTTGTATACCCCAATACCTGTCGTCCATCAAATACGGTAGAATCTAATACATGTGAATGTCAGAGACATTTTAGGACTTCTGCAAAACTCGATTCAAGAGTTCGTTACTTTGAAATCGTGTAGGAAATTTGTTTTCCATTGAAAAGCTTTGAAATTTTTCCAACACGCAGCCAGATATAATTGGAATGTGATCCGAAAATTCCAAACTGCAAAAATTATTTTGTAACTACTTTCTAGCGAAAATGGTCTCATCGCCACGACTTTTAATGGCCATTCTACAATTGAAATTTCATTCCGATGGCTTGTACACGACAATTTCTTAGGACGCTTGGATTGTTTTGGGTAATACTTTAAATCATGTATGTACGCCAAACCAAACTTTTTGATATGAAAATTTAACGTTCAATCTTAATCAATTGTGCTTTGTTATGAATTATAATTTGTAATATTTCCACAATTTATGTATGACAAGAAAATATTATGTGGATAAAATGTATGTATGTATTTGGTGGGGTGACGATCCTGCCATTGATGGACAGGACTAATCAGCTGCGAAAGCAAATGCTGCTTATTGCAGTCTCCCCAATACACGGCACGTGCCTTAATGTGCTTCTGTGGATAAAAGGTAAACAACACGAATTTCCAAGAATCATCAATTTCTTTTCTTTTTTTATTAATATAATGATTAATATACATATTTATTTAACAAATACAGCCATACTTATGTATGCTCAAAGTCCTGTTTATCTAGTGCTTAGCTATCAGCCCTTGCGGGGCTGCCGCTTCGCAGGGGCCGGAAGCTTTCTCCGTCCCCAACTACCCCTAGTTACGCCACTGGACGCTCATTAGAAATGGAAAACGGTAAAGCCGACGATAAACCTCTAAATGAACATGGATCTTGATGTTTCGTGCTGAACAGTCACGAAATCAACTTCAAACTAATCGCTTAAAAAGCTTAAGATATATAAGCCTGAAAACTTAAAATGCGTGTGCAGACTCTGGGCCAACCCATATACATAGATCTGATTGAAGTACAACTTATGCATAAGTTAAATATATGTATTTATTGTTGTATATACAGGGTGTTTTTTAAGTAGCGCTACAATGGAAATTTTTCTATAGGAAAATTTAGTATGTTTCCATTAGTTACCAAAGATTTGCCCCTGAAAAGATACATTTATTCATGTTCTTTTGTTTGAACATTTTTGCCCAATGTCTTACATTTTGTTATTGAACACGAATAAATGTATCTTTTCAGGGGCAAATCTTTGGTAACTAATGGAAACATACTAAATTTTCCTATGGAAAAATTTCCATTGTAGCACGACTTAAAAAAACACCCTGTATATACCCCAGCCAATGGGTTACATATATATCCAATATTGTTACAGAATTGTTACAGAATGGGCATGTTGAGACCATATGTTGCTAAGAAAATAATTTTAATGCGATAATTAGTTCCGAAATGTATGAGTAATTCAAGTAAAGTAATTCAATATTTAGTGGTAGTCCCATGTTAAATTCGCAAAGATTTGAAAAAAATTATCACCCGAAGCATAATTCGAAATTTGGCTTATTTACATAATAGATAATAATGTAGTAGTTATTATAAAAACATACAATCTTTGTCTGCTCGTACAGTTTTCGAAATAGGAAGTAATTTTAGATAGTGTTGCGCAAAATTGTGCAAGAGAAGCAGTTCAGACTACATAAATGTGTCGACCACAACGTCTAGTGGCGAGTTGAGAATCGAGAGAGTGGAAAAGAAGAAGAAATAAGAGAGCGGAGAGGAAAGAGCATGGTCAGTATGTAGTAAGTACACTCTCCAAAATCCGGTAGAGTCATATAGATACTCCGTGCTGGTATTGAATTGGTAATCATTGCTACAGGACTAGAAATTATTTATTTCCGAGTGGTAAGTTTTTCATTACCGCTGTGTGCCGGTAAGCTACCAAGCAGTAATGATGGTTATTACGATGCCCGGTAGAGTCACATAGATACTCCTCGCAGTAATGATCCAAAAAAATCAATACCAGATTTCGGAGAGTGTACGTATCAAGTAAGTAAGTAAGAAGCTGGGACTTCATTGGCCTTATTACTGCAACAAATTATGCAACGTGAAGAAAGGACATTTCTGCATTATCATCAAGTCATCCGATAAGTAATTTACCGGGCTGGGATCTTACAAATCTAAAGATAAATTGGATATTGCTGGATCGGGCGCTACATGAGCAGCGCCGTAACACAGTGCCTTTGTCACGAAACAGTTGGATCTTCGTTTGTTCTGAAGTTGACGCCTACCTTACAAAACACCGTTTCTTATATACATATGTACATATATATATAACATACTTATCATAAATATTTAATTTACTCGATCATGCTGGACAATGTAATTACTTCAAATAGTAATACATGACTTATTGGACGACTTTATATATTATCAGGGACAACGGGTGCTCTTCTTATGTAAATACTACCAAACAAGCCCGTATCACGCCGGCCAACCAGCACATACTATTCTATGCATAATTATAACTCCATATATCAGAATTGGTTCATATCTTCTCCCCATACTTCCATAGGTCTGTTTAATCTATTTTCATACGACTACAATTCAAAAATTGGATTTAAAGCAAATTGTTCTAGAAGCACACTTGCCTCACATTTCCTGCAACTGGGGGGCAAGAGCGCGATCAATTTTAATGAAATTTCGGAGCCACTACCGGAGCTAATTTTTTTGATACAATTGGCACAATTAGTGTTGAGTTAGTATACAAAAAATGGGATTTTTCATCATGTAGTTTAGAAGAAATCAAAATTTTAAAATATTGGAAGAGAATTTTTGTTAATTTTTGTTAATTTTTGTTAATTGCAAATATGCGATTAAGAAAATTGATTCTGTGGCTGTTTTGGGGAAATTTGATATCGAAACTTTTGAAAACAATTACAAGTACTAAGATAACAATGTCCGCTGTTCTATTTGATCACAATTATTGTGACATCAAAGATATACATAAAGTGAATTAAAATGATACCATTCGCGCTCTTGCCCCACATTATCCTACAGCAATTTATATAATAAGTGTGAGTTATGAAAGTGTTAATAGTACTGAATGAGTCAGAGTGATGAGTGTGGTATTAAATCTTTTATCAATTTGTTTGTAGATAAGCATCACCACGTGCCACAAGCCGAGGATATGTGTCAACTTTATCAGTAATTAACTTGTTTCATGCATTATGCAAGGCCTGACTTAAACTACAAAAGCAGGAATCAATTATGATTGATCGTGTCGAACATAATTTGGCTATTATATGTACTGCCTTAGCATTTGTAACAGTTCAAGTTGTAAAAACGTTCGCGAATGTCTGGGTTGGAAATCAGATTGTTACCGTGCCAATAAAGATTTTTACACTCAAAATAACCTGTTCATAAAATCAGCCCAATTTCTCTTACGAAGGCTTGGTTTTGGCGAGAATCCCCGCGATTTGTTACAAAATCATCCCCAAAATCAATACTATGCACTAGGGTTGCCGCGGGTGGTAAAAAAACTACCGACTGCAGAGAAGGTTGATACATTCGAAATGTACGATTCAAACAGTTAAACCGTGTTACTAATTATACCTCGGAAACAACACCTGCCCTCGTCTGCTTTTGGCTCGTTAGTTCAACAGCTTTGTTGTTCATACAATTGATAACGATATCCTGTCTCCAGTAACATGATTGATGTTATCAGGTCCTACAAATGTTGAACGTATTGTGAAATTATCATTCTCAATAAAACCAGCTCACTTGCTATTCAACTTACCCCAGACGGTTGGCAGGATTGTCACCGCAAATTATTCCTTCTCCTGAGCGCAACAGAAGCAAAATGTATCAAAAACAGTTAATTAGCGCCATCTGTATTGCCGTCATCTTGGTGACGGGTAATTCAAAATATTTGCATGGATACATACATGAATTACGTTAAACGTTTTAATTAACGTAGGTTGTCCAACATCAATGGCAATTTCAAATGGTGAAACCGCAAATCATTGCGAATTTCCGTACGTTGCATACATGGACAGAGTTCTATTCGGTGATCCAGTCTGTTCAGGAATTATTATTAATCCGGAATGGGTTCTTACTGCGACATATTGTCTGCGATTTGAAACCACTGGCATTTCCTTCACTGCTGGGGTCACAAATGTTTCAATTGTTGGCGAAGGTGAGCAATTGAGTCGCGTAGTCGCAACGATTATTCACCCCAATTTGTGAGTGTATCGTTATATTTCAAACCTCTCTAAATTATTTGCCTAATCAAGTGCGATTTTAATAATAAATTTCATAGTACCCAAGAATCTACGCATGGATTGGCACGAAACGACATCGCCCTTTGCAAAGTGTTTCCTCCCTTTGACTTTAGTCAGGATGGAGTTGGGCCAATTACTCTACCAAATAATGAGGACGTCGTAAATGGTAAGGTGTAAGAAGACATACTGCAATTTCAAATTTGCAATTAGCATCCCAATATTACAGAAAGCTTAACGTTAATGGGATGGGGAGAGATTAACTTGAACTACGAATTCAATCCGGTTCTGCAAAAGGCAGATTTTATCCGAGAATCTGATCAGCAATGTATTCAATCATATCCAAATGAATGGGATGCAACCATGTTGTGCGCCTCAGGGACTCTGGGTCGAGTTGGGATATGTTATGGGGACACTGGAAGTCCACTAACCTATCGAAGGGAAGAAGACAACCGAACAGCGCTTTATGGAATTGCGTCCCGTTATACAAATCCTGCTTGTGAGAGGAACAAATCAAGCATGTTTACTAAGGTGAAACCATATGTGGACTGGATTCAGGATACAATTTGTAAGGTTTAATTATGTATAATATTTATTTAATTACTTATTAAAATTATTTTTTTTATTAAAAAACCCTTTCCTAACAGTGAATTATAATGAAACCGATCCCATATCCTGGGCAGAAAGTATCAACACCTGTGGCGGCGTGCTGGTCGGATCTGCAGGTTTAATTAGTTATAAAGTTGGTCAAGTCTACAACTCAAAGGAAACTTGTGTCTGGACAATCCGACCCACTCCTGGTAAAAGAGTTACCATGGCGTTCAAAGAATATGGCATCCGATCAGGAGGATGGGTTTCGAAGGCAAGAATTTTTGATGCAGAAGGATTAATTGGTCCAAATGACAAGATTGTCCCTGGAACGAGTTATGGGCAAAACGCTGAGGTAATCTTCATTACATTCTACTCAAATGGGAACCCATCAAACGGGACTGGATTCGCGCTAGAATTTGAAGGAGAAATGAGACCAAATCCTGCTGGATTGAATCATTTAAATGATAATTATAATTTGGGCTCAAATACCATTGTTACGGTTTCTCATCCCAGTGAGATTGATGATAGATATGGGAGTAATGAAGTGTCAACGTGGGTCGTGCATAATAGAGAGGTGCAGACTGCATTAAGCGTTAATATTACACGACAGGACATTGATTGTGGTGGAGATTTATTGAGAATTTATTCTCTTATTGGAAATGATGCAAGCTTTAGACAGGATGTCGAGTAAGTAGAGATGTGCAAACAGTTGTGTAATTTTTTGAGGAATTAAAATTATAATTGTATTTATATGAGCAGATCATGTGGCAGTGTGATCCCAGGGAGAACATTCATTGCGGAGGATAATGTGATGATTGCCGTTTTCAAAAGTGATAGCATAATGGAGAGGAAAGGATTTGCTGCAAATTTTTTTCAAGGATGACTAGAAATTTATGGAGTTTATGAAATTGACAATTTTAAATATTTATAATGATAATTAGCCATGAATAAAAAATTCGATAAATTTGAAATCCTGCGTACATCGCATTTCCAACAAACCTGTTTATCGATCTCAAATCACCTAGAAACATACTCATATTGAAATAGTAAGAGTGGGAGGGGTCTCACCTTTGGTTGTTGATTTTCGGATGTAGGCCTTTTCGTCAACGTTTCTAACCTTCTTGGTTCTTCTACAGGACGGCGGAGATTTTATAGGTGACGACTCACTAGGTTTATGATGATTAGTGAGGGTGAGGATGGAAATAAAGAAGGAGAGAACGAAAATACCGCGACTCCACAATTGTGGGCGACGCGGTATTTCCTTAAAATTACACTCATCATACATGATAAAATTAAACTGTGCATACATGTGTAACATTAATTAACCTAACCCACCAAGGTACGGAATCCATAGGAACCAATAAAATTGCTACTCTAACATTATTATTTTATTCAAATGGAAACTTTTGTTCCTTAGGTAAAACGAAACATAATTTTGTTTGTTTAATTTTTAAATTATTTTTCAACACGGCGCCCCAATCTCGACCAAGGGTCCCTCGTATACTTTCAGCTTATCGTCGCCATCCGGTGTCAGCTGGTCATTTATGTAGGTAAAAATGTGAATGTAAAAATATATTACGAACGGGGTTAAGAAGAATGGAATAAAGAAACAAATCCAAAGCATAAATTTCATCCTGAGTTCTATAATTCTATAGTTATGGGTTATCTGACAAGGAAAACCACCGAAGGTGTCCAACGAGTTAAGGGTTAACACATATACCAAAATGTGCACAATAGATGACTTCTATCGTGAACTATCGTGAACGTGTAAAATTCACTTTTCGTCAAGTTGTGACGATGTTTGTGACGAGCGCGTGACTATCGAGCGCAATGAGTTTCCTGTGGAGTTCGACTCCGCTCATCCTCACCTTGACCTTGTTGATGAAATCCATCACCAAAACCTACATACAAATGTTTTGATATAGTTATTGTTTTTAATTTAATAGGTTTTTTGTTTTTTCAAAATCTCAAAATTTTTCAAAATCAAGATCAAAATTTTTCGAAATTTTGAGAAAATTTTGAAAACATTATGAGATTTAAAAAAATAAAAATCCAATTAAATTTAAAAAAAAAATTAAAAACAAGAACGATATCAAAATATTCGTGGGTTCTGGTGATGGATTTTTTCATCAACAATATCAAGGTGAGGATGAGCGGAGTCGAACTCGCCTGGAAACTCATTACGCTCGATGGTCACGCGCTCGTCACAAACATCGTCACAACTTGACGAAAAGTGAATTTTACACGGAAATTCTTTCAGTTCACCAAAGGAGATTGAGAAGGCAACCTTTACCGGGTTGCACGAGAGCATAGCCAAAAGCGTTACGCTCAGTTAGAGAGATACGTAGAAGTTGTGCTCATACACATAAAGACAAGGCGAGCGGAGAGATCCCGTCCTTGTCTGGACCTGGCTTACCAAAGTCTAAAGGGGACTTTGGGGCCGGGTTAATAAGAATGGCCAATGCTTTTAAGATATGCCATGTATTAGTTATGGAGCGGTGGAGAGGAGCAAATTAGAAAGTCTAGTCAAAAAAGGTTGTGTTGCTACCCCACTCTAGTTGAAGAGATTCCTACTCACGCTGTATAAGAGTTATGCGGTGGACTGGAGTCGAAGTAGGAAAATGATGATGATGCACATCAAAAGTACATAACTAATAGGGAATTTATTGTCGTAAGAATGTTAATAAGCTGAATAAGGGCTTTGAGCCGCTACCTCTGTAATCAGTGGTAGTGCCAATTTCTGGCTTGTTAGTTAGAGAGAGAATACATACATACATGTGCATGGGGAGTTGACTCGTCGCGAGTCAAAATCATAGTGGGCGATTTGGAGCTCGGAAGCTCCTTAAATAGTGAGCTGCGGGTATCTCACCCGCATAACCTATTTGGCCTTCACGGCACAATTAACCAAAACCAGTCTCTGGCTTCGGCTAGACATTTATAATTTAATTAATTAAGTCGACGCGACGGAATCCGCGTCGTGTAGGCTTTCAGCCCTACAAGGTGTCGACCCTTAAATCGTTGGACACCTCGGTAGTTTTCCTTGTGAGTTGCGCCTAATTCTAGAAGAACAGGCATAGAAAGACGATTAAGAACATGTTAAAAATTGCAACCTTTTGCTTCCATTTGAAAGTCAATAATGTAATTTGTAATTACGCATGCTACCTGGGGTGTGAATGCGATAACAAAGCTCATCGGGAGAAATTCCGCCGCGAAGATAGCACTAAATATCATGCTGAATTTCCTTATCATTTCAAAATTGCTGGGTTCTTTTGAACCCTTGGAAAAAATTTGGTGAATTAAAAAAAAACAGATGGTAGTGAAGACAGCCGTGAAGAGAGTGCTGGTTACTATTAAATAACGCGCTTTTTTCGTCATATTCGAAATCATGCGGTATTATCGTTTGGAAACGGACACTTTGAATATATGGAGGTGACATTTTCTTTCGTAAAGATTTGTATAAAGCTCAAATGTTGCCACATTCCGAGGGTAGCCATCCTGTTGGGTTAAAGGCTTGGAAATATTAGAGTTTTTTTTTTGTATCGACAAGGATAAGGTATGTCTTCATTTCATAGTGCAACGCACTGAATTACATCCCCGTTTCAAACAGGTGGTGATTAACTAAATATGTAGTTGGTCATGCATGTCTGTACTTAATTTATGTATGCTTCGGTTTCAAAATGAGGACTAATTTAATTATAAAAACTACATATACACACATAACTAATTAAATTATGTTCACGTACATTTTGAACGAAACACAATTCCAGTTTATATAAACTCCGAAGCTTGAAATTCAAGAATTTGCCAATTATTTACATGCTCATGCGAATAGAAGAAATTGGGCAAGGACAAATTGGAAGAGGCTTGTGAAACCAGTTTGTTGCTGTTTTATACATTTGATAAAAAATAAGGTTCATTTATTTTTATTGTGTACATGCATATGTTACATATGATATGTAGCACAGCTTAATTGGAAGAAGAGAAAGAACATTGTGACTATACATATCGTAGTACTAATTCTAAAAAAACGTAAGTGCAGCCGATGCTTAATATTTTAAAAAGACGTAAGTGCAATGTTATTCTTATGAACTTACGTCTTTTTTAAAATTAAGCATCGACTGCACTTACGTCTTTTGAGAAATAGGACTACGATATGTTGATAAATTTGCTACCGCTACCTATCTAGTCAATACTACATTACATGCATGTAAATATGCACATACTCATAATCTTGTTAAAAACATGTCCACTGAAAAAAATTTGGTGTTTTTATGTGTAAATACGTGGCTACACCGACATGGTGTAGGTATGTACATATTTGTCATCGCTGGCAAGACTAATTGTCACCAACCGGGTACATTAGCTTCGTGACAATTTGTAACCAATGTGGTGTTGCCAGCCACAAATCTTGGTTTGTGTATTGTATTCAATATAATGTACTGTATATCTGTATTTTCTTATGTACATATATGTTTATGTATATGCACAATTGCTGAATTTAAAGCAATTGTTTACTCGCCCAAGTCAACTCGCCAACTTTAATTAATGCACGTTGACTAAAAAATATTTTACGGAGTTTAATAAGAAATTTATCAAAGTATTATAAGCACATATGTACATATTTCGATATGCGAATATTAATTGTTGACAGGAATAGTTCTACAAATCGATAAATTAAACTTCACATATGTTTGGACCCACATATTCATATATATATATTCAGATATATTATATATGTATGTGTGTATATATTTATGTAACTAGCCACTGTTTACAAAATCCGTATCTTATTTACGTGTTTATGCAGGCATGAATGAATCTTTAGCGCCACCCATTATTTTGTCAGCAATTTAATCAGGTTTATCTGGAAACCATGAAATTCGACCAAATGTGTACAAAGCTATCCTATATGTTCGCCGTTATGAATGTAGAATTTTAATTACATTAGTGCTCCAATGTTTCATACATAAATAATATCGTATACATCAACCAGTAATCAGTAAATGCCTATCGATTATTTGGTAGAAAAAAAATATGCTCAAAACCTACACAAGTATGCAGAGCTTCCAATTCCGGAAGAATTTTTGAATCTAGAGAATCAGGATCGCAGATTGGGATCCCGGTTTTAGTGAGCCCAAATCCGGGGAAATTTACCGGATTTTCACACATGTAGATTATTGCTACTGACTGACAGTAGTACTGACAGTAGTACTGACAGTAGTACTAAGTATATATTAATTTTTAACATTTGGTTAATAACGATTGCTTTTCAAATACTAAATATGCACTTAAAATGTTACAACAAAATAGTTTGCCACAAACTATTTGTGGGGTTTGCTTTTAAAAATAGGATCGCAATAAACAAAGGTTATTGTTATTTCATCAAGTTTAGACTCTAGGCAGGTGACAACAATACCCACCAGTGGCAAACATACATATGTCTATTCCTTACTACCCTCAATTTGAAATATTACGAGTATTTGAGGGCCTCAAATACTCGTAACATTTCGTTGATAGATGAAAACATTTTGAACCGCATTCCTTAAAATTAAGTTTGCAGTCAAGTCGGGACATAGATAGTAATTCCAGTCAAGCGATGCCATCACAAATTCGTTTTCGTCTAATCAGACTAGCCTCCATTGCCTCCCTCCTTCCCCTTGGGATGGTTGGTAAGAATGTTGCAGCAATTACAAATAATGACTACCCAAGTTTTCAAGAAATTATCAAAGGTCTTGAAAATTGCGAAGTTCAATTATCCCATGACGGATTGCCCTCATCCTTTTTCCACTCTTCGAATGACGCTGACTTTATGCATGTACCAATTGTACTTGTTTTTGTCACAAGATCCAACAAAAAAAAGAATGCTGAAATAATAACGACATATCAGCTAGGCAAGAGAGACCCATCCAGGGTGAAAGGGTTGTACTGCAGGATTAACTTCTTAGTTCCCATAAATATAATTGGGGATTATAATATTGGAGATGAATATTACCTGTGGATTTTTTGGGACCATCGTTGCTGTTTCTATTCCCATAAGTCGAATCCGAATATTGGGATGAATCCGACTGATTTCTACGTAATACTGATAACCAATCTTACGAAATCAGGTGTGGCACTTTTCATAGATTCAAATATGTTTATGGACTCCTATGGGAGAAATTTTGGCATCATATTCTTTACCGGAAGATACGATACCGGTAGTTTATGCATTCACAGGTACGATAAGTTAGATAAAAGACAAAAGGTAGTCGACATGGTTTGCAGGAGGGTAACAACAAATGTCGTAGACTTGTTAGAACAACTTAATAGCCCTGCCAGTATCTGGTCTATAGATACCTCGAGAATCCCTACCATCCCAGTTGACGGTAAAAACCCTATAATTTTTAAGCCCGGCCTGATGAAACCTCGTAATCCTTTCAATCGGAACGAACCGGGCTCTTCGTTTGATCAAATGATCCAAATAATCTTTCAAAGGGCCAACGCAACCGTTTACAAATATAAAGTATCTTGGATCTCACCGTATTTTCAATTCGGTAAATTCGGTCAAGATCCAACCGTGTTTATAACACCTATTGAATTTTTAGTTAAGGGGGTAAACGGGTTCAAATTTCTAACCTGTCATTTCGAACGATATATATCATTTCACTTGTACGTCAAACCATTCCAAATGGAATTATGGGTTACCTTAATAGTATTTATAATATCGTTAACAATTCTTACAAAGATTTATATAAGGTGGGGGTATTTTTGTCCAACATTTTCCCCGTGGTTATTTATGGCAGCTAGCCTCGTCGAAAAAACGTGCCCTGTACCAGCTGATTTTGAAAAAAAATATTTTTTCCGCTTAGTTCTAGGATGGTGGGTATTTATGTCGTTAACATTGACGAATTGCTACCATAGTTTACTAATTTCAGAACTTAATTCCCCTTTTCCTGCTAAAATGCCAAAATTGTTTCAAGACTTGTTATGCGATGGAGGACGACAAACTGTGCAACGTTATTGGCAGTTACGTCAATCTGAAAAAGTTGGAGAAATGGAAGCCTGGTTAAACCAAACGATTTTAAGTAGGCATAAAGGTCCATGGATGAACAACCTTGTTAAGAGGCTATCCGCACAAAACCCATACACTCAGAAGTGTTTCAGTTTGCTATCACAACCGACAGATACCACGTATACCTTCAGCTTTGTTGACTACCTCATCAACAGGTACATTTACTTTACGAAAAACGAGTTGATAGATGAAATATCGCTGGGGACAATTCTGCTATACAAAATGTTTGATTCCGACTTAGAATTAAGCCGAAACATGTTTCCCTGAAATTTAAAAGTTTGCCAAAAGATGAATTAATTCATCTTTTGGACTTGATTGAAAACGAAACTGTCGAATGCGATAAGTCCGTTTATATAACTGATTCCGTAAACATGGATGCCGAACTGGAGTATTACAGGAAGAATTATTATTGGATAAAGTTCGTAGCTGGGCGGGACACTATAGACGAAACTATGATAGCGTATACATTTAATCAAGTTGGGGTGTCGAAGGTTCCCATGTATTTTAAGAATATTTTTGAAAGTGGGATTGATTCTGTACTAGATGCTGAATATCGGGGTCGACCATATAGTGAGAGGGAACGAAGAATATCTGTAGAAAAAAAAATCAGAAATACAAGCATGACATTGGACGGGGGAATAATAACTTTATTTATTGTTTGTGGATCAATCATCGGCTTAGCTGTGGGTCGTTTTGCGACCGAAATTAGAGCAACGTTGTGGACTATTTCTTGGAAATTTTACAAAGAAATTAGAAATTTTGCGAGATACATTAAGAATAGGTTTAGGAGGAAGGGGTCCATGAAGACGGTCTGGAGAAAGATTAGGCTGACCTGACGTGTCGAACTCACAATGCGAAGGAGTTAACGGCTAAGCTCAGAATTCGACCGGACCAATTTTATTTGGTAGTACAGGTCAACCTTACTAACGTTTGGTTTTGCACTTTTCTGAATGCGCGAGTTTGACTGCGTGGCGGGATTTTTTAAACATTTTTCAGTCAAAACCTCGGGTTTTCAAAACGCTGTAACTTTTCGAATTTTGGCGCGATTTAAAAAAAATCCAAAACATGTATTCTTAGAATTACGTACTTGAATTTCTAAAAATTCATTTTCAAAATTTTTTGAAAATTCAAAAATTTTGCTGAGATTTTAATTTTTCGAAATTCAAAAGTTGATAAAAAAATTTCAAAATTTGACAATTTTGAAAATGCATTTTTAGAAATTCAAGTACGTAATTCTAAGAATACATGTTTGAGATTTTTTGAAATCGCGCCCAAATTCGAAAAGTTAAAGCGTTTTGAAAACCCGAGGTTTTGGCTGAAAAATGTTTAAAAAATCCCGCCACGCGGTCAAACTCGCGCATTCAAAAAAGTGCAAAACCAAACGTTAGTAAGATTGACCTGCACTACCAAATAAAACTGGTCCGGTCGAATTCTGAGGTTAGCCGTTAACACCTTCGAATTGTAAGGCAGTCAAGTTACATGTTATTCTTGTGCACTTCCTTAGGTCAATTCTTAATAAATTGTCGACTGCACTCTGGTCAATTCTTAATTAACTAACCCCTTCACTTAGGTCATTTATGAATTAGTACGACGATATGTAGAATATGACCATGTTATATACATACTTTCACTAAAGGGAATTTCGACTTTCTCATTACGTTGACGATATCTGTCTGAGAAGCCATTAAACAAATGATACGTGCAAGACGTCCAAAGTTATGCTATAAAATTTTGCAAAAATATTTTATTTTAATGCAAACAAACTCTGATCAGTGGTTACATGTTAAAGACAAATAACTAAATCCATGTATATATATTAAATATCGTCAAGGTTGGTTAAATTTATTACGAACTAATCATAAAAGACGTTTAAGGTTAGAATACCACCAGAAAATAGGGCGTATCAACTTATCTTGTCTATTTTCGAAAATAACAACGAGCATACTTACATATAGAGCATGCAACACTGGTATTGATTCCGTGATATTCTCCGGTATTACCCAATACAGAATCCCGCTTATGAAAAGTTCAATACCGGTATTCTAATTAATTATGAAACATGCTTAATCCCATCTTTTCAGCGAAAAAAATTTGAAATATTCGAACCCAAACTTAAGTATAAATTTATCAGATAATATATCTGTATACAAGATTTACCTATAATTCGTCTATTACACTAAATATATATTTAAGCTTATTTTATTACGCCTACAGGTGATACGAGGTCCAGTCAGTAAATAAGAACTTATTTATTCCAGCAAAACCGGAAGTATCTACTCAAATTAATTTTATGGTTTTTCAACATTGTCTCCCCCTTGTTGAACGCAACACTCAATCATGTGTCTCAGTTGCTTCATTCCTTCACAATAAAATTCTCTAGAGTTGTCATTTAGGAGTTTTTGCACAACCGAAATTGGTTCATTATCGCCCATAAATCTCGTCCCTCTGATAATTTTTTAAAAATTTGGAAATAAATAAAAATCACAAAAGACCAGGTCAAGAGAATAAGGGGGGTGATCGATCTCGGGTAGCTTTGAGCAGTCCAGCTCAGCCTTCACAATCTTGACAAAGCATTGTCATGCAGGATGAAAAATCCGTTTTCCAAAGCTCCGTGTCTTCCATTTTGGATACGGTAACGTGGATAATCCAGTACTCCGACATAGTGTTGGTAGTTCATCTGGCGTCGTTATGGAAGATAATCCTCCAGCACAACCCCATTTGCGTCCTAGAAAATTGTAGCCAAACTTTGCCCGCAGACTTGTTGGCTTTCTCCTTGATTGGACCGTTTTGACCGGTTGGCAGCCACTGGATGGACTACTGATTAGATTCTGGGTCATTGTGGTGAATCCATGTTTCATCCCCAGTCACGATTTTGGAGTGAAACTTGGCAGGATCTTACGATTAGTTCCAAAGATTCAACAAACCATGATATTCTTCAAGTCGTTTCTGTTTTTGTGCTGGCGTAAGCAAGCGTGGAACCCAACTTGCTCATAGCTTGGATAACCCTAGTCGTTGATGCAAAATGACACTAGCACTTCCATGTGAAATGCCCACCTCCCTGGCTATTTCGTCAAGTGTAACACATCTATCCTGTCCTATCCTGTCCTATCCTGGGTTTAGAGTAAAACAAACCATCTAAATATTTAATACAAAATTCTGATAGAAACAATTTTATTTTCTGGAGCTACATAAGTTTGATGGTGTCACCTATATTTTAGACGTATCCTATTTTTAGCAGATTATATGTTTATTGCGTGTTACCTTGAAAATATGGACATATGGATATATGATCACAAAACATATTCTCGTAAGCAGGTAAGCTCTTGGACTCAAAAAGCGATACTTTAATAGGCTAAGCTCATTAATTATTTAAAAGCGAGCACTTTTTTCCTCTTAATCTAACTGCTATGAAATATCATGGTCAATTCTAACATGCGATGTAATACGTCGTATTTACTTCAGCCAGGTAACATACCAAGGTGCGCCTTCAGAATTTTATAACCGATGTGACGTGCATCAAAGCTCAATCACCAATAGATATATTTACAAGCAACTAAACTTAAACAATTAATAAGCAAATATTCCTGGCAAATCCCAAATTCCTGTCTTCTAATATTATCATACTTTATTAATTAGTTATTAGATAACGTTTCAAGCTATCCAACCTTGCTATAATTCCTTACTTAAGGTGTGCGTAAGTTACCATCGGTTTCCACAGTAAACTTGTCATACTTACTTTATGTGTTTATTATATACAATCTCTTCCGTTTGTGAGATTTTTTTCAGCCCACAGGAATTTTTTGAAAAAGTGATGTTTTGAGATTTTCAATAAATATTTCAAAATGTTTAGCTCTAAGATTTTCGTACTATACATTATTGTATTTCAATTTTGCAAAAGTCAGACCAAGCCACTGCAGTTCATTACAGCAGGAATAGACAATATTGCGCACAATTCGAAACGATGCGATTTACATATCGTGCATGACGGTGAATTACTTGATGCGTTTCCATCTTCATATATTTCACCTACCACAATTGTACACATTTCCAGTATTTTATCTGTTTCAGACTATTCAGCTTACCAAGCACCTGCGGGGTTCTGTGTAGACATTACTAAAAGTCGGTTCGCCCCGTGCACGATTAGTATTGTGTTACCAACACTACACGAAAGGGAACGAAAGCGTAAATCCTTTCCACCAATTGTTGCTTGGATTACTGCTGCGACCCTTTCACGCTATTACGTGCCCGACATGAGTTGGCTCGCTCCAACCGAGCACAGATCTGTGCTGTCAGGGGTTGAATTTCGAAGCTTTGTATATTCCACAACTTATGTTTATGTATTTTTGTTCTCTAAAATTAAATGGCCAAATTATCCCGGCATAGACTCCATTTGGAGGGATAACGAAATAGAACATTTTGCATTAGTGTTCGAATTCGCAGAAGGTAATGTGCAAGTTTGTTTACCCTTTTCATGGAAAATACATCACACAATTTGCCAAAAAGTTGAATATTCTGTTGGAAAAAGCATTGTGGAGTCGTATCAAGACTTGTCTAAATCCCGTAAAATATGGAGTGTAGATTTTGACACTAGATTATTCTTCGAGGAATACAAACGTGCCGGACAAAAATACGGTAAACGTAGTAATCCGTTTGATCGAACAAGAAAGTTATATTTACGATCCTATATCTCAGATATTATCACATACGCTGCTAATGACACTTTGCGCTCCTGTCAATATCGTGAATGTGACATTATAAAATCGCTTCCCCAAATATCAGAAATCCCTTCGATAGGGTCTTTACTTTTGAACGGTAAAACCTTGAAGTTTAGAATTACTTGGATGAGTGGGTTTCAGTTTATCACCTGTTCTACCGAAAAATATGTATTATGGATTGTATTAGTAACTTTTATAATTATATTAATCATCGTTTCAAAGATGGCGACCACATTTCAAATATATATTTTGCATCATAAATCCTCTTCATATTCTTCGTGGATGCACTACATTTCGAGATTGTTTGATGACTCTATCGATGTTCCGGATACCGTGAGAACAACATTGTTTTTCAAAATTATGCTGGCGGTTTGGGCACCAGTAGCAATTTTATTGACAAACTGTTACATCGGATTAATGATTAGTGAACTAAATGCACCCTGGAAGGGTGCACATCCCGAATTCTTCGAAGGTTTGATATGCGACAAATCCCCATTGAAGATATTGAAAGGTATTGCGATGAGTGCCAACGAATGGAAGAGGCTCGTGGAGTTTGACAAATTAGTGCAAAATTCTGATAGAAACAGATATAACAATTGGGATACTAGAATAGTACATGATCGAGACTGTTTTACTTTCATTTCTCTCCGAAGTGACAACTCCCCTCCATATTGGTATAATACACCACTATACATTAGGACACTTGAAACAAGAACATTATTTCAATTCTTGCCTCATTTGATGTCTAATCCAGTTAAAAAATCTGAGATCATCGAATTCCTCCTTGGGGACCCATTATACCATTATTTGGGCAGTAGGCAAAGTGTACGCGTGCGACGTCAGGCGAATTTTGACAATGCCTTCCCATATCACAAAAAGACAAGAGATAAGAAACACCAATTCAACATTAGTCCAAGCGAGTGCAAGAAAACGGCATATATAAGTGAAGTCTACAGAATTGATGCTAAACTACAGCACCTCCAAAGGAAATTCCGCGAAACAAAGTATTTCAAAGGGAAGGATTTGTTACACCAAAAGATGGAAGGTTTCGCGTTTAGGGCAGGAGGTAGATCAGCAGTTCCAAGGAATTTTGATTCCCTTTACGAAGCTGGGATTATTGGAAGGTTGAAAGTTGAAAGCATTTCAAGGTTGGCAACTTCTGATTTCGATGACCACGACACGGAAAAGCAAGATCCAAAACAAGACTTTAAACCAATGTCATTGGATGGTGAGAATAAAATTTTATAAAGCTTTGAACCTTCAAGTATATAACAACTATGGGATCGCTTTACTTCACTCACTGAAAACTATCCATGCGACCTATCCGGTCACAAGAAGTCGCCGTAATTTCACTGTGCTGTGTTTGGTGGAAATGGAGGAAAGTGCCCATTACCACACCCCCAAGGGGTGTGACCAATGACCAATTTGAATTTATTTGGACGCCATTGGTGTCGTACTATTGTTTCGCCATAGTGTTGGATTTTGGTATTTCGAAAATCGAAAGTTTTCGTTATTAAAGTGTGTTACGTTACTTGACCTTGTGACCTTAATTCTAGGTCACAAAGGTCAAAATTTCAAATTTTGAAAATTTAAATTGTTCTGCATAGTTCAGGGTTACCAAAATAGTATAAATCTTGAAAATCCGTTAAGAATTGAATAAGTAACACGTACTAGAAATTTATGCAATTTTAAGCATTTCCCCATGCGTTCAAAAAGGTCCTTCTAAAAAGAAGCAAACCATCGGGCTACTACATGTGCAAAGGACATTAGGATCTGAGAATGGCATGTGGAGGGGTTCCCATCCTTAGCGGTCGGTTAATGTCTCAGCGATGTTTTCTCGATGGCAAACTCGTGTCTAGTAACTTACTAGGTTACCTAACCTAACCTGAGGTGCTTACTAGTTGTAAGCACTTCAACGTAGGTACCAGCTTTATTGGTGCGAACTTGGTGCAAGTTCGCCAGGGATATGTCCTCAATGACTTATCATTTCATAATCGTTACAAATCGTTACGATTTTTGGTGGGTAATCGTTGATGGTGTTCGTTGGATAATAATAACAGAAGATAAGATTTGTAAATTTTATATTCTCTTTATTATTCTCTTCGTTATATCAGTTTAAGAATATTTTAAATTTATGTCTAGATTATAACTACATAAAATATATGAATCTCTTCTTTAAAGAAACTAGAGGAATTGCAATGGGAAATGCAGCTTCAGTTAGGATTGCAAATATTACTACACATTTCTAATTAAAGCAATTATTTCTAATTTGACTCCTTTCCATCCTCTCATGTTTATATTGTATGTTTCATACGGTTTGAGGACTTAAAATTTCTTTAAAACTTCACAGTTTTATTTTTGAGAACCAAGCTTTCTACAATTTTACATTGTCTTCATCAGGGTTGACGATAACATAGTTTGCCAAAGAGGGACTCAACAAATTTCATTACATAACAATAATACTATTTTCCTTGGTGATTATGGGATCTTTATAAGTGGATGTTTTAGTTACTTTAACAAATAATGAATTATCCACATCTTTATATAAGAAACAAATGTCTTATCCATTGTATGCTCAAGTTTCACAATTCTCAAAATGATTTTGGGCAAAAACCCGGCTATTCTTTGCAGCAATAATTTGCTCCATTTTGTCGGCCACCTTAACCAATGCGGTATCCATGTCCATTGAAGTTGAAGACACGGTGGGAGCTAAGAAAATCCAAGTAAGTCAAGCGTTGCTTTGGTTTTACAATTGAAATTATATTTTTAGAATTTATTTATTTTTAGCGATCATGCGGTCCGGGAATTGTTCAACGTGTTTCCTTTACTGATGTTGCGCATTGTTGCGGTTTATGTATTCATTCGATATTTGGCTTCATTTGTGCATACAACCAATAATTTAGTTTTCAATTTTGATGATAAATAAAGTGCAAATTGTAAAAATACCCGATCGTAAGTTTTTTTATTTTATATTTTAAATATTTGCTTCCAAGATTTCAAACAAGAGATTGCATATGAAAGTCTAAGTAATTCGATCTTGCTGTCCTATCCTAAATCAAATATCGGTTTTGCATGTTTGTCGATCCCCTTTAAATTGCCTGGATGACTACATGCACACTTCATATGGACATATATGATTTGATAATTGTCTCATTTTACTTACTCTACCACATACATTTAACACATTAATGAGAATATGGGGGGAAATACAGTACTTAAAACTGCTTGTACCCTATTTAGAGAGCCTAAACTACAGAGTTGTTATTTCTGATCTAAATCTAATCTAAAATTTCTGCTCAAATTTAACTGAACAATTAACTTTTAGAACAAGTGATATTTGATCCTCCGACAAAACTTTAGCTTTCATTTCTGGGGTATTCAAGACCCGTCGGTGAAATTGGGTTTAGGAATCGAAATGTACCTTAAAATGCAAAACCATGTGAGGTTCAGTTGCCCCTTGCTTTTGGATGGTTGGAATACTTAAACTTCAAAAGTTATGTTTTTGTAGAATACATCCATACATATACACGCAGAATACAATACATTTAATATACATCCCAGTCATGTATCTCTCTATGCTGAATTATTTATTTCGGACCGTTAAGTTGGTTTCGAACACGCAACATAATACAACGAAAAGAGCCATGTTCTGCATATATATACATAGAATGAAATGGGTAAGTACTTTTTAGCAGTGATCACTTCTAATGCCACGTATGTACTTAGGGCCAAAACTAGACGGACTTGTTTAACCCTGGGAAATATTAAGGGCCCGGTCCCAGTTGTAAGCTATACTATAATTGAAAAATTGCTATCCACCTATTGACTTGTTATCCACCTCACGTCAAATGAATTACACGTAGAATTTTTATACGTGACCGTAATTTTAAGTGGCAAATTGTTAATGGGAAATATTCGTTTTTAGCCATATGCTGATCGAAACATTAGTATAAGGGGATTTTATGCAGTATATCGAATAACGGATACAAGGTTTGACTAATAAATTGAAATTCCTTATACGTTTATAAATGTATTTTTATATGCCCTGCAGATTCTTACCGTCTGCTTATGACTTTAATAGTTATTTCCGTTCCAATTGTGTTGAAGATACACATAATTAAATTTAAAGATTGGGCTGGGTTATTGCGTGCCATAAATGTTCATGCCAGGTTGTATGACAGGCTGTAGAATCTATTTTTGACGTTACCTTGTTCTAGTTGAATTGTAGCATCAAGGGCACATTGCTTCAGAATGCATGGTGTTTATACACGTATAAATGTAGTATGTTGCATGAACCATATGTACATGCATAGTTATACGTAAATAAGGTATGTACGTATATTTATATGTACAAATAAATGATATCAAGGACAACCGATGCACAGTTCGTGTCTGTCAGAACTCACTTTATATATAAAACATTTGAATATATTTGATAGGAATAAAAGCAAGCATACTTATACGTGACTGAAGCATTTAATGGGGCAGAGTCAGTCGTCTTCAATGGATGCACACGCCAGATAATAGTCCAACAACATAGTAATCTGTCGGAACTTGAGTAAATATTCATATTAAAAACTAATATTGAAAACAATTAAACTTTAAGATTATCTTCATAGTCCGAAGAAACCCACAATGAAGTATTACATATTCATTGGAGTAGTCTACTCTGTACAAATGGTCACCTCTAGAAACCTTGAATTACCAAATCTACACGATTTCCTAGTCGGAGTCCACAACTGTGACGTTCGGATCATCCATAACGACGTAGGCATCACAGACCCTTCAAGTATTCAACAATATCAATTTCTACCCACTACCATTGCTAGCCTTACGAAGTATCTCGGTCGTTACCGGGTACTAGGTCGATCCATGCAGTTAGATATTGCAAGGGTAAAACCCCTAATTTGCAGATTGAGCTTCACAATTTTTCCAGAAAGGCTGCCAAGTAAGGATTCTGGCTGGGACCTATCGGAACTTGCAACTAGGTTTTACAAAGCCTATATTCCTACATGGAAAAACCCCACCTGGAAAAAACTGGAATCAACGCGTAACTTATATCCCTTCGTGTACTGTAGATACAAGGAAACCATGGAATCTCTAATTGAGCCGTATTTTCGTGACAGAATTGAATTCTTGGGCAGAATTGAATCAACGAGATTTGAATCAGACCAGACACGAAACATTCTATGCATTCCTATTAAACCTTTCCAATTGGTTTCCTCAACCCCGATAGAATGTTTTATCGTCGGTATGGAGGAAAACCTTGTTGGCCTTGTTCAAAATGTGATACAGCCTCCAAGGGAATGGAATACTCATAGACAAGAAGACTGGTTTGGACTATTACAGAGGCCAGTTGGGTATGGGGAACACAAAAAAAAAGATTTGGACTTGACGTCATATCTCCAACCAATGAATCCATTCAACCCTTCTTCGTCTTCGGCCCAATCAATCAACCTGTATTTGCTTCTAACCATATTTAAAAAGAATAATGCAACGTTGTACAACTCCAACTATTGGAACGGTTGGCCCGAGATATCTTTAACAGTGTTCAACATTGGGAACTTGTCACCTTTTCTATTAATTTCAAATATGGCGGTCACTGATTACACCGGATATTATTTTCTGACCTGCTATTCCAAACCCGCGGTTACGTTTGAATTTTACCTTACTCCGTTTGATGCTACCATTTGGTACGTACTACTGAGCTCATTTTTTCTTCTTGTCCTACTTCTTTGGCGATATCTGATGTACAAGAATTATCGGGGATCATTCTGCCCCTGGATGTATGTTCTGGGGGCGTTATTGGAAGATGGCGTTCAACTCCCTACAATAGTTGAGGGACAGGCCATATTCCGATGGGTGTTTGGGCCGTGGATCATCATTTCTGTATTTCTTACTAATTGCTATAATGGATTAATGATAACCGGACTAAACTCCCCTCTAGCAGGAAATACAATCGCGACATGGAAGGATCTAGTGTGTGACTACAAAGATTTTCCCTATACCGAGGAGCAGTTTCAAAATTTTCCGAAAAATTCAACTGAACGGCAATCTAATCTACACTACCAGGACATCAAGGATCAAGAAACCAGCTTGACAAATATGAAGAGGGTTCTACCAGAATTCTCCCGACCATCGCATTGTTTCGCCCTGCTCTCTTTCCCCATCGGAAAACAAGATCATCCTCTCTCTGTTCTGACCAATTTTGGACTCCCAGAATTTGTCGGGTTCTTGTACGAACAATTTGAATCCATCAACTATGATATGGAGCTAACACAACATGTCCTCTGGTTGAATCTATTTCACCCCAAACACCGACATATTCCTAAAGCGACGAAAGAAAAGCTTTGGACTCTCTCGTTACACGATTCCGTTACGCGAGTAGAGGAGGAAATTGTGGCTTGTGGACGAGCAGTATTCATTGCGTCTACAGTTCAGCTGGAAGAAATGCGGGAATATTTATCTTTAAAGTATTACTGGATCAAGTTTTATAAAAGTAAGGATATTTTAATCAGTCCATTTCCGGTTGGAGTGATGTTTAAAGGAGAAGGAAAATCGATGGTTCCACACAACTATAAGGCTCTAATTGAGACTGGGATTTATGGGAGATTGATGAAGGAGAAGGATAGAAGGAGAACCCACAAGAGGAAACAGGCCATAAAATATGAATCTCACAATGTGAATAAAATTACGATGGATGGCTGCATTCTTACGCTGTTCATTTTGTGGGGTTCGTTGGCGGTGCTGGGTTCATGCTGTTGGGTTTATGAATGCATACTACGTGCTGGCTTTGTGGTTGCACAGCTCTGCGAATTTTGGCGTAATTTTATTAACCGAAAAAACAAATGAACTGTTGTGTTAGGCTTACAGGTTAGTTTGTAGAATAATTTGATAACTTGTGACAATTGAACTCTAAACTTTGAAATTACTCCTCCTCGCGTGTACCTTATATTATTACACCGCCACACCCACCACCGCCATCAAATAAGCACAAACACATAATAATAATAAGTACTCTCTCATTGTCATCGCCAGAAAGAAATCACGTCACGCATCTCCGCAACAAGTAATAATTGTAATAAAGTATGTAAGCCAATTTATACTAGAGTTTGTAAAAGTTTTGAATCTACAAAATTGCCTGCAACATAATCCACTCTAATTTTGAAAACTCCGTCCTTTTGAAATTATCCGTGACACTCCTGCGTTATGATGCTGATGAGATTTTGGCTTGACCAATCAGCGAGCGCCCAGGAGGAGATACCTTAAATGTTTTGTTAATTTTCTGTGTCTAGAAAATATCAACAATATTTGTGAAATTTAATCCAACTTAATATAGGGTTGCCGTGAGACGAGATAGACCTACATTATAGATGTTATAGATGAGATGGAACTTAAATCAGAGAGTCAAAGTTGCATCTCATGTCTCGTTTATGTAGAGGTGAGATGAGACGGAAATGAGATGAGTTAAGATACTTTGCTGCGGATCTCATCTGGCTGTAACTCATCTCATCTCACAACATTTTCACTGTCTCAAATGAGGTCTCAACTCATTTAGCGGACATCTCATCTCGTCTCTGGTGAGATGAGATCGTCTCATCTCACCTGCATCCCTGAATTAACATTCCCTACAAAAATTCATAAAAAATGAAAATAAAATTTATTGTCAATTTTTACGAAACCTGCGGAAAATTCAATATTTGAAGACGTGCGTTGTAAAACCTATGCGTATACAATCCTTTATTGTCCCGCGATAAATACAAAAATTTTGAAATCGTTCGAATTTAACTAAACAAGTCAGCTAAGTTTTATCATATTTTGCACAAAACTATCCAAAATATTTGAGCAAATATTAACAAACTGTAAAAGAATCAGCAAATCGACGGCTCTCCATAAATTTATAAACGATAATGCTGGTATGAATATAACATGGTTATAATTTCGTTAATTTCGTTAATTTCGTATAATCTGCTGTAAAATCAATTGATTTGCAGGAAATTGGGATCGGCCAACTGGCGCATTGTTGGCCCTGCTTTATTTAATCCCCCCGACAGCGCATGGGCGAGGGAAAGGTGCGCGGTGCAAAATTGAAGATGCGGAATCTAGACTTGTAAAATATTTTAAAGTACACATTTACAGCATATGTGCCTTGAGTGTTTTTGTTTTATAGGAACATAACCTGTAAATATTGTTACTCTTTTAGAGTGGAACGCCATTGCAGTCAATTTTAGATACTTGGGATTCGGAAATCAGTCAACCTACTTTGGTGTATTTGGGCGACGATAAAACAAATCCGTCGACATTTTTCATCATTTGTGACAAGTTGGCCCTTCCGCTGAATGCCAGTAATTCTGCAGAAGCCATCGACTCTCTTTTTAAGGCTCATTATGTGATCGGGACAAAATACGACCAAAATTTGGATGGATTATGGAAGTTTATGCAAATTCACGTCTTCCAATTA
Source organism: Folsomia candida (assembly GCF_002217175.1). NCBI lineage: Eukaryota > Metazoa > Arthropoda > Collembola > Entomobryomorpha > Isotomidae > Folsomia > Folsomia candida. The sequence continues at coordinate 10,615,470 of NW_019091197.1, read as the reverse complement.
GACACTCAAAACACAGCTCTTCCGCGCAAAGCAAAACAAGTCCTCCAACAACTTTCAAGCCTTTCGGAAAGCAACTGAGCAGTAATTTTAATAATATAAATATCGGTAAAAATGTATTATTGTTCTGAGTGCAGAAATACGTTTACTAGGGTAGAAGATATTATTGTTCATACAAAATACATTCATAATATAGGTAGTGCAAATTTTAGGAAAAGCTTTTGTCCCTTCATAAATTGTTCCGTTCAACTTAGTTCTTGGAGTCGTTATCTTAGGCATTTAAAATCACACGATGTCTCGACCGCAATTAATGTTAGTGAAGTAACTAATGCGGTAGTCAGTCACGAAGCATTGGAATCTCTTCCGGCGAATAATAATAATAAGTTGGATGAAGACGAAGTAGTAGATGATATCTCTGTTGAACTAGGCATTCAAATTATGTCAGATATTTTAAGTAGCTTCTGTTCCTCACTTTTAGCAAAGGGTGTAACAAACACAACAGTAGATTTTGTAGTTCAGGAATTACAATTTAGTTTTACACAAGTAATTAGTTTAGTCCTAAAATTAGGGAAGAAGTTTTGTAAGGATGATTTCGAATTCTTCAGTTGTCAAACTAAAGGTTTAATGCAAGCTTTTTCCACAATTAAATCTTCGTATCAAAGACGACAAAAAATGTTTGAGAAAACGGCCAAACCAATCTTACTCAGAGAACTGTCATTAGGTAGTAGAACTGAATTGAGAGTGAAAAATAACAAACGACAACAAGTAATTGTTCCCGATACATTCATGTATGTTCCACTGCTCAAAACATTAGAATCCATTGTAAATTCACCAAAATATTCAAAGTTTTTTTTAAATTCTAATTCCAATTCGCATGATGCAAATGTTTATAAAAAATTTTAGCGATTCTAAGTCCTTCAAAAATAATATTCTCTTCTCCAAATTTCCCAATTCGATTCAAATTCAATTATTCTACGATGACTTCGAAACAGTAAATCCATTGGGGTCGAAGCGTGGTGTACATAAAATTGGGGGAATTTATTTCACAATAAGAAACTTCCCGGACTATATAAATTCCAAATTAAGTCAAATTCATTTGTTGGCCCTGTTTTATACTGAAGATGCTAAAAAATACGGAATGAACGCTATACTTAAATATTTAATTCCGGATATCAAATTACTAGAAAGCAGTGGGATAAATGTGAATGGGGCTGAAAAAATTTACGGAACGATTTCTAGTTTATCTTGTGATAATTTGGGGATGAACTCTTTATTAGGTTTTTCAGAATCTTTTAACTCGCATTATTATTGTAGAATATGTTGCACGTCGAAGACGGAGGCACAAGAGGTGTTTGATCACAATTTGATGCACATTCGGAGTAGACCTGATTACGAACAACATTTGAGACAAAACAAATTTGGGGTTCAATCCGAATGTGCATTGAATGAGCTGCAATATTTCGATTTTTTAAATTCCCCATCAGTGGATATTATGCACGATTTATTAGAAGGGGTTGTGCCATTTGAGATCAAGATTGTGTTGCAAAAACTCATATCTTTAGGCTGCTTTAGCTTAGAAATTGTAAATCAGCGACTTATGGCCCATAACTATGGATATTTAGAATCCAAAAATCGACCAAATCCAATTCGCTTAGATAGCACCGGACACAAAATTGGTCAAAAGGCGGCACAGGCGTGGTGCTTAATAAGGCATTTACCAGTAATTCTGGCTGATCTAATCGTTAGTGAGGAAGGAAGTAAATATTGGGAGCTTATTATTCAACTTTTAGAAATAATGAGTCTAACGTTTTGTAGGAAATTTTCAGCTTCTAGTTTACAAATTCTCGACCAGAAAGTAATGACACATCACAAATTGTTTCGCTTATTGTTTCCACATGAACGATTAATTCCGAAACATCATTTCATGTGCCACTACTCTCATGTCATTAGACAAACTGGGCCATTAGTATCTCTTTGGACAATGAGATATGAAGCAAAGCACAATTATTTTGCACAATTAGCTGCACATATTAAAAACTTCAGAAATATTTGTTACTCTCTAGCATTTAGGCATCAACAATACAGCGCATTTATGATGCAGTCCACCGAATCAAGCGAAAGTCTTAAAACTGATCATATATTTATTGTTAATCTTAGTAATTTTGTCGATTCATTTGATTTAATTGAGAGTTTAAGATTATTTGATTGTTATCAAAATTGTGACGGAGAAACACAAATCTATACAACCAACCAGATTTGGTATCGAGGGTATAATTATAAGACGGGGTTTGTAGTTTGTTATGAAATGGGTAACGTATTTCCAAAATTTGGAATTATTAATGAGTTTCTTTTGCCTAACGATAACACTTGTTATTTGCTTCTTAAGGAACTAGATGTGGAGTATTTTGATCGCCATTATTTTGCGTTTAAAGTAAAACATAAAATTGATATATTCAAAGTTATTTCAATTACAGATTTATTGGTTCATGACTGTTTTGAAATTCAAAGAAATTGTAGCAATGAATCGTTATTTTTAGTTCTTAGACATCATTTATAATTTACACGAGTTGAATGTGTATTTTCGAGTTTTTAATTATATTGCATAATGTATTATTAATTCGAACATATCACTGGTAAATTTTAGTTAGTAAACTTTAATCGTTGTAAAATATTTAATTTTGTCATCAGTAAATAAATAAATAAATAAATCTTTACTAAATAGTGTCAAATGCCAAGTGCAGGTGGTTATAAATTATTACCTAGAGAGTAACGAATCGATTCCTGATGAAGACAAAGTTGACACAATTCGGTAATATTATATGCACCATTTAGTAATGAATAACACCAAGTGGTAATCACCTTCAACATAACTCAGGAATGTAACATAACTATTGGGTAATAACTGATTACTGTGCGATGTTGAACGTGATTGCCTGGTTGCAGTTAAATTTTAACCGCATGGAGCTGAATCATCACTTTCTGGTGTTTTTCTGAATCTTCACCATAATATGTTAAAATCATTACCATCGCGGTAGAGTCATATATGCATTCCGCCTGGTAATGATTTGGTAACGATTTTTTTAAGAGTGTATAAAAAATTCATTGCCGAAAAATTGGATGCGAAGTTGTAAAAATGTCACACGTACCGCAAGCGGGTACTGTTTGCTTAAATTGATGGCCTGTGTCACCGATGTGCGAGATTATAAAAAAACTGATTGTCACAGTTTATACCCAATTTATTAGGCTTTCTAATAAAATAGTTATTTTTCTGATATTCAAAATATGAATTTGCTGCATTCATTTGCGTATTGGACATTACATATTGTAGGTCTATGTATGTATGTATGCATGTATGTACTTTCTGAGGTAGCCGAACTACTAATACAGAATTGCCCGCCCAGCGGAGGTAGTTCATTGAAGGTTAATTGCCGACGCCCCTTGAGAAACTTATTTTGTGTGTCTCCTTATGAGACCCACGTTTTGTTAGGCCCAGTACTCAGCTTACATTTTTCACGTGAAAAACTTAAGCAACTTTAAAACAAGTTCATCTAAGAAATATTTTATTTTTGGTTTAAAGGGGGATTATACAGGGCGCTAGAGAGATCCAGTGGATGACTGAGTCTCTCGCTCCACTACTTCTCTTGTATACTACAGCATGGAGGAAGAAGGGTGACCTTGTCCCCCAATCAACTTTTTTGCATGTTCACTCAGAAGCATGAAATTTTTTGCATTGTACTAGTTGCACCACAATCGCTCGCTGCTCGATAAGCAATATGTAGTGCAGTTTTATTTATAATCAATTTGTGCTAAAATCGGGATTAATTGATTATTATAAATAAAACTACACTACATATTGCTTATCGAGCAGCGAGCGATTGTGGTGCAACTAGTACCAAACGTAATGCAAAAAATTTCATGCTTCTAAGTAAACATGCAAAAAAGTTGATAGGGGGACAAGGTTTCAATTCTGCGATTTTGTCTCATTTTGCCTCGTCAATGACGAGTAGCCATCGAGTTGGTGAGCCGGGGAGTGAATGCCCACATTGATTCGGAGCGTAAAATTGTAAACAAACACAGGAGATGGACAAATCCCCACCGTATTTTATGAACTCTATGCCTCAACGAGTTCACCCCTTGGCCACTGCAGATTTGGTGCAGTAGTGACATGAGACTTGTTATACACTGTGTATAAATGCTTGTATTTAATGTATAGTGAATACCCCCCCCCCCCCGTATCATTGTCTTGTAACCTTTCATCTTAAGTCGTGTTATTTTTTTTGGACCCATCCACATTGGCAAGATTATGCGATTTGGTTTGTCGTCGTCATTGTTATCCTCCTCCAATTTTTATGTGATTATAATTATTATAATTAATATAAATATAATGATACGTAGGTACATATATTATAATTTTATTATTATAATATTGGATATTATTATAATTATTGGATGAGAGAATTGTAAAAAAATGAACTTCCGACAGTTGTACTGGATTCTGCTTGCAGGCAGCTTCACCATTTTTGGTTTTGTGTGCTCTGTAATTACATTACGTATCAAACATAAAGTAAAAACATTTAAATGTAATCGGAGATAAATTCTAGTTTGAAAGTTATGTAAAAGGAAGTTTGCATCCGGCGGCTTGATAATTGGTAAACTATTATATACCGATTATCAAGCCGCCGGATGCAAACTTCCTTTTATATAACTTTCAAACTAGAATTTATCTCCGATTACACTTAAATGTTTTTACTTTGTGTTTAATCGATATTACTAGTACATTAGATTCAACACAAGTTGGTTTAAATCGCAGATAAATAATTTTCATACATACCTCAAAAATCTTATCTGATATCTTACAATTTTTTGCCTGAAAAAAATACGAAAACAAGGCTTTCCTCATCAGATTCTTCGAAATGGCCACATTCAACAGTGTTGTCATGATAATTTTATTTCCGGTTACAACAGCACTAAGCTCACATCCCACACCTTACATTAGTGATCTCGTTGCAGATGAGTCCAGATGGAATCTCCAAATTTTGCATTGTGGCTTGGAGTCTGCATTATATCTGCCATCGCAGGATTACAATCTACCTACAACAATTTATCAGATATCACTTGGCGATATAACCTGGATTGAGCATCGCAACATGAGTATAGCTTTTCTACCTGCGTCAAAGGGCCGCACATCCTTACGAACATTTATGCTGCTGTATTTCGATGCATATCTTAAGTTCACTACACACAGTCACCACAATTTGTATGTGTTCTGGTTGGCGGTCAATCAAAATAAGTTCTTGCAGTTCCTATGGTCTCTAGAAGATTTTCTCTTTAACGAATATAGCTTTGTGGTCTTTGTTACCAGCATTACAAAATCTGAACTTAGGAGACATCAGAATGGATTCGATCGTTCCAACTTGCATGACTTTGTTATTGCTTACCGTGATGGCAACAACACGTTCGAAATATGTGTTATGCCACAAGGAATGCCCATTCAATTTTCTATGATGAAGTGTAATTATAAGAGAGATCAGAGTCTTGTGCGGATTGTTGTCGACCATACTACACCCCCATTACTTTGGCATCTGGGGAGCATTCAGGGCGGTGATTTGATTCAACAGGACTTGAAAGACAATCAACTGATTGCTCCAATGTCAAAGGCGTTGAACCCATTTGAAGGCACGCAGTCCATTCATCAGTATTTAATTCACATTTCCTTTCACCACGCAAACGCAAATATAATATACTTATTTTATGATCCAGTAGAATATGACTATACTCCGCATCTAAATTTGCACGCAATTGCCCAAGATTCTTCCCGTTCGGTTATAGTGGCAACAGAAAGCTTAAGTTATAACTTTATAACTTGCTATATGGAAAATTACATTTCCTTTGAGTTATACTTGAAGCCATTCCAACCAAATCTGTGGGCCACGCTAGTAACTTCGACTGTGATTTTACTAATAACAATGGAAGTATATTTAAGGATTAGAATAGGTCTAAGAGAGCGACGAAATTTCTCCCCGTGGTTATTTATTCTTGCGAATTTATTCGACGAAGCAGGATATGTTACAAAACAAATTGAAGAAACAAATGTTTTCCGCTTATTAATTGGCAGCTGGATATTAATGTCAGTAATTCTAACAAATTGCTATAATGGACTAATGATTACAGAGTTAAACGCACCATTACCTGGCTGGCACCCACAGCGTTTCTTAGATTTAACTTGCGGGCCAAAACCGGAAATTATTTCATTCATGCAAGGTCCAACACGCAACGTTACTGAATGGCTAATCACCAACCATCTTGATACATATGCAGATTATTGGCTGGAAATTTTTAGAAATTATACAGCTGCAAAAACATACCAACTGACCAATGTTTTAGTTTGTTGTCCCCAGTGACCAAGTCAGCAAATAAGGAGCACTACCATGAAATGCATTATGTTTTATCAACACAGTACATGGATATATTGATGGAATATGCACTTATTGCAAAGCAGTGGAAAATAAGGATGGCTGAAAGGGGCAGACCTCCCGCAAGAATATTACAGCTCACATCTCTTCTTAATCCATTGCATTCCTTAGAAGCAAAGGATCTTGATAGTGGGATCACTACAAACCTAGATACTCGATACGCTATTGAAAAGGAGGTCTCGATATGCGGAAAAGCAGTTTTCATTGCTAGGACCAATACTCTTGATTTGGAATTGGATTACTTAAGAAAGATTTATTATACAATTAAATTTTATAAAAGCGAGGATTCCATTTTAGACATAACACTCGGCTGGAAATTTGATCGTCCTGGAAATTCCAAAATTCCACATTATTTTAAATCTTTGCTGGAGAGCGGAATACATTCAAGACTGGTCGAGGAGCAAAATGATAAAGAATATCGGAAAAGAAGGACAACTCTTAGGGCAGTGCATCAACGAGTAAGCCCAATGGCCCTTACGGGCAGCACACTAACGTTTATCCTTGTATGTGCGGTTGTAGCAGGACTATCAATTTTATGCTTTGCATTTGAATGTCGACTGTTGACTGTTGTTGGTACATCTCAAACAACAACTCAAGTCTGCTATCTTTGTAGAATGTTTATACGAGCGGTCATCAAGAACCAGTGTTTAAAGTGGTATTAACCAAGTGGTAGATACCACTGGTAAATACCGGTAAATACCGTTATTTACCACCCCTGGTAAAGTGATATAAAGTTGTATGAAGTGGTAACAACCCATTTGGGGTACTTAAAGACAAACTTTCAATGTAAATATAAAATTAACATGCAATCGTTCAACTTGCCAGTTTATTTTTTTAAATGCTAATAACGACGTTCAGGTGCAATCTCATAAATTCATACGTATTTGATGCATAGTCACATTAATCGAACAGTGATCCAGTTATCAGAAATTGTTTAGTGGTTTCAGAGTTTTAAATGTGGGTCATTGATTGTAGTATTTATCGTATTGCACTTATGATATAAATTTTTAACTTTATACAAATATTAACATTCACTTCAGTTATTAAATGTATAAATCAGAGTAAATTTGAGACTTGTCGAAGAATTTGACAAATATGATTATTTTAATGTTAAGTGTTTGAATATTATTTACACAGTTTTGTTATCTATTTACGCAAGGATGATGTAGACTTTCGCACACTGAAAATTGATCAATCATGGGGTTTTACCACTTGTTACCAGTTAATACCAGTTTTTACCATTTTACCACTTTTTACCAATGTGATGGTGAAAATCAACCCAAGTGGTAAAATTTAAAACACTCAAGGGATCATTGATGCGTGGGAAGGAATGCCAAATACTGTTAGCAATAACCATTGTGGCTCCATGAAAAATCCAATTTTTTAACTAATTAGTAAAAATGTTAATAATACTGAATATTGACACGGAAAAAAGTTGACCAAGTTGCCGAATAAACCTTGCAAATTGATTTTTGGTAAAAATGTGTACGTTTTAATAGCCACCTGATTTATCATTTTTTGCCGATTACTCAGTCGTTTCGAAATAAACTTGAACTAAACTTTGTGATAATACTTCTGGATATGATAGGACTTTATGGTAAAAAAATCTAAGAAATATTTTGAACCAGTCCAGAGAAATTATAAAAGTAATTCACGTGTATGTTTTATCGGTCATAGTGTGGGTATATCAAAAAGTTTTGGAAATTTTTAAAAACCGTATGCCTACCTTATCCCAACATTTGGTCGTCATATAGTAAATTGCATTGTTCTATCAAAGCGACCATACACACAAGCCCACTCAAAGGGGTGGATTCCATACTATACGTTTCACATAAAATCCTTCCATGAAGCATGACAGTAAATGGGAAATAATAGAAAAATAAAATAACGGCGTTTCGCATCAGCCCAGTGTCAAGGCCGGCTTATAGTCGAGTTAACACTAATTTTGTTCACGTTATGAATGGATGAAAAACCAATTTATCAATTTGTTCCGACCTCAAAAATATTTTAAGGCTCACAAACCTCCCGAAAGGAAAGCTCGTGTGAAAAAATTATTATTTATAATTTGATTCTAATTTACTTACATATTCCATATATCTAGTGCAGTTTGGTGACGAGGGTTACAGCGACGTAACATATATAGGTAAATTGGTCATGCCTATCTCGATTAGACTCTAAGGTAACAATCGCTCTTAAAGCATCATCATTACAATGTAACTGTACAAATAAACCCGCCGATGGATAATATACGTGCCCTTTTTTAGCTCGTTGAATCCAGTGAAAAAAGTTATCTGCTAAATAATATTTGTGTAGTTTGAGAGCAGCCCGAGAAATAAATATAGCGAATTTGCAATGTGTAGCTGCCCGTGATTTGAGTACGTTTGTAAAATATGGGTTTGCGGTTACATTAAGCCAACCAGCATCTGTCAGAATCTTTACAGGTATATTAATATTGAACCAATCTACGTTACTTTTCCGTACGTCGTGAAGTATTTGATTTGTCACATGAATTCAACTTATTCAGCAAAATGTCGAATACTGGGACTAATTCCGTCCCAAAGTAACTTGGTTTCGCGCATAGTGCGGTACCAGAGTAAAGAAGGAAAGGTATTGCAAAACAAAACTGAACCCTTGTCATTCTAGTTAATTGTAGTTAATGCTAAGATATATTTAATACTGATACATCAGCTATCCTGCAAATCGGTTTATAAAGTTAAGTATATGAGAACGGTCCTCACAAATCTGTTTCTTATGTAATTGATAAATAAAATAAATAAATAAAAATTGCCTGATACACACAAAATTATGATCTTATTACAAAGTTTTCAATGCCACCAATCTCATTTATAGATTATGGAGGTTTTCGGTACAATTAGAATTATAAGATTTTTCCAAGTGAGGGAGCTACTGGACGTTTTCGGGCAAAATTATCGTCAGTACATTTATCCCTTCTAGGATTACTAAATATTTTTAAAATAATATCAACCTCCTACAACATGGCTCAATTCTGGGCAGTAAATATATCAATTGATCTACCATACAACGGCATATAAGTATAATACCTTTATTAAAATCACCTACCACCTCGTTGTAAAGGGAGTCACTTTTCATTATGCAATGTCCCGTGAAAATCAGTATCAAAATTTCCTATGAGCGATGTGATACATAAATAAATGCATAGATTGACAATGCCCGAGGGAATTATTTAATATTTGTATGCGGAATAAGAAGTTGGCTCTCATGTACATAGTTTGCTTGCCGTCGGAATGTAGAGAGACTGCTGAATTCAATAAAAAATATCATGGTGCTTATTTTTTTGGTTGAGGTCGTCATGCTGTGGGGTCATCATAATGCCGGGTCATCATGTCATGGTGGCCTTAATTGTAGATCAATAAGGTCAAAATTTAAATTTTTGAAATTATAATTCTTTGAAATCGCTCAACGTATTCAAAACCCTTTCAATTCTGAAAATCGAGTTGAGTGAAATCGGTTGAGAATTACTAATTTAGCGTAAATGTAAGTTTCCCACTGCTTACCTAAGTACATATGCGTAGAGATCGCAAGCGCCTTTGCATTAGAATGTTAATGTAGAAAAATTATCAAGCAGCAGTTTTTTATGAAAATGGATGGATCATAACTTTTCCTTATAATTTGATTTCAATTTATTAAATCTTAGTTAGTTGACGAGGGTTACGGAAACAAAATATTTAATATATTTACGAACTGGCATATTTATATTGGACAGATATCAATAAATAACAATGTGCTTACAGAAAGCACGACGGCTGCTGTGTGCATATATGCGCTACGCAATACAACATTGAGCTACTGACCTGAGCCAAATTTGTTACGCTTAGTTCACATCAGAATTGAAGGATTTAACAACAGAAGAAACAACATTGCCACGAATTTCCACCAAAGCAACTAGTAGTTGCTCCGCAGAGTATGAATAACGTTGACAACGCCCCATCTAGCCTGGCATATAAGACATATGGTTCCAATCTTATCAAAGGTTTACGGGACAAATATTTCTGGTGAATTTCTTCAAGTTGCAGTCGTCCATATATTCCACTCTCTATCACCACCTTAAACTTCCTTGGGACCTTGGAACTACCTCTTTGATCCAAATACCAGCTATGAAACGTTTCATTCAGAATTTCCATCCCTTTGTAGAATCTTCTCGAAGGGTAATATTTACTCAGGAAATCCAACTAAGCCTTAATCATTTGTGGATTTGCAATGTAGACGGACTTCCCACATTGCAACAATTCTCGTTCCAGGTTATGCCGTAACTGTAGTAGGGTCTGATTCGGATTTGAATAGTGAAAACCATTCAAATGATGTGTGTGCATTGGATGTAACAAATTAAGTTCTTGCAGTGGTATTGGAGCTTTGGTATGTTTACAACTTTCAACATGCCACCACCTCCTCGCCATTAGAGCGTTGAATAAGTGTCTTAAAAATTCCGGCAAATCGGGGAATCCGGAGGCATACCCATTTGGTAAAGAAAAAAGATGGAAACATTCATTTTGGGCAAATGGGTTTACAAATTCTTGAATGTACCCATGCTTTGGCCTCTTTCCTGTTTTACGCGTTATCGAGTTATTTATTAATTGAGCGATTGCTCCAGTATACCATCCCAACTGTATTTTATCCGTTCCATTAAAACCATATTTTTGTAGCTCTTTAGCATCTACAGGTAGAGGTATCAGGTTCATATAATTTGAAAAGTAAAATGCGATTCCTTTACATGATTCGTATGCATGATGTACTGGCATCCTTTTGCAAATTAGGTCATCAAACAATTTGGGCTTCCAAGCTTCATGTGGAGCATTAAGTTCCGTGATCATCACACCGTTATAGCAGTTTGTCAGAATCACAGACATCAAACACCAAGAACCAAGTACTAGACGAAATACTATGCCCCTTTCTATTTTCGTAGGTAGGCTACAGGACTCTTCGAAAATGGTGGCAAGAACATAAAGCCATATGCTGGCGGAAGTGTTAACATAATCACTTAAAAACGTGAAACATGTTGTTATTATGACAATTGAGACAATTGAAATGGTTAACATAACCCACATCGATGGGTTGAACGGAGTTATGTAAAATTTAAAATTTAGGTATTCATCTCGATAACAGGATACAAATTCCAAACCCGTTATATGCGTAATTATTAAGGTCCATTCCTGCCATAATATTACTGCAGTACCATCAGTCATGATAGAACAGCGACCAGGGCCTTGACATTTAAGTGTCATATCGAACGTCTCATTTGCCGATTTAAAAATTATTTCTAAAATATTGTGCAGCTGTGGTTTATAAATTCTGGTGTCAAACGGATTTCTAAGTTCTTCGAGCATATTTATATTCAAGTGAGATAAGTCTTTGGAGTTCCTCCACCCATACTCCCATTGATGGGATTGTACTGTAAATTCTTTACTAACATCTGATACACTGCGGTTTATGAGATTATCGTTTCTGCCTGCATCACAAGAAAATGGCTGGTTTTGGTATAACAGTAAAGTATCACTGTGCAACTCATTCCTAAACCATGCGCAAACTTTAAGCTGGTTTCCTTGAGCCATAAAAAGTACAGAAATTCTAAAGTAGTAACCAGCCCAAAAATAAAGGTAGTCATGGTTATCTCGACTAGACTCTAAGGTAACAATGGTCATTACAGCATCCCTATAACGTAACCATGTAAGTTGTCTGACAGGTGGATAATATATATGTCCAACTTGTGCTGTTAGCCTCCATTGATTTAAGGTACTCGATAAAGAATATGACGTTAGTTCTAGGGAATTTCGAGAAATTAATATAACGAATTTGCAATGCGTAGCTGCCAGTGATTTAAGCACGTTTATAAAATATGGATTCCGTACGTAGTTAAATTTAACAACATCGCGCAGTATCTTTACAGGTATGTTGATATTGAACCAATCTACGTTACTTTTCCATACGTCGTGAATTATTTGGGTGTCACATGCACTCAACTTATTCAACAAAATGTTAAATACTGGGACTACTTCGGTCCCCAAGTAACTTTGCTTAGTGCATAATGCTGTGTCAACGTAAAGAAGTAGAAGTATTGCAAGACAAAACTGAACTCTTGTCATTCTAGTTAAGTGCATTAATCCCCAAGTGTATCTAAACCCCAGGGTTAATTTATTAAACAGTGATTTTTGTACAAAACGAAAGGTTGCTGATCCGATTCCAGTTAGCTCACAGTTTTTTTTCCTACGCTTAATTCAAAACTGAAAATGAAGAAATATTTCAAGAACAAAGAATTTGTATTATTTTTTTACTTATTTTAAATCATTTAGAATTTTTACATATTTTTGTGACGTGGTACCTTCTGCTTACGATTTTGGATGGGGTGTATCCGGAAGGATTTTGGCCAATCTCATTGGGTACAAAATATGAAATTTTATACCGCGACCAGCGAGATGAACTGGGCTGGTGACAAGCTTGAAGGTCAAGTCTCCCCCTGAAAACATTACACCCTGGAATATTCATCGTTGCCTAGTTACAAATTGTAATCCGTGGTTGAGTTGTGTACTGTGGTCGATGACTCAAATCGTGGTGGTGGGTGGGGGGGGGGAATCCTATTATTTCTACCTATAAGAAAATATCTGTATGGGAAAATTTCTAATTATTAAGAATATTTATCTATTACTCATAATTTAAGACTCGTCCATACACAATATTTGGCAAATTGTCGCCTAATTTTTAACATACCATAATTCTTTAGATTATGGACACGGTGTTTTCCTACTTGGACTATGAAACTTTACAAGATTCCATCCGACGTGTCTGCTCCACGTGGGCAGAGAGCCGCCACGCTGCTTGGAAAACAGGGCGTTCTCAAGTTTTCAACCCCGGCCGGCTGTTTTGAGCTCACCACCGTCAACCCTAAATTGGCCAAGAACGTCTTCCTAAAAATTAAATGTTATTGCAGTGACATCTGTTTTTGCTCGAAAGCAGAACGTCAATCAATTCGAAATCTACCACCCAACTTCACCACGTGCTTACCTGAGATTAGCGGCACCATGCACACACTCGAGATCAGTGTTAAAATCGCGCTTATTCCACGACTTGATGACCTATGGACGACTAACAATTTTCAAAACCTGAACCAAATTTCGATCATGGTTACAAACCTTAAAATCTACAAAGGAACTGACGACGTAACCCCGCCCGGGATGGGGATGCTTAAATTTCAACTCCTCCCAAAGCTAAATTTGTTTTCCTTCAAGGCATTAGACGGGAGTAAAAGAGCCATTTCTGGCTGGAAATCCATTTGTCAAGGACTCCTAAATGCTGCCCCAAACCTAGAACAATTCTACCTTTACGAGAATTTCTGCCTGGATTTGACCCCGTGTAAAAAGCTGAAGGAATTTTCGCATCAATATGAAGAATCTTGCGACCCTTTTACGTTTGACTTTGTAGAGCTGGATATCCCCGAATTTACTGGAATGTTGGAAGATTGTCGGAATTCACTGGAAAAATTAACCTTGAACTATGTGGCAGAAAACATTAAAACTATGAAGGTAAGGTTTTCTAATACGTACTTTATTTTTTTTTCGCTATATTTACTAGGAAGATTACCACATCTTCTTACGGCGGCACAGTGTGCCCGTATAAATAAAATTTGCCGAAAATTATTTCCTTGTTTGTTTTGAGTGCCACTGTATTTTGGAAATGGTTAATGTGTCGGTTCGCCAAAAATGTCGTGATATGTCATGACATTTTTGACATTTGCAACATTTATTAAAAATATTTTTACACAGCTGAATATTGACTTCCCCAATCTGACCCATCTCGAACTCAAGGCCGCGGACTTGTTCACAATTGAGGACTCCTTGAACATCATCAACCTTCCAAAACTTACCCATTTCGGTATTGATTCCTTCGAACCGTGCGAAATTTCCGAGCTGATTGAATCCTATAATTTTCCCCACACTGGGATAAAGTCCTTAAGCCTTCATTCCACCCACTATGCGGGCAGTGTCGACCAGGTTGAACCAACCGCCGCGGCCAAATTGGTCTACCTTTTCCCTGCCGTGAATGAATTCAAATTCGACTTGGAATTAAGGATCGACACTTCCAAGGAACCCGACATGGACTGTGCGATTTTAAGGGAGATGATGAGGTCCTTGAGTGGCTGGAAATTGACCCAGTGGAAGGTGATTGTCACGTATAATTTCTACAGTAAGGCCATGATCAATTCATTTGGTGGCTTTCCTCTGTACGACGACCTTAAATCTGGCATCGTAGTCGCCATATTGGAGGGAATGGCGGATTGGAAAGGTTGGCATTGGAAATTTCTAGGAAAATATTTTCTCTTTAAGTTTCACTAAATAACCATACACAGTTCAGATCTTTTTATGACCCATGCAGTTTGATAGATCAATTATCCATAATTTTTGTTATGGTACTTGGCCGTTTGGGCAAAATTAAGTAAATTACAGGCCCACAGGTTCTCGAAAACGTTCGGTTTCTACCAGAAAAACTGCTTTGAACGCGCCCTCTCTTAGAATCCGAGCCTTCTCTCGAACCTGTTGCACACGTACATACATCAGATTTTTCCGCCACAATCTAAAAATGTGTCAGCCACGCTAGACTTAATTGTTTAGTCAAGTTACGTAGATCTGTCAAGCTTCATTCGTCAAAAAATACATATCTGGGTTGAACATGGATTGCACTCGTATTGTAAAAATCCTAAATTTAAGGTTTGACGAACACATCCCTGAAGTTTATTTGTCTTGATGACGACTCAAAATTTAAATGGACGGACAGAATGCTAGCCGCTTTCCTGTCATGCACAACAATTCGAGACTTGACTTTGCCACTTCGGGTACATTTCGGGTTCTTTTACATCAGCAAATCAAGTTGCAAAAAGGCGATAAGTAGCGAATTTTATTGTGCTAATATTTATTTACAGATACGCAGCAAAATTCGGAAAAGTGTTGAAGCATTTATTGCGGAAAATCGTTTGGCAATTACCATTTAAATCAACTAATTTCTCCAACTTTACTTCGGGTACTGAAATACAGGATTTTATATTTTAGGCGAAAAATCTATAAAACGCATTTTAAAATAAAATTGGACTTGGGAACATATCTGTGTTTTGTATTTTAAAGTCAAGGATTTTTCCCATGCATGAGTTGTCATGAGTACACCCATTAAAATAGAAAGTACAGTATATTTATTGGCATGCTCAAGTTCTGAGGCTGCCATGATAAAAAGAAATCCCCTCTTATTATATTAACTATTTTATGCAAATGATCACCGAACTGAACTTTGTTTGGTTCAACAATTGCGTTTAGATATTTTCTGTTTTCTAATTTAATACAAATACAAATAACCTACTCTTCTAAACATAATGGAAAATACCTAATTTAGTATAATTTATTAGGAAACTGACTTAAACGGGTCACAGCAATAAAAACAGTAAAAAAAATGTTCATCTTTGAGTAAAACAATTTATTGGTATTTATATTCACCCTGTAAGTAGCTAGTCGTCACCACTAGCAACTTACAGGGTGAATATTATTTTCAACATTTAGAATTTTGCATAGTAACTGCATCCATGAAATAAACGGTACAATTTATAAAACTGTATCTTTCTTCATCTTCTCTTCTTATTTGATTAAATGCAACATTCCACATTCGCCGGGTATCCGGGGCAACTCCAAGCTCCCCCACAACGCGACATACAGGAGTACATTATAGATCGGTCATTGCAATTCCAATTCGATGATCCGCAACATGCAGCTGCAAGTAGTAAATAATTAAGCTTTGTAAATATTATTACTTTTTAAAGCTATAAAACTAAACTTCAATATTTCAGTGATTAAAATTTTCGTCGTTTTTAATAAAATTAGGAAAATATTTAAATTTCCAAAAAAAATCATTTGGCGTTTTTCTCAAATTATTTAAGGGAATTAACTCACATTCAACATTATTGCACAAGTGGGTCGTTACCATAATTAATATGAACAGGAAATAAAAATTAATTGATGTCAAGTTCATTTTGGAAAGTTAAACAGTTGGATATGTTTCTAAGCAGTGTGATTCTTATAGTTGGCTTAACTCGCCCGTGTTAGTCTGACCGAAGGGGAGAGAAGTGGTGTATGTACATGAGTATTATTCGACGAGGTGCCGCCAAACTTGGCTCGGGGCAAAATATCCGGCTGCTTTTTAAATGCGCTGGGATGTAAAATTGAAATATTATTATTTAATTTGGTTTAACAATAGTACATAAAATTTTTACAGGGCTGTTTTTGAATTAGGTATGTATACATGGCATTTCAAAGGAACGTATGGTGATTTGATTCAACTTTGCACGGGTTTTACTTAAATTTGTTAATTGTTGTCGTTATGCATAAATAAATATTTTTAAAACTAATTTTTAGCCCAAAAATGGATTTTTCTACGGAGAGATTGACAATTTGAAATAGTTTTTATGTCCATTGCTCCGTAAATGTTCAAAAATGCCCTAGCTGTACGTGTTGACAAAGATCTTTGTTTCGACCTTCCGCTCAAAATAAATTTTAAATAAATAAATATTAAATAAATATTTATCGTGAACTTATGTACCTAAAATCAAAATTAATAAGCAGAAATTGTACCTGATAATAATTGGATAGCTACTTTATTGGAGCGGGAAAATGTATATGCGACACACATCACGCACAAGTTTTCATGATAAATTAAAATTTTCTGAAAATAATAAAGATTCCAAAGGTTGAGCAGGTGTGCATAGATACATAAATATTATATTTTCACATGTCATGTACATATGTATTTATAACTTGTGTACATACATATGTACATATGTATGTACATACTTACATGTATACGTGTACTTAACTACCCATGTATGTATGTATGAAATTGTTATAATTTCTACGCAAATTAACAAACATGGGTAACAAATATGTACGTCTGCAGGTACATCCATAGTGATATAAACGGTAGTCGACTTTAAGTAAGAGATACATTTGCAAACCAATACTCATCCTTTGCGTGTGTAGATATCTGAGATTTTTTTTTACAAAAATACTTAATATCCTACATTTAATCCGGCTTTGTTTTCTAGCTATTTGGTAGCCTTGATTTTGTTTACTAATTTCGAAATGTGGCCGAATTTCTGGAGGATTTTCATCTTCATTTTGTTCGTGTCAGTAGTTTTTCACGGCCAAGCTGGAGTTATGTATAGATACGTTAATATTTAATTACTAAATATTCATGGAAGCAAAGTATGAACCCTTTTTTGTTAATTAATATCGTTTTTTTTATTATGCAGGTAATTGTTGTGGTTGGAGTGGGTGGAACTGCGTAGATCAGAGTGGGAAGTATACTTGTGATTCTCGATGTGGGGAAGGTTGGAGCTGTCCGGGGTATCCTGCGAACGTAGAGTGTTGTCAGTGAATATTTATGCGATACGGCATATTTTGTACATGCAATGCGAATCATTATTCGAGGCGTATTTAACAAGATGTACGATAAAAGCTCCAAATGTATAGCTGTAAAGACATTAATATTAATTTGTTTTTTTGATTATTAACACATTTAGGGGGTTTGCAACCCTTTATTTTCATGATTATTCCAAACACAACTAAACTAAAAAAATGGAATAATCATCATAAATACATACGAAAAAAAATTATATGTAAGCAGCCCAGGCCTGATAAAATCATGCAGAAACCAAGTTTGTAAAATATTTCCATATTAATTAACTCAAACTAGCGCTTATTAATTTTATATTTATGGATCAATAAGTGACAAGTGTTGTTGTTTCTTGAATAAAATGCTTACTCCGCTATTTATATGTTTACCACAATTTGTTCCCTGAATATGTAAGGTGCCTTTTAATATGATAGCTTTATCCCAGTTCTGTACGACTTTATTAGAACAAGAATGAGTGTGTTTATTTAGTAAAGTTTATTTCTGCATTAACACCATCTCATTTCAGTCTTATCATCGTAAAAAATTTATACTTACATACACAGAGATTTACATATTTATGTATGTAAAATTACAAAACTAAATACATCCTTTGTTCAATAACAATTTTTAAAAAATTCCACATTTTTGCCATGTATTCTTATAACTAAAAAAATTTCCCAAATTTTATTGCACTTGTTTCCACGTAGTTTTGTCTTTCCATCGGGTGGGTAGGTTGACTTTTAAAAATTGCAATATTGTCAAATATGACATCCTAATGATCCTACACTCCAACAATTCCGAAACCAAGATTCGTACTCGTACATGCTTTGTCTTATTTCTTGAGATTTATTTCCACTGATGGACGTGGTTTTTTGCATGAAGGTCTTACTCTGGACAAGGGGCACCCTCCTATGTCCAACTTCCGTCATGGATTCGAACGCAGAGGCAAAAACGTTAGTGTAGGAATTCCCCTGTTTCTCTCCCCTCATAAATGCTCGGACCATTTGATTCTTAAATGACATGATGACCTGTAAACAAAAAAGGATCATAGAATGAAATAAGTTTCGCAAAAAAATTGGCAATTACAAAATATTACAAAATCGTTCACTAATATTTTAAAATTATTTACCTGTGTTGAGAAAACTCTGGATATTTTTTGGAGATCTATGGAAAAATGGAGCGAACCTGTCAACCAAAAGTGTAAGAATGAGTAGGAATTTCGCAAAGTTGAGATTATGTTATACATGCATATGCAGTTGCTACCCTACCAAACTGGGACGAATGAAGGATTTGCACATTCGCTGGTCACACTGCAACCTCGTGTACATACACACGCACACATACACTGACTGCAGTTTGGTTTAGACATAGTTTACAGCAATGCTCGTGCTGTTCACGTGAAAACTTTGCAAAAAATCTACCTCAACGTGAACCCAGTACTGGGACAAGATGACGAGAATGTAAAAGTTGGTTGGGTTGAGATACTCTGCTTTTCCACGTTTCCTCCACATGTTTTGTCCCACATGGATTGGCTGATTTGGTAGGCTTGGCTTGTAGTATATAGTGGAAAAGTGGTGTGTGGTCGGTGAGTGAACTTTCAGTTTCAAGGGTAACGATAAAAATTACGGGATGGAAAAAAGTGAATGCAATCTGATTTTCAGTTCAGGTTATACATATATAAATAGGTTGAATATTTATGGAAATATGCACATAGGCTGGATTAAATTGAAACTTAAGTAATGGAAAACTGTTTGTGTCAATTCTGTGTGTAACTTGTGTGGGGTCTGATTTATTTTCCTTCATATGCAGTGATGTAATAAATGCGTGTGTATGTAGGTACACATTCTTACGCGTTTCCTTCCAGAGGTTAACGATTCGAAAGTATTGCATTAAACATGGAAAGTATTTTATGTATACCTGAGTGTATGTACATATGTATGCACATTTATACCAAGCAACAAACAGGTTTGGAATTCTGTACCTATTACACACACACACACACATATGTACATAGGTACATACATATGTATGCAAGGATTAGCTGCACCGCTAACCTATTTACATAAAAAAAATTGGGGATTAAAAATCATAATTTCATCAGCTGGGAGGAATAAAAGAAACGATTATTTGTTTTTTTTATCGCAGATGTAATGTATAATTAGGCCTACATAAATATGTAGGTACGTACATAGGTGTGTTCAGGGGGACAATATTGAGGCACCAGTTCTTATTCAAGTTGTCTTTCTACACTGCCAATGCGAAGCAGTGAAGTGGTACGCTCGGATTTTAATGGGACCAATTTTAGTTTCTTCATCAGAAAAAATAAGCGGACCCGTATTATTGCTATTTCGATAATGCACGAATTTAAGCGCGTGGCGGACATTGCAAATATTTTTTCAGCCAAAACATCCGACATATTAAAATGTCTGTAACTTTTTGAATTTTGGTCGCGAATTCAGAAAACTAAAAACATGTTTGATTAGAATTTCGTCCTCTAGAATATGAAAATCCATACTCAAAAAATTTTGAAATTTCGAATTTTTTCGGGATGTTACAGACTTTGAAATTCAAAAATTAGCTACAAATTCGAAATTTCAAAAAAAAATTGAAACTGAATTTTTATATTCTAGAGGACGTAATTCTAAGCAAACATGTTTTTAGTTTTTTGAATTCGCACCAAAATTCAAAAAGTTACATCCATTTTGATATCGGATGTTTTGGCTGAAAAAATATTTGAAATGCCCGCCACGCGCTTAAATTCGCGCATTATCGAAAAAGCAAAAATACGGGTCCGCTTATTTTTTCTGATAAAGAAACCAAAATTGGTCCAATTAAAATCCGAGCGTACCACTTCACGGCTTCGTATTGTTAGCACTATGTACATACGATCAACTTCGCATCACCACATAAGAACCAAGTACCAAACATTCGTTATGTACAGCACACGTCTCCGGTTACTTTGTTAGATATTACGTTGTAATGTTTTAACATATTAAGATCTTGTAACTGTCACCAACTTGTCACGTCATCTGTTATGTAATTGCCTTGTTATGTAACTCCTACCGATTATAAATTATGGAATTTGTATAATATACTAACAGATTGAAACACAGTAGTATCATCAGTATTTATGAAAACCTGAAGTTGCAATATGTAACCTGTTGTTGTATACGCCATGTTAAATTTATTTTGTTATACTCTATGTGCCCGAAATGGTTTTGTCAAATAAACATACAAAGCATACATACAACGTATTCATTCCATCGGTTAATCAAATTTTATGAAAATAAGAAAGTAATTCATATTAAGAAAACTATAATTTGAAGAAAATACAATACAAATAACATACACAAATAAAAAGTGTTTGAACAGAGCACGTGTTTTTCACTAGAGGCGAGAAGTGCTCGAGGAAATATATTGTGCGGCAAGCACTACTCCTCCCGGTTCTTCTCATTATTGTATGCTAGGCAAAATTCTCGTCACAATTTGACCAAAAATTTTGTCACGTAAATTTGTTCGCTAATAGTAAGCTGCGTTCGTTGGCGTCCTCTCATTTCGATACGTCAATCATGGATTCAAACGGAAACATAGAAGGCTAATTTGACCTTAAGAAGTATGTTAAGAAACTAACTAGTCTATTTACATATACGTAAGCAACACAGTAATAGTGCCATCCACAATGAATGAGTTGTATTGACACACAAATTTGATATTAATCGAGAGAAGATGTGTCCTCCATATTCCCATGTATATCAGGATCGGTCGCATAGCCGCCACTCTTCTACTCTGCTCCTTTAGAACACCCCAAGCTACCAGGTTTGGGTCATTTCTCCACCGGCGTAGCATTTCTTTGGTTCTTACCTCGAAGTGAGAGTCAGATTTTAACACCATGTTCATAATTAGGATCAAGATGATGGAAAAGGTCGGTCCTAACATGTAGATATTGAATGGCAGCATTGCATACATCTTGATTGACATGATGTTAAATACTACGATAACGATGGCTACCCCAAGTGTTGCAAACAGCGTTAGGGAAGCGATTAGGGGAGCGGCGGAAAGGAGAAGTACAACTATTTGGTTGTACAGAACTACGATTGCCCTATATTGAGAATACATATACATTTTTTTAAGAGGGGCCTTACAATTTTTTATAAAAAATTACCTTCGTTCCTTTCTCAACGCAATCCACATTCCACGTTCCTTGTAGTCTGCATCAATCACGCCAATGTTATGCTGCATTAGCCAAGTCACCATTACAAACACGTACCCCATGCCAAGCAGGATTTGTCCCGCAAATACTGCTGCCAGTGTGAGAAAAGTGAAGGAACAGATCTTGATACAGAGTCGGACTATGAAATTTTCATGATACATCCGAAACCAGTGGAAGATGAAGTGGAATGGATCCAAGTTGTTGTACAAGGCGAAGCTAACTGCTGCCGGAGCCATGTAGACAACAAAGAATGGGATGACACATACCACGTCAACGAATAATTGCTTTCCAAATGAGATTTTTTTCTTTTTTCCTTTCCCTTTAAAGTTTCTCTGATCGTTGCATTTTTCCATGTCGATAGCTATTTAAAATTTGAAATATGTCAGAAACTAACTTAAATTTTATAAGTTTTATTAAGCAAAATGTCTTGTTTTAGCTGTAAGTAAATATTATGGATAATTTAATGTCCATAATTTGTGAATAATTAAACAAGCGTTCAGGCAATTTTACAATTTCAGTCTAGACAATTTGTTATAATTTTCGTTGACAAGGAAATGCCCGACAATTTTTTATTATGTATGACAATTTGACAGGTAAAACTTACACCAAAAATTGAAAACGTATGTAAATGATTACAACATTCGCAACGTAATAAAAGACTTACAACGCCGAGCCAGATCTTCCTCAAGGTTGAGAAGTTCATTTATTATTTTACAAACTTCCTTGTTGAATAGATATGCAACCCCTATGAAAACAGTTCCACCACCGGATGTGATTATTTCCATGGCGATAGAGAAAAGCTGCATTGGTGAGGCAAACGGTTCCTCCGCGGTCTTGGGGAAATGACCTAATTCGACCCAGCGGTACGTCAGGTACAAGACTTGTAGGAATTTCGGCCCAACAACGAACACCCCCATGCAGACGGAACCAAATATGCAGCCCAGTAGTTCCTTAGTATCGCTGATCGCGAAGACGCGACGAGTTTTCGGATCGAATTCGACAGGTAGGTGGGGCAGCCGACGGTATATTCTGATGTATGAGTCTACAATGTTAAATAACAGATCCATAATGGCGTTTAACGTATCCTGGGAATCTTTCCATGAAAACATCAAGTTTGTACGGACAACTATTTATACAATAACTCGTCTTCTGAACGAAGGTTTGACATTGATCATCGTTCATGGAAACGTAAGCATGGGGTTTGGCTAATACATAATTTATGAAAATATTTTATATCAACATATTAGGAGGAGTATGAGCTACATATAAAATTTAAATGTAGCTCAATATAAAATTTATGAGGGATCACTAATTTCTTTAATGTTGTTTACAATTCCACATTTTGGTGAAAGCAAGAGGGTCCATATTTTTTATAACTTGGTGCCCCGTGCCAGAACGTTCATGTCTGTCAGCGGTATATATTCATAGCAATTTTTTTATACGTGAGAAAATTAATGATGCATTTATGATGAAAATCTAAGATAAAAATACATATTTAGCAGCATAAATATGTATGTGGCATGGAAAATACCTACATATGTAGCAATTAATTCATCGCTATTTGTTGAATAGCCAAAACTTGAGCAATCCATTTTATAAATCTTGCTGGACAAATCTTTGTGTTATGTATGTTCATAGCGATCTGTTATTTATGTGGGAATGGATTTATTAGTGCACGTGTAGCTTAAATTATCTACGATTTATTGACATCAGAATTTTTTAAAAGAAATATGGATTAGTCAGTATCGATACACGTGTATATGTTTCTTAAACGTATACGTCTTGAAAATTTACAAATGCCATTATTCCATTAAAGTTCTGTATTAAGCATGTATGCAGCACTGAACAAACAAAATATTTACCTGCTTGGAAAATACAAGGCCAATTCTGATTATTTATTAAATCGACTCAATTTGGGGTAGATACATATGTGTGGAGGCACGCACGCATTTTGTTTAACTTTTTTTTAATGCAATACACAATACCGTTTTTCGTGAATGGAGTGAAAATACTGCAAAATATTTTTCAAACTTAATGCACAAGAAAAGTAAGTGGATTCTGAGGCGTCGACAGGGAAGCTGGTGGGGGGAGTGAGTGGACGAGTCTCCCGATGCTTTCGCCCTGCAACCGCACTTTACTTGCCCTTAATCCCCCGTGATTGCCGGATGGAAGAGGTCCAGTTGCAGGAGAGAGGGGCGCACTTCTTGCTCTGAAGGCAGTTGCGAGAGAACTCCGAGAAGCGTCATTATTGAACAGATCTCAATTATAAAATTAACGTTTTAAAACAACTAAAATATTTTCCAAGTGCTTTTATGCCATGGCCCCATTTGCGCCCGCCACACCCACTCAAAGAGGCGAAAAATACTAAAATCATCATATTTGAACACCTGCCAAAAATTCACTTTTGTTCCGATTTTTGTAATTTTTGCATTTTCTTGATCCCAGATAGTTGCTCCGTCATATCCAATATCAAACTCAAGTTTTTTGAAATTTTCCTGAGCAGGGGTATGTCTTCGAAAAAATGAAAATTTCAAAAATGTTGAGTTTGATATTGGATTCGATAAAGCAACTATCTGGGATCCAGAAACTGCAAAAATTTTCTAAATCGGATCAAAATTGGATTTTTGGCGAAGGTTTAAACGACCAAAAACAGGGCATTTTTCGTGTTTTTCGCCCCGTTGAGTGGGTGTGGCTGGCGCAAATGGGGCCATGGCATAAAACCACTTGGGGGTTTTAGTACACTCATGGGGTACTACAACATGTGCAAAGGGCATCTGGATCTGTGATTGGCAGGTGCGGAAGCTCCCCTCCTAAGCTTAAACTAAGTCAACTCACAAGCTTGTATTTTCTCCAACCTCTGGATGTTACGTTTTTGCAAGAATTCACGTGTTTGCGCATTCTATCCGCCTCCGCACTAACTTCCTTACTGCAGGCCTTGTAAATATTATTGGTAATTACGTTGCCGGTATACGTTGTAATGAAATTCGTCCAAATAGGATCACGAGGTCTGCCTGTCGACCTTAGTTTAATAGGATGACTTTGGGGACTCGAATGATTATCTACCAGACCATCTGTTAATTAAGGAATAGTAAATATAACTGATAACGAATATGAACTGTTCAAGTGTCATTTGTACAATGTTACTGTGTCAGTTTCTTACCAATTAGTTCGAAATGTTGCTCGCTTGAAAGTTCATCCATTTCATTACTGTTATCAAGGTAAATCCAGTCGCTCGATTCCTCATCTTCCCTCTCCGGTGTGGGAGGAACATATTCATCAGGAAGTACGTCGTATTGACATTCAATTTCCTGGTCCTCCTACTCCTCCTCATTGTCACTAATGCCATTTCTGTCTGAAACAAAGAAAATCATTGTTAAGAGGCCAAGTTTATGGAATATTTCAAGAATCAAGTTACTTACCTAGCTCCATCCGTATCTCCTGCGATGATTAGGCGAAATTAGGTGAGGATTTCTAAAATTGTCCATGGCTTGAAAATCCTAATCCTGAAAGGAAAACCACCAATTATATTGGCTTATTTATCATGGTCGGTCATGGAACACGGACATAGAAATAGAAAACAGGGCAAATTGAATAAATATTGACCCGGAAACAGATTGAATAAAAACTGACATGGGAACAGATTGAATAAAAGCTGACACGGGAACAGTTGTAAACAACAATTTCAAATACTTATTAAAATAAAGTAAGGACTTACCAACAAAATCGACAATAAAGCTAGAAATAATTATTAACGAATGTGGAGAAATAATTTATTCTCATTTTACGTCTTTCACAGCGATTTAAGTAAGCCGCTATTTGCTAACAAAAGCCAATCACAGTATTCTTCCCATTTTGGACGGTAAAAACCACTTTTTCCCATTTTTTCCACTTTTTCCCACCTGTCCTGGGAAAAAATAGTTTTGGACGGGAAAATCGAAACCCTGGTTTTACTGACATTCTGACTAGTTCTTACATACCTATGTCAATAACTGTCCTTATAGATACGTGTCTGACAAGGGATGACCCTCGACTGTCCCCTCGTTCAGGGTACCCGCTATGTTTTTTAGAATCTACTAGGACCCCATATGAAGGATCCATTCACATTTCCGTGTAAAACTCATATTTGGCGCCGTGGTGTGGCGCCAAATTCGCCAAATTGGCATAATTTTAATATTTAAACCGCAATAACTTTTGAAATCCTGGACGGATTTTCAAATTTTTTGGCTTAAAATGATCACAATGAGTTAAATTTCAATACAAAATATAAAAATGTATTTTTCAAAATTTTTGCAAAATTTCTAAATTTTCTTGACCGAGGGGTCGCTCAGAAAAAGTTTCAAAATAACCCAAAAATTTAAATTTTCTATATTATATTAATGTTTTTAAATTTCAATTTTTCTGATCATTTTAAACCAAAAATTTTGAAAATCGCGCGGAAACTTCAAAAGATATAGAGGTTTGAAAATGGTCGAAAATCTGTATTTTTATGTTTGGCGCCACGGCAATTCGCCAAATATGAGTTTTACACGGAAATGTGAATGGACCCTTCATATGGGGTCCTAATAGATTCTAAAAAACATAGTGGGTACCCTGAACGAGGGGAACAGTTGAGGGTCATCCCTTGTGAATTAGATAATATAATATAATCTGAATTATTTGTTTTAATAATTAAAAATAGTTCATTTAATTGTATTAAATTTGTTACTTAATCTTTCTTTATTCTTTATTTACTTATTAATTCTGTATATATTCAAAGAGTCAAAAATTTTTGACCACTTTTATCAACTGATTGGTACAAATATAGAAATAACTATTTGCGTGACATGGAATAAAAGCTATCGTGCTAAATACCTTACCATCAAAGCATGCATCAAATTGTTGGCATGACGCCCTAAACTACGACTCATTTCAAATCAACAATAAAAACTACGTAGTAATGTAAGCATTACCATATTTATTGTTGTCACGGCTTTTATTAGGATAATAATAAAAGAATACAAAATTGTTTTAAATCTTGCTACGAATGTTTGACAGGATTTTCCTATTCGACATTTGTCCCAACTGTTAGTCGTCATCCGTAACTAGACCCATAAAAAACAATCAACAAGGAAAATCCTTTAAAAAAACAACTCAAAGATGAATAAAATTCTGCATGCATTCATAATATCTATAAGCAATTTACATCTATTAACTTGAATACTTCGAAATTTTCATAATTTTAACTTCTTTATTGCAAATCCATATAAATTCGTGTTGCTCCAACACGCACTGTCAAAATTAAATCATCAGCAACCATAAGTTCCAAACCAGTTAAAAAATGAACTTTTTAACCTTCGAGTTGACAACATTCTTGTCAATTCTAGTATATTTGTTAGAAAATATTATTGCACAAGGTAATCAAGAAAAAAACTTTAATTGTTTAAGTCCATGAATTTTGTCCCCGAAAAATGCAGATTTTCAACTCATCTAAATCCGACATAGCATGTTTAATAAATTGAATAATAAGGATAAAACAGAACAAATTATTATTATTTTTTAGATCTTTTCTACGAAAGCGCTGAAAATCTCGGTAAGTTTTGACAATAACTATAAATTACTCTCCAGCTCGGATACCCGATTTTGAATTACCTACTTTCATAATAAGGTCATGCATATGTCTAGAACAAAAGCACAAGTAACCATAACAAAACAAATTTATATTTTACTACAGATCTTTCCAACCAAACCGATCAAGATCTCGAAGTACTTTATGACGAACTAAATTGCCCAGTGGGTGACAACGGTTTGGTGCGAATAGGGTCTCATGGGATTAGAAAAGTCTACTATGCCGCACCACAAAAAGTAAGGAAGACGGAATCCAGACCGAAATATTTTATTATTGATTACTTTCCTACCCTCAAAATAAACTGATAATGACCACTCGGTTATTATATCACGATACCGCATAGTAATAGATATATCACCCAACGTAGAATAAATTTACCACCGGCTTTTAATATGTATATTTAGCTTACCAACTGGTTGCAGGTACCACTAATATGAGACAAATTTATTCAAACTTGGTAACAGATTTATTACTATGTGGTAGAGTCACATACATTCATCTCCTGGTAATAGCACTGTTGCCCGTTTATTTTGAGTTTAAGTAAAATTACATCTTTTTACCTAAACACAGGACTTATGTACCCGTGTTGTCTCTTGAAATTTAAATTCAAATTGAAAAAATTTTCAACTAGTGGCCCGTTTGTGGTCACCCATACTGATTTTCCAAAATTGTTGAATGGAGTCTTTCACTAGTTTTTAATTAAAGATTGTGAATCACCAAATCACCCAACCGAACAATAATTTGATATGCATATTCTAATGAAGACGTAAACTAGTAATATGAAGTAAAATTAAAGGATTTGTCAACCGTCGTAAAGCAACCCCTGAGTCGGGCTCCGCTAAGCTTTACTCATATGTTTCTTTAGTCTGCCTTCATCGACTGTCATCGACTATGTAGAGGAAAAACGACCCAACTTGGAAGACAAATGCATTTGGCGGAATTCCGAAACGTGGATGCACAAAATCATTTCGCTAATCTTACATTCACCCACAACTGCAGCGGTGTGCTGATGGTCTTAAACCATACATCTTTATCTAGAATTTTTTAATCCAACTTTCTTTTTTTCTTATAATCCCAACCGACCACTCAAAGATATGGCCCGAACTGAATTATGGGTGGGAGGAATCGCACTGGATTATCTTTTAAAGCCCGCGCCTCGAACGGTTCCAGCCTGGGAGTGGATTTGGATTCATTCTGGGAAATCTTTTAACAACACGGTCGTCTGGAATCCAGGAGAACCAAACCGTTTCTTGGAGCCTTTGCAATATGAGGCCTGCGTCATGGTGCGCCCATATTATGGTCGCCATGGCCTTAATGATGCACATTGTTCAGCTGTGCGGCCTTGTTTGTGCGAGGCATCGCTTCCTTAACTAAAGGATTGGAAGATTTGGTAGTCATCTTAGGCACAAAAACAAAATTACCAGGGTTTTCCACTTAAGATTTGTTAGCAAGTGAAACCCCTACCTAGAACATCTAGATTTAATTCAAAAAGGCATACTTAAATTATCTGTGTAAAATATCGGCTGTGACATAAACAAAAATCAATTGTATCAAATTCAACTAAACTATTTACATATGTTAATAGTAGATATGTATGCAACATTCCTAAATTATTCTTGACCATCAATTCACTGCAGCATGGGATACATTACTATTATTACGGATTTATATTTTAAGTAATTTCGCGCCATGATACTTTTCCACTAGAACTTATCAAGGTCAGCGAGAAAGTCGAGATTGCTTGTCAACGACGACAAGTTGATGTCGTGAAAAAAGATGGCAGGTGATTGTGAGTTGATTGGGATGGACGAGTTGGTGGATTCGGGGAAGAGTTGTTCAACGGCAAGTATGCATCATGAGTAAAATTAATTTTAAAAACGGTATGATTGTTTCATGTATGTATTCTTTCAAAAGTACAGCTTTTAAATTTAAGCTCATATAAGTCTGTATGATTTAACAATCTCATATATTTATATATTTAGTAATAAGTTTAAAGAAGTATTATTTTCCTTAATTTGTTGTGTAGGTTGGAAAAGTTATAACATTATGCTTATTGGACAAAATCTCAAAACACCACTTTTTGAAAAATCATCTGGGCGTAAAAAAAATCGCACAGAGGTATACCGGGCATGAAAATTCTTAGAATTACGTCAACTATCGATAAAAAAATAAAACCGACAAGGAAAAATTTTGTTGAGGTAGCTAACTTTTGGGGTCGGAGGTCAAAAAAACATAATCTTTGACCTTGGCAGAATTTTTTCAAGATATAACTGCAGATCACAAACGTACCTGGCTATCATAATGCACAAGTTCATATCTCTGCACATGTACGAGATATAAGAATGAAAAATGTGGTCGGAGACTTCCTGGGCCCAGTGTATACATAAATCTCTATAGCGTAATTTAAAGAGGGATAATCCGTGTTAAATTACATTACCTCAATTTACTAACAATTGCCCCTAATTTTGGAACAACTTGGTATATGTATAGGTACACCGTGGGCTTTAAGTTTCTGAATAAAATGCACCTCATATTTCAAACATGAATAACTTTTTATTGACTGGATGAAACAATTTAAATTTTCATACGATTATACATCAATACGTAGTGTGTCCACCTGAAGCAACCAACATATCCTCAACGCGTTTCTTGAAGGACTGGGCTAAATTTTGCAAGATGGTTGGCGAAATTTTTTCCTACGCCGATTGAAATCTTTTGAATAACTCAGCTTTTGTAGTCGGATATGGGGGTTTACAGGCGGAATCCTTCAGATGAGATCATAAGCAATTGATTGAATCCCATTTGGGGTAATTTCCTGGGCACACCCCTTTTCACCACACGTGGAAAGTATGGTCATCCAAAACGATACTTACAATTTTTGCAGTCAATGGTGGGGCACCATCTTGCTGAAATCTGACTTTTCTTTTTTTGGGGAATAATCTTTGATTATCAAAGCTCTGAAGGCATATGATACGGATTTTGTCTCGGTAGTATTGCGAGTAGTCTGTTGCACCTTCCACAAGATGAAGCTTTGTGACCCCTTGAGCGCAGAATCCTCCGGGTACCATTGCTTTGAGACCATGTTTTGGACGCATTTTTGGAGGAATTTTCTTCAGGTCTTTTTTATAATATCTCTCAATTTGTATGTTAGCTGATGGCAAAGCCTCACTCCAGGCTCATCAGTACAGAGAGAATGAGATCGTTTCTCGTGACAACGTTTTTCTGCTTCAAAATGGCCGTTTTTCTCTCACATTTCACCAAATTTAATAAACTATTTGATGTTCTGTTAGCTGAGCAGTGGTTTCACAGGTTTCTTATGGATAGGTTGTTCCCACTGTTGTCACATAAGGTAGCATTGTATCGCCCATCCGCTTATCTCCTTCGATTTCCGTTCACACCGTTTTGACTGATTTAATCATTTTTCACTTTTTCTTACCGATCCACCAGTTTTGGATTTTTAATTATTTGTAATTTGTGGTTTTCTTGCTGGCGACAATACTGTCGGTCCACCCCACATAGGTTGGGTTTCCAAACTTTTGCGGTTTTCCCACAATTTGACCGTGTTCCAGCCAACTTCTACTTTTGTAAAAATTTGGGGGTTTTCCCACCACTCCCCCAATAGGGCTTAGATCTGGACCATATTTTGCTGGAATAATCTCATAATATTGTACTACACGAGGGAAAAAAATTATGGTCCTATCTATAGTGGTTTCGGAGAAATTGGTGTTTTTGTATTGCAAAACACGCGATAAACGGGTTTTTCAGAAACTTAAAGCCCACGGTGTACATACGAATATAAGTAATTTAGAAATTGATTCAGTAATTGAGCTCTTAATTGTAATAACACCATTGGGTCACTCTTTACGATATGCCGGTGCTCACGAGGACTTTTGTTTGTTGCAACTGTAGAAATCAAAAAGTGTTTTCCCCTAAATTTTAATTAACTCTCGATCATTTTTCGTATCTTGATTTACACGTGGAGGACGAAGTACTTAAGTAAAATATTATTGAATTTTCTGATTAAACTCGTGTGCCATATCAGGTTGAAATCTATTACGCATCGTATCTAATTATACAGAAGTCTAACTTCTTCCGAGCTTTGCTTTCCATTATTATATTTATCAACCTAAGTCTACTTTCATGCATGGAACCATAAATTCACAAAACTCACTAACTGTCATTCTCCATTAAAAATGATAATTTTTGCTTCCGAGAAATATTTACGACTCCACCTTTCCCTTGCTGCCAGATTTTCCTGCCTCGACTTCACATGGAACGAAGAAACCAAAAAAGTAGTCAAGCTCCGAAAAAATTCTAGCTGGCAATTAAGAGTCAACCTAAGCAAAATACTGAACCTGACATATGTCATCTTCCAATTTGTCATAATTCTCGGAAACAAGTCGACAACACCTGAAAAACTCGAAGCGCTTCTGTTCTTCTCCATGTATGCTATTGGAGTCCTTCTACGATGTGTAGGGCTAACGCCGGGACAAATGCTTAACTCGTTGGCCTTGTTGGTACAGAAATATCGCAGAATTTATGGTAAAACAAAATCTCCAAATTAAAATTCCACCTACAATCCTAAAAATAATCTAGCGTTTTGAAAAGTATTATTGTACTCCAAATTTTGAGGAATAGTAAACTATACTAAATCCAGCGTAAACTTTACTCTTCAAGTTAACGGTTCTCTGGATTTAGTATAGTTCACTTCATTTAGAATTCAGAGTGCACTTACTTCCTAAACGAGGAACAATATTTGTGTAGTCCATGAAATTTATTTTAAATTTCTGCCAATTTCTGTATTTTTTCAGGGTCAGCCATGCACCCGGTTGGGATTGAATTTCTCATAATATTTCTCCAACCTGTCTGTTACTTCAGTTGTCTCGCCATTCCGGTGACGATCGTATACTTGCTTTTCAATCGACCCTGTCAACCTCCATTCCTTGGATCAATTCTCCTCCGTGACCATGCCAACATGGCGACCCGATTCATCATAGTATTTCTGGAATACGGCATATTTTCTCAGATCGTTCTCTCTGGCTCGTTCTACATCCTATACGTGGTCTTCGCGGGAATTTGCAGTGTTTTAAAATACACTGGAGCCACATTCTCACACTGCCCTGGCAGTATCTCGAAGTACCGGATCCTCCACGTGGCCACAAGTCATGTCAACGATTGCATAAGACATACTCTTTTTCCCGTTTGCATCGTGGGGCCACCGATTTTGCAATTTGTGGGTTCATTTGCATGCATAAAGTTGCGACACGACATCAGTTGGCCGCTCTTCGCGATGTTTCCGCTAATCGTGCTGATCTCTTTTATTCTCACGGTGATGCCACTGCTGGCCGCGGGAAGGATATATGTGACCTCGTGCCAAGTCGTGGAAGGGTGGAGGCGGAGCTCTCACGGAAAGGAGGAGAGGTATCGGAGACGAATCGTAAAATCCATGAAACCTTTAAGGATCCATTTCAGCGGGAATTTCGTCGACGCGTGTACTCCTCTTGTTGTTCAGGATTTCTGTTTGAGGCAAATAGCATCATTGTTAATTTATTTATGATATCATGTTGATCGTCAGTAAATTAATGAGCAGTCTTAACAATGTCACCTTATTTTGAAGAAAATGGTCTAAATTCCAGAATTAGGATACTCGTGATTAATGATTGTTGATCCGGTTTGTGATTAATCAATCCGAATCCTTAATCCGCTTAAGATATAGTTTTTAAGTCCAATTCGTAATACCGATTTAGTTTACATTTTGATTAATCACAATCCACACTTTACCAAAAAATCGTATTCATGACTTGATTATTATTAAATTAATCTTGAAGACATTAAATTTTGATTAAATTTGAATTTCCAGAAATTTTGTTTTCATTGCTTCGATGCCTTCTGGACTTTATGTAACCATATGTATATTTTTCAATCTATGTCTCAATTAATTATTTCAATGACATTCAAGTTGTCTTCGGCCACATTAAGCATTCTGTGAGTCCTTGCTTAGTGCATATGTCCCTAAAATATTAGAGCTCGGTAGGACAAATTAACTAAAATAATTCGCCAATTTGATAAATCAATAAATCAATGTAACCAACATCAAGGTAGGTATCAACGTGTGATAGCATTGAAGTGGGTGTACTGTTAGTGTTATGTTATGAGGTCAAACATATGCCTACGTGCTTACATGTAATTATGGTTCATCCGTTATTATAAGAGACTGCGCGCCATAAGGTTTGCACGTTAAAAAGCCTCAACGCGAGGTGGTCAATCCGAATTTACCAATGATAGCCGTCAATAAATTTGCTCTAGATAACCGCACCCAGTTCACTATTTATGATAAATTCAAAATTTGCAGGACATCGTAATTCCTCAATTAATTTCCAGCGAGGGTCAGACCCCAAAATTTATTAAGTTCTTAATCAAGTTTAAAGCAAAACTTCTGTCAGCCAATGATGCACCCGTGGTAGAAATGTACCAAAAAATTTCGAGCGAAAACTCAAAACATACCGATCCTTTGGTGTTATTCGTTTTCAGACATTTGTTCGAATCTTATGTGATGAACATTAAACTTAGAGGAAATCGTCACGTTGTTCGAAATAGAGGTGACTCACCGTTTCGAGTTATACTTTTAGGAGTTGGATACAAAAATTTGTTCACTCCCTACCAAGCGAAGGACTTGATCCATTTGCAAGAATCTGGATTGACGCAGAGGTGGACAATCTGAAATACTTACCCTCCATCTTGCGAAATAAAAGGGTGTGGTTGACACGTGGAAAATATTTTCAGGTTGTGCTCCCCTTGTTTAGTGGTGTGAGAGAACAACCCACATTTCACGAGTCGACCGAGGTTTCACTGCAACTCATACTTCCCGCATTTTACGTTTGTGTTACGTTTCTCATTGCGATTCGCTTGATTGGATTCCTCGTAGAAAATATGAAATTGCTAAAGCATAAAGGAAATTTAGTAGTGGATTTCATCAGGATTTGATTTTTTACTGCGTAATATTTAAACGGCTTGAAGGATACTGATACATTTTTTTTTCTTTCTGTTACCCGAAGGGTAGGAATTCCTTGTTCAGTACAACTGAATGACTGGTCTTCCACAAGTTCCCTTGCATATAGAGAACGGACTCTATTGTGGCTCCCAAGCAGAGCCAGGCTCCGCACCCTCTTTTCAGCCGATAACGGACACTTGGGAGCACCCACCCCGTACTATCACCGAGCCGAGTAGGATTAGCAAAGTTTCCCAGCCATAGATGGCATCGCACACTGTGCCAGAATGAAAAAGTTGGGAAAAAAATCATTCTTTTTGTTGTTATGTGTACTACTAAACCCCAGGAATGGGGTTTAGTATTAATATTCACTACTTGCAATAACATTTCTTCCTTTCCTGAATATAATTTTCTTGGCAATTTAACTTTAGCCTATTTTATATCTAAATAACAAACTGGCCTACACAGTAAACACTTTAGACTTATGTTAAGCCTGTTCTCTTTCTATTCCATACCTTATTTTTGAAATTTGTAAAAAAGTAGAATTTAAAATTCACATGAAAAATAATTATTAAACTAGCATCTTAAATTTTCCAAAATCTAAGAAAACGGCATAACACATACCTGTTTCGTTACAATGCCTACCCCTCTAGCATTTAGAGCAATTACCTATAATTTCAAGGTTAATTCCTACCTTTGTAAAATGTCAATTTCCTTTAACCCAAAATCTAACCAGTTTTACATGACAAAAATCACATCTGCCAACAAAGCCCAGTATTATTCTTGGCTTTTCATCGTATTTTTTCGCTTTCTTGGCTGCAGCGTAGGAAGTGGGGGTTACGTTGTGATTCGTCAATTTATAAAACCAAAAGTCCACATTACAATGGCACATATAATTTTGTACACAATGATGTGTGGAGCAGGAAGTCTAGTCGTGGGGATTGTGATCTATGTCCTGAAATATGGAGAAGAAGTAGTCAAAACGGTCAATTGGCTTATCCAATTTCATGACTACGTGGTACATGGCAATGGTAAGAAAATGGGAACTTTAGTTTATGAAATGTAAAAGTGTGTATTCGTAATTTTTACCAAATTTGTGGGATATTTGATAAAACAAAATTGTCTGTAAAATTTGTTAATTTGTACTAGAATTTGAGTATCTCGTAAATTCAGCACAACTTACAAAATTTTGCCAGAGTTGCGATATTCGGCTCAAAAACTGCAACATTTTTCGCAAATTTACCCAACTAATTGGCATGTTCTTATGGCGTACGCTTATTCCTTAAAAAATTACCAAATGATGAACAATACCTTGTCGTGAATACGCCTTAGTTTTTCATTTTCTGAATTTTGACACCTCTACATACATATTTCAAAGACTATTCGAATACGTAAAATTTTTTTTTGTTGAAATTTCCAGATGACGTGACGGAAATCGTGACATCCCGGTCTTATCCTTTAACATTGTCCCGACCGGGACGGGACCGGATGGGACAATGTTAAAGGATAGGACCGGGGCGTCCCGTGGGAAAGCCTAGTAAGAACTTACCTATTGCTAAAAAATAACACTTTCCTTATTTTTTTTATACATTTTCCAAGCAGCCTAATTCCTAATGTTGTCAAATTTGAATACTCAAACTCAAACTTTTACGTAACTTGTAGCACAACCGTACTACGACACGATAGTCATCGCTTCAACAAAAAGTGCTGTTTATTACCAAGAAGGGTTAAATAAAGTTTTCCACCGGCCGGTGGTTATTATTACCACTTCTGCAGAGTCATATACGTGTGCAATCTGGTAATGATTTGGTAATGATTTTATTAAGAGTGCTATGAAAGTTTTAAGTTTTGTGACAAATTCTTCCGGGTTAGCAAACTGCGGCACCATTACTGAAATTAAAGCTGCATGACATGCAATGCGGTGTTTAAAATCAATAGTTTTGTTCAATAATTAATATTCTAGTTGTATTGATCAGTGTCGAATTGACGCATGAAATGCTTTTCAAAGAAAGTCCTAACAAGCTTCTACTTGGCTCCAAGAAAATTAGGAGAGTAGTTATACAAAAATTTTCGCCCTGCAATTACAATTTTAACTAAATATGAGAATAATACAGCTATTTGCTTACTGCTTAATTTTATTCAAATGTAGTACTTGCGTGTCGGCATATATTTATTTGGAATCCTTTCTAATAACAATTGCAACTTATTACGAGATAAATTTCAGATTTACCTGGACAAAAGATTTTACGACAAAAGTTATTTCGTTTCCATCCAACCTTGATCTCCCCTGTACAATTGAGTATGTTCCACACAGAAGCAATACCGAATCTGAGAACGCCACTTCCACAAAAATCTTGCGGCACCATACCACCAGCAAGTTTTCGCTACAGAAAATTCAAATTTTTATAATATTTCCATTAGATTTCAACCATCTGCGACATGCTATTGCTAAATCGGGCCACGGATATTGGGATAATTCGGCAGTATTCTATAGTATTCAGACCGAATCGAACAACCGGGCCCATGTACAAATTGTCGAGAAAGATAGCAAGATGGGTCATGTTGGTGTATTCGGCACACTAGTTCTGCTAAATCTTAAAGAAAAACAAATATGTGATGGACGACAGGTATCATATCTGGGTCCGGGACCAGGTAAACTTAAAAGAGTTGAAATTGATCAGGTATCACATCCACTGCTTTTATGGGAGCGGAATGCAGAATTATTCTCAAATGGTTATGGTATTAATGTCAACTTTCAAATATTTGAGTATTCAGCGACAAAAGAGCAGATTTTGGAAAATCCCAGGTTAGGTGACTGTCAAATATACTTTGATTCTGAACCAAAATGTGCACCAATATATCCCCTGATGGAAATAATGCGGGAAAAATTGAACGTGACGCTAGAGAGTAAGTGCTGAAAGGTAATATTCTAACATAGCCAATATGATTTAAAGATTTGTTGCCATAGAAGTTCATTGGAAAATGCATCCAATTTACGACGATGATCGTAAGTGGTCAGCTCTTTCCCTCTATCAGGAAGAGCATCCAGAGAATTTCATTGATTATCATCATTCCCATGTGTTGCTTGGTTTTAATCAACGGACATACAAATTCTTATACTGCGTCCACAGAGCCGACTACGAAAAGCCATCATGGACCTGGATTCTCACACCATTTGAACCAGCGGTATGGCTATTCTTGTCCTTGACGATTATATCCATCAGTTTAGTAAAGCGACGAATATCAATGTCATCTGACGTAATGCAATTTCTTTTATACAAACCCGTACAAAACATGAGGAACAACTGGTCATTTCCATTATTCAGTAGTCTATCGATGATCATATTTTTAAGCTATCATTATGAAGGGATGGTAACAACGAATTTAACAGCTCCATTAGGACTGGCTTCATACAACTCAATGAAGCAGGCTCATGAAGCCGGATTTAGGAAAGTGATGCCGGACCGGAAATACTTCATTAAGTATAAAAAAATTGTAGGACATGACTTTGAGAAACAGGTAGGTCGCCCACTGAAGGAAACTGATATCGTGTTTGAGCCAACGATTGATCAAGTAGTTGACAGATACAAGTTAACTTGGCAAAACAGAATGGCTGAAATTAAAGGAATGATTCATATGTATGAAGTATTGACTAAGAAATTAGGAGGGAATCGTATCGCTGTAAGAAATGATAAAGTTATTTGTTTCTTAATTCGTGATCCAGTGTATACTATCACATTCAAAATACATGCTTACTTTGGCATGATGGCATCACCATTTCTCCGGAAAGGAATATTCAAGTTGCTCAATGGCCAAGCGGGTTTATATCTAATGTTTCAAGAAAGGTATTGGGGAAATCATGCTCGAAAAATAATCAAATACAGGATTAAAGAGAACTTATGCAGTGAACCTGAGTGCAATCATGATAAAGTTGAGGGAATTTTTGCTTCGTTCGGGGTTCTGTTTATATATTTGTTGTGCGGCCTAGTAGTCACTATCGTTGTATTTTTCATGGAAACCAGAATTTGTAAAGTCAAAAAGCCAAAAAGGAAAGTCAAAAAAAGGGCTCATACTTGCATATCAAGGGTATAAGGGTCCCTCAATCGCGGTCATGTGCAGCATATGGCGGATAGTAAAATCCTCGTTTACTAAAATATGCCAATGTTGTTAAGGTCATTCCACCGTGCTATCCCACTTGCGGATCTGAAATTCTATAATTGAAGCATTTCTATACCCTTATCGAATACTATTGAGTTATATGAATACCAGGAAAGCGCGAGGCCAAACAATTCAACTGGCCAAGTTATTCAGTAAGTCCAATAAGTACAATAAGGACAAGCCTCAAAGATATTACACATTAAATCATTAATTCTTACGTCATCAAGAAAATCACAATATATTTATACATGTATATCTCTTATGTTATTGAATTTTAGACAAGATTGACGGATCGCATGGATGACATTTTTAAGTGATTTATTTGATAATATTCACAAGCTTTCAGGGTTCAACTGACCCCTTCTTCGGGTGTTATTGTACAGTTGGAAAGTGTACAAGAAATTAATTGGAGAATAATAAGATATGACTAGGTTGTTTTCATTGGTGCAGTATATATCTTGGACCATTTTTTCCCGAGTATGAATTTGGGTTTCTTGTTCGGTTAATTTTAGGTTTTGTTTTTTGATAGTCTTATCTTGGTCAGCAAGCTTGAGTTTGAGAGTATGTATTGCGCTATGGTGGATTCATTAAAATTAGACTCTTTTTTGAACGATTTTTTCTGAATTAATTGAAAATATCTAGGGCTTGTGGTCGTACTTTAAAAATCTCAAAATTTAAAAATTTTCTAGATTGTCAGATTGTCATAACCGTTTAAATTTTTGAAATCCTTCAAAAACTGACCAAGAACAGTAATTTGAATTTTAAATTCGTTCGAAAAAATGGTCAAATTTTAATGAATCGACCATAGTCCATCCCTCTGCGACTTTCTTGATTTCTGATCTTATATCAGAATGGAGATCTTACATTTTTTCCAGTACTTGCTGGATTAATTCGGCTACGCCCCCGGGGATCTCACCTCTGCAGACGGGCTATTGTCGTTCCCTGCTTGGTGGGGTAGGTATGTTACCCCACCGATACATACATACCTCTAATAGAGAATTTACGGTACATACATTGGGGTAGGTAGGGGTTTAGACCTAATTTATACTTGGACATTACTTTCACTTTCAATTTATTTCCATTTAATTTTCATGGATTTTTAATTTATAGTTTTCGGGTTCAATCCACTTTCAAAAAATTTTCACGCCATGACCACAAAAATTACGTTGTCAATTTGAACTCAGAATTATTTAATTTTGCTTTCAAATTCATTTCATTTTCCAAGGTTGAAAACTTTTAGCTTTTTCACATAAAAAATTAATTAATCAAAATTCTGGTTGTGATGTTTCCCATTTCCACCAGAATTTTGATAAAAGCTTAAACAAAGTCAGATAGCATGTGTTCTACGTCAATCTCGGTAATTTTTCATCATCCCAATCGCTTGACAAATCCAATATCGGTAGTCCCCCAATTCAGCTATATAGCTCCGTTGCTGCTCGTTCATTGAGGCTATTCTTGCAAGAGGTCGGCATCGGTCGCAGATTAATTCCTCCTCTATTAATAATTGGTGAATTATAATTGGCAAAAAAATCATCTAGAACGACCCTAGGACTTACACCAATTTTCAAAATCATCTAATGAAGCCTAAATTCGTTATGGTCGTCGTAGTGAAGGCAGGAACTCGGAAAGTGAGTTATATTTACATGTAATGTAATGAAAATTGCACATCGGATAAGGTTGCATTAGCACAATTTATGTACATAATAGCATAATTGAGGCTTTTTTCTTTTTCAAAACTAATGAAAGTAATAAGCAACCATAATTTGTCCTTCAATGTCAAAATAAATTCACTGGTGTCTAGATTATACAAATCGTTCGTGTACTCCAGTTATTCAACATGTACGGAAATAAGTATGTACTACATATGTGGGCATTTAAAAATACAAATATCTTACTTGGCATAATAAAAGTACGTGTGTATTAGCTTACTAAACTCATTTTGTCTTTACCAAAAAAACGCAATTCATAATTTCACTGTTTTTATTTGGTTTAAAAACATAAATATCTGCACACGTCTTTTCCGTTGTGTCTCACGGAGTTTCGTCGGAAGGTGCAATACTGAAGTTTCAACCGACCAACAATCCGTTCAATACCTACAGAGTTAGGATATTCCAATATCAACGTCATCATCGTTATCACTAAAATTATAAAGGATAGAAGAAAAATGTATTGAACAGCAACCCAAGGCACGACCAGTGCACAATGTGTCCAATTAAATAAAAATGCGAGAAAATTCTGGTTTGGCTTGTATTGAGTGTCACTATGTCCCAGGAATGGCATCCGGTCAAATTAGCTTTAAAAACGTTTAAGGGGGTGTGCCTGTAGGGGTATTGAGTGTGTGGTCGTAAAAATTTTTTTACGGAATTTAAAATTCCAACGACTGGATATTATTAGGATGCTTGTTCTGATAATCAAGCAAAATTTTTGGACCTCTGACCCCAGTCATTGCAAAGATAGTCTAAGAAAACCAAAAAAGTTGTAAAAAATCGTCGGATTTGCCATGTTTCGAGACGTATTTCTGAAAATTCTCGCATTTTGCGCAGGATTTCTCATTATATCTTTGCAGTGCCCACATAAAACTTGCATAATTCGTCAAAAAGTGCTGCGCAAACATTAAGCGTTTTTTGAAAATCACCCTCAAAGATGAAGAAATGGACGAAGCTAAAGTCTCACGTAGCCCTATATATATGGGGCTACATGGAACCATTGGAAAGGTGACGGCGAGTGGATTCATAATATATATACTTTGTGGGGTCTGGGACCACACCCGGAGGAGTTAATGATAAAAGAAGATTTTGAGTTTTCACTCTCCAACTCCAGAATTTAACACAGCGTTATATTACGAGTTTACGTAATGACCAAACTGCACTGATTCTCGCGAGTTGGATATTGAAAACTCAAAATCTTCTTTTATCTTTAACTCCTCCGGGTGTGGTCCCCGAGGAGAGTTGACTTTGGTATCAAATATCATAAAGCAACTATCTGGGATCACGAAAATGCAAATATTATCCAAATCCGATCAAAATTGGATTTTTGGTGAAGGTTTGAAGTCGGCTGTTTTAGCATTGGGTTCCCCTTTGAGGGGGTGTGGCGGGCTCAAATGGGGTCATGGAATAAAATCCTGCTTTACTTTTCATACATTCACCGAGTACTAAAATATATCCAAAGGGCAGCGAAATCGGCTGACCCCTCAATGACCAGCACTCCTCCTGAGCGGGTTTACATTTTTGCCAATAAATTTTTCATGATCTTTTGCAATACTGACATTTGCGAGCTCCTTCGCATTTTTCGCAGCCAACGTTCCTGCTGTTCGAAAGCCAATTAAATTCGGTACAAAATGAGCCTGACTTTGATGATGTAGTATTATTGGCTGCAAAGTTACACATCTCGGAACATGCAGCATTCGACCGGGTTTAAATTTATGGACTGGTGCTGTAGTTACTTTCCGTCACCAAGAAAAAACGTTGTAAAGGTTAGGTTAGGTTAAAATTATAGTTTGGAATAAGCGGCATCACATAGAGTTAACTAAGCACAAAAAAATTAAGTTCATGCGTAAGAAAAATTGCTAAAAATTTCTTAATGAAAATGAAGCACCCTTTGTAATATGCGGTAGTTTTATTAATTTTATTTTCCCTATATAA
This sequence comes from Folsomia candida, assembly GCF_002217175.1. NCBI lineage: Eukaryota > Metazoa > Arthropoda > Collembola > Entomobryomorpha > Isotomidae > Folsomia > Folsomia candida. The sequence goes on along the minus strand of NW_019091197.1, from coordinate 10,572,941 downwards.
AATATATAAATTATGAATTTGATACCTTGTTTTGGCAAAAACACAATCGTAGCTACACTACAGCTTGTGTAGATTGTGTCCGGTAAACAGGGTGTAGCCTACGTACACCAATTTAAATCCGTGATGAGCGCGAGACCTTGGTAAAAAGGCTGAACAATTCCTTCTAACAAAATGAATGCAGAAAAAGGTATTAATACATGGAAAAAAATTTACTATGGAATAAATTTGGTAATAAACACCAACTATATATCTGGATCAAATCCATACACAAAAAATATGTAGGATTATAAATATATATATGTATGTACATCAGAGAATTTATCAGAGGGGAGACGAAAAATTGTGTGGTTGCCTTATATACAGATTTGCTGTCTGGATTTAATCAAAAGATATAATTGGTGCTTTAAACACTTACGATTTGATCATCAGTTATGGGGCGCTGATTAATACTTCGAGACCAGGATACACTTCCTGTTTGCCTCCACCAGTATGGAAACGATCGCTCGGGTGGGTAGCTATAGAGAATTTGACAATAAAATAATCCATTATTTAGCCGACATTTAGCTTATTACTATTCTTACCATCCACCGTAAATCATGGGGGGAAAAACGAGACGAGATTTTCTGTTTTTTCCTAAACTAGACATTGTCTCGGAACCTGTCTTTAGACTAAAAGAATGAGGTGGCTTATATGTATTTTGTGATGCAAAGCCAGGCATGGTTCCTGCTTGGTGTTCGACGTCTTTTATTATACCGGTAGAGGTTTGCTGGATTACGACTGCCAGATATATTACCAGAACTTGGATGTGTAAAAATGAGTAGAACGCAGAGTTAGAATTTGTGAAATTTCCTATTTTTAAATTGGACACGAAACACTCTGACTTTATCGTGACACTGGTGAAGCTAAAGAAATTGCTGATGTAAATTTTGAGAGATGATATGTAAGGTGAGCATAAAACGTATAACTTACTTTGAATGGGTTAAAATGGGTTTAATTGGTTTTGTCGCGCCGATACTTCTTGGTAAGGTGCTGGGTCAACCTATATGATTTGTCAGTTGAAGCCAAATGAGAGGTACAAACAAAATTTATCAATGTAAGTTTGCGCAGCCCCAGCCAGAACTTGGTACAATTAAATAGGTTATAATGCAACCGTTACATTAATCTGGATACACTTATGCAAAAATTACCGAGATACAAATAAGGCAAAGGGTAGCAACGGTGCCAACATGTTTTTTTCAATATCGACATCCAATTTGGTCATACATATTGGTTGACACCGTTTGCAGAATTTTAAGCCAACTTCATAACTTTTGAGTGAGTTGTCGTTAATCTGACAGACAGACTGACAGATACATAGACCAGGAGGATACATAAGACTAGTATTAAGATAAAAGGAATATAGATACACAAGTAAATGATTAAACAGGATTTTTATTCATTACTAATACTAGCGGCATGATTTGCATATAAATGAGGTAGCTGTGCACACATTGTATCAATTTCCTGTGTGTCAGGTACTTGTATGTCTGCTTTTAACATTGGGTTAAATATTAGCATTCTTACGATTAGATAACTTATGGTTTTTTAATGTTGCAACTTTTTGTATGATATTCGTACATATGTACATATTTATTTAAGTACCATCACTATCATGACGATCGTGGTGCACTTTTATGAGGGGAAAGTGTCTCATTTCACATCCAATCCAAAACTCACCTCGGTAAACTTACTGAATTTTAATTTTGAGTTTAGTTGGTTAACTTTATCAATTAAGGTCACCATCTCACCACGTTCTTGACAGAAATAAAATTTATTTGTAAGAAATATTAATATTTATAAAAGCTTGTAATGAATAAACATCTACATATATCTTATAGATCCATGAGTTCAGATTAAATGTCTCTCAATTTATAAAAGTTCTGCTTTCGGGGATAGTTACATGGATCGACAATATCTAAATTGTGCGCAGAATAATAGGCTGCTTACATGAATATGTATTTCTGAGCATTTGGATTTTGGCATTTCATAAAAATCATTGAAAAATACAAACAAAAGTAAAATAAAATGCATAAAATTAAAATGATACATCTCGTCGTACTCAGTAATTCTAAAAATACCACAGAATCACACAACAATTAAATGTATACATAGATCCATTGTTACTCAAACAATAGCCCCATACATCCATCCAACCTTCAAATTTATTCCCCTGCTTATTTATTATTCTCTCCAACTTAGACAAACAACCTCCATCGCACAGAAGTTGCAAAAGCTTGCTAAAAATGAAAAAAAATTATCCTCGTCACCCAACAATTATCTGGCTCTACCTCATTCCTTTCTCCAAGGAAAATATGTTAATCCCTCAAATACAAATTAAGGTTGGATTTCGAAATTATAAACTAAATTAAAATGTAAATTAAAGCTGCCAATTATTTATGTAGTACTAAATAGGTTTCAAAAATGAATATACACATAAACATTTAAAGCAGTGCAGTTTCTATATAATTCAGCTCCTTCTTGACAATTATCTGTATTTATAACGAGTATAATAAAATCCATACATACATTCCATTCCTTTTGGCATTGCGTTGCCAATAATATTGACTAAATTTATCACTCTTGAATAGAAACAGGGCTTCTCATGCCAACATCACCCCTCCTCCAATCCAGAAGAATCATGCATAATGACATTCTACATACATACATTGCTTAACGGTTTTATTATTCACGCAATTATCCAACTAACAAGTACAGGTTAAATTTTAATCTGTGTATAGCTTCCCCGTTGCCTGGAAACCTGAGCGTTTATCCCGTTCGTACAAATAGATCGGTCCGCTTATGAATTTACTGGCTGCCTGGGAACCGCCCAAGCAGGAGTCATTACGAATATGTAATACGCAAATAATCAAACCAACTTCACCTTGGTTTGATAGAATTTCTAAAATTAATACTTCACAATTCCCAAATTGTAAATAAAGTGGAGTGCTAATTTGTTCTTACAAAAGTTTATAAAAATATAAAGCACATGCCAAAATATGGAGCGATTTGAACCAGGTACGCTTTTCATTTATTTTACGGTATTACGGGATTGGTTCAGTTAATTATGTACTTAAAATATCAGTTAATGTGTCTGTTGAATTTGTAGGCTTGCGTACGTATGTAAACGCGCTACAAGGAATTAGAGGAACAATCTCTTTCATTTATCTTTGGTGCAATGAACATGTAAGTTTTATGTATGCAATATTCGCTTTGTGATGAAGTATTTGCCTTTGTGTTTGTAAATAAGACGAACATGTACGTATATTTATACAAATTATGGAATAACACAGGTCCTCAAATGGAAAATTTGCTGGGGAATCGATTTACCCGTCTAGTTCCAGCATCTACAACAAGACCGATATTTTCGGTTATGGATACACAAGAATTTAAGTGTAATATGTAAATCATTTGTAGTTTTACGTTTTCATATTTATATAGAAGTTCAACTACACTGTACATACTACAAGTAAATACATACATATGTAAGTATGCTTATACAGCTTTACGCATATAACGCCTATAAATGGGATCAGGTATTCTGTTGAAATCTTAGGCTGAAATTGGTGGCTGTGCTTCACTAGTTGATGTAGTAGATGGGATCCATAAGTCTTCTACTTCGCAGTTAACAAATTCAGTGTAACTTTTAATCAAATTAAAAAACATTGTGCTGATAAGGATTATATTGAACTCTAAGTTATGGTAGCCTCCATTGTACCATATAATTTGTTGCATTCTCGCAAATGCGAACATATTTGGGTCAAAAATGATGATAAGAAACTTATGGGATGCATACGCATAGAGTTATGTGCTGTGCAAAATATATTTCTTTTATGGTTAAAGCGGGTGGTGGTGGCATAAATCCGATTAGGAATTATGCAACCTTGCAACCTGCAACCCACAGTGTGTCCAATTAAATAAACATGCGACAAAATTCTGTTTTTGTTTGTTTTGAGTGCCACTGTATCCCAGGAATGTTATCCAGAAAAAAAAACTTGAAAAAAATGTAAGGGGGTGTGTCTGTAGGGGGGTTGAGGGTGTGGTCGCCGAAATTTTTTTCATGGAATTTCAAAATTCCAACGATTGGTGATTGTTAGGGAGGCCCTTCTGATCATCAGACAAAATTTTTGGACCTCTGACCCTCATTGTTAAAAAGATATTCAAAGAAAACCGAAAAAAGTTGTAAAAAATCGTCGGATTTGCCATGTTTGGAGACTTATTTCTGAAAACGCTCGCATTTCGCGCAGGATTTCTCATCATATCTTTGCAGTGCCCACATAAAACTTGCATAATTCGTTAAAAAGTTCTGCGCAAATATCAAGCGTTTTTTGAAAATCACCCTCAAAAATGAAGAAATGGACGAAGCTAAAGTCTCACGTAGCCCCATGTATGGGGTACCGTTGGAAAGGTGACGGCGTGTAGATTCATAATATATATACTTTGTGGGGTCTAGGGCCACTCCCCGAGAAGTTAGAGATGAAAGGCGGTTTTGAGTTTTCAGTCTCCAAGTTGCCAGAATTTAACACGGCGTTATATTACGAGTTTACGTGGCAGTGCAAATGACCCAACTGCACAGATTCTCACGAGTTGGAAAGTGAAAACTCAAAACCGTCTTTCATCTCTAACTTCTCGGGGAGTGGCCCTAAACCCCACAAAGTATATATATTATGAATCTACACGCCGTCACCTTTCCAACGGTACCCCATACATGGGGCTACGTGAGACTTTAGCTTCGTCCATTTCTTCATTTTTGAGGGTGATTTTCAAAAAACGCTTGATATTTGCGCAGAACTTTTTAACGAATTATGCAAGTTTTATGTGGGCACTGCAAAGATATGATGAGAAATCCTGCGCGAAATGCGAGCGTTTTCAGAAATAAGTCTCCAAACATGGCAAATCCGACGATTTTTTACAACTTTTTTCGGTTTTCTTTGAATATCTTTTTAACAATGAGGGTCAGAGGTCCAAAAATTTTGTCTGATGATCAGAAGGGCCTCCCTAACAATCACCAATCGTTGGAATTTTGAAATTCCATGAAAAAAATTTCGGCGACCACACCCTCAACCCCCCTACAGACACACCCCCTTACATTTTTTTCAAGTTTTTTTTTCTGGATAACATTCCTGGGATACAGTGGCACTCAAAACAAACAAAAACAGAATTTTGTCGCATGTTTATTTAATTGGACACACTGTGCAACCGACGCTGCAGTGTCCGAGGTTTAAATACCATTCTTAAAGAATGGCCCCTATAGCATAATGAGGGGAAAGTTAGGGTGAGAAATTGGTGTTATTTTTGTAACTCGACTCGCAATGAACACGGAGTCGTGCAACGTTCGGAAGAAAATGTCACAAAATTGGATTTGGACAAATGTGAACTTGTCCTTATTTTTATTCGGATAAAGTCCAAACCAGATATTTAGTTCGTAGGGGTTCCAATTATTCGATGTATGAATAATAAAGCCGCATTTGTCGCATTGAATGATAATTTTTGCCTAAACTCCCGTCGCCCTCCTAGTAGGATGAAGCGCAAATGGGATCAAGACAGCCACGATGGCCATAGATATTTCAATAAATGGTGTGAATATGACTATCATCCGCGCCCCAGTGGATATGCGGGGTTCCGGGTAATCATCGAATTTTTGGAAATATTCCACTCCTTCGTTGCAAGTACAGTTGATAAAGTGAGTAATTTATCTGTACTCAATATATACCCAGTAATGTCACATGAATGCTTATATGTATGTACAGCATTTATGTCTTACACTTCTAGTCTTCCTTTATTACAAACTAATATTTGATGGTGTGCAAAATTTAAAAAATATGTAAACACAGTCAAATCAGAATTATATATTATTCTTAAAAAGTAATTTTTTCATTAAATATACATAAACCAATTACAATATAAACATGTCAATCTGGTATTTTGGCATACACATGTATTTATCTACCATTTATCTTATGTAATCAAGGATTTAAATTATTTAAGCCAAGCCCATGATTTAATATCTGTAGTTGTCATTAGTAATGATTCATAATAATAATAATAATAAGCCTTTATTATCCTCACTTACTATAACCATAGAATACAATAATCGAAATTAGTTTGTATAGCGAGATGGCATATTTTCATGAGCTTACATCCTCTCTAAGCCAATACTTTTAAAATCAATTTATAATTTAGCAAGATGAACAAACAAAACCAACTCGCAGCTCACAGGAGCGCGACCAGGTTGGTTGCATACCAAGACTGGTTAAGTTTGTAAATTTAGGCATTAATACTGTGGTAATACTGTGATAATGCTGTGGCATTATCCACGGAAATTTCAGGGATAAGAACATACCCGGCGACGTATGCGGAGTCGATTCTGACTATTTTCTGAACCATTCTATAAATTGAGATTACACCGTCCGAGGAGATTAGCGAATATTCTAGTAATCTCTGTACACCTGCGAGGAAATATTGACTGTACTCTTTATCTTCGTCAATCAAGTTGATGTTTTCTAAGATACCCGCAAATTCAACTGGATCTCGCAAGGTATAGAGGTCAATTAAGTCACTCAGATATTGCAACAGAATTCCATCTGGCCTAACTAGACAGAGAACGTCCATTATTTTCTGGCTCATTTCACACTCAAGCCCATATTCCTCTCGGATATGTGTCATTGTTTTCTTGACAATAATGTAAATTGTTTTCTCGTACTGACTAGGTATACTCGGGACCTGTCGTTTGAGTCCAGCTATCCCATTATATACATTACGTGCATAATTTAATTGTACTCCAATGATGTGACAATATTTCCGTGTAAAACTAACTTTTCGTCAATCTGTGACGATTTTAATAACGGCGAACCGGCACTTTTCCCCATGTTGTAACAAGTAAGAGAATTCAAGAACTCGCTTCTAACATTCGCAGCCGCTCGCTCGCTACTACTCTCATCCTTTGATTCGGGGCATTTTACTTTTTAGTTTTCCATCCGTTTTTTTAAAGCTGATTATGAATAAATGCGTATAAAAAAAGTAGAATATAATTTTAACATTTTGACGAAAAATTTATTTTGCTATACTTCCAAATTAGCATAAAATGGTGGACGTAATTTTTAATAAAATAAAGTTTGCTATTTCTGATTTTAATTCTAAAATTATTATAATTAGAGCATCTTTTAAACTAAACAATTTAACATTATTATTTATATCGAGACAAATTTAATGGGTTTCAGATTTCAAATTCTTCAACTTTTCAGCTAATTTAATGAAGTTCCGGTTTCTGGAAAATTGCAAAAAATATTTACTGTTTCAGTCATCATGCATGCCTTTAATTTCTAAAGTAAAATTACCTATTCTGCAGTCACAAAACAGCTAAAATGGTTACCAGAAAGCATCTCTGCTCATTTTGCTACAACCTGTTAAAAAATATAATATAAATAAGGACAAATTGATAATATACACGCATACATTTACACTTTAATTCGATCGATAATTTTCCGTATTACGTGGACAATAATAAATCTTCGGACTGTCCTTCCTCGTGGACATCAATACTGTGATAGTGATTTTGGACATAAAAATGTTGAAAGCAGAAGTTCAAATTACAATGAGCACATTTTATAAATGTTTCACTTTGACAGAAATCACTCTCGCAGTTAATATCTTGAGAAGAAAATAACAACTGGTTGACATTCTTAAATTCCTTTTCGGTGGTGTAAGTACAGGCATACCAGGAGTAATTAAACATTGGCGTAAAACTTTTAGACTGGAACTGATTAAAAATTAGTGAGTGTAGTTTAATAATGTTTTCTCTCTTGTGCAAATCCAAATCCAGTCCGTCCAGAACAACTCTCTCGAAGATTTTGCGTCTAAAAATCTTGTACTGGCGAAATATATATTTATCTAGTGGCTGAACTAGCGAAGTAGCTTTGGGAGGTATCTGCTCCCTGATACAATTTTCGCCGAGTGAAGAATATATTTCGTCGTAAGTTTGTCCTGTCCATGAATCATACAGGAGCATAATTTGGCGATCGCTAGTCATTGGTTGTATACAATCTTCGACCCATTTCTGCATCAAACGCTTGTCGAATTTCCCTGATTTTGATGCGACGAGATAAATATTTTCTGGTACATCTAAAGACTGCAATACGCGAGGTCCCAAGCGTCCATTCGTCTCTTGGAGACACAGTAACAATTTTCCAGTAAATCCACCATCCATCGACAGTAATGGAATAATTGTGTATGAATGAGTTGCAGCATTTTGTGACTTTATTACCGCAAGCGTGTCCTTTTAACCTTTGTGTGACAGGGTTCTTTTCGGCGTATACTCATAAGTAAATCCCGATTGGTCAAAATTGTAAATCTGACCGAGAGGAAGTCCAGCACGACGCTCGTTAAATTTGTGCACGAAATTACAGGCTTCATTTTCGATTTCAATCATGTTTTCATGCTCCACTCTGGTAACATATTTCGTAATTTTTCTGGCGACAATTCGATTTCTAATTTCAAATGCTTGAATCCAACTTTGGCTGGCTTTAAATTTCAGGTCAACTTCTCTTGCTTTCATCATTGCCCATCTCTTCAAATCAGACTCACTGATATGAAACATGGAATTTCGTGCACTTTCAAATTTTTGAAGCACAAATTCTTCAACGTCCTTGAATTTCTTGAATATCGTATTTTTTGCTGCCATCTAATTTTTAAGACGTAGGATAGTATTGTAATGACGAATTTTCGAATAACGCAGTTTGGTTTGATGGAACTTATTCTTTTTTGCTTTGTTATAGAATTCGATATTTACCATTTCCTGGTAAGAGAAATTTACTCCGTCCATGGTTTCTTCTTCCCAATCTTGAGAAATTTGCTGGGAAAGACTCTCTGAATTTTGCGTTATTGTATCCGTATCACAAGAATCATAGATAACCTCGTCGTATGGACTTTTGTAAATGTCTATTTCGCCATCGAAGTCAAATTCCAAACTCGTTGATATTTCTAAATTTGTGTTGATATTATTTATTTTGTCTTGGATAAAGGAAAAAACTTCCTCCGCTATTTGGCAGCAATTTATATGAGTGACGCGCTCTCTTGAATTTCGATGAGGCTTATCTTTTGCCATTTGTAATACTAATTCACAAATTTTAATTGAAATCATTTTAATACTGTATGAAAAATGTTAATCTTTATAAAAAAGTACATGAAAAAAATCAAAAATGCGCGTGCAGATTTCAATGACAAGCGAAGAGTGAGCAGTGGAGGCAGTCCGCTTTCATTCACTTTGTCTCACTTGTTACAACATGGGAAAAAGTGCCGGTTCGCCGTTACTAAAATCGTCACAGATTGACGAAAAGTTAGTTTTACGCGGAAATATTGTCACATCATTGGAGTACAATTAAATTATGCACGTAATGTATATAATATGATAGCTGGACTCAAACGACAGGTCCCGAGTATACCTAGTGAGACAGCTTTAATTTTTGGTTTAGCGCCTCAACTTTATCTTCGTTAAATTCCTTAATGTAATCAGCTATCTATTATCCATTACCTTTAATGGAACAATTTTTCTTTCCCCTGATATACGCCACTGCTTGTGCACACGCCAAGGCATGATTACCCAAAATTGTGCATAGCTCCTTGACATGGGCGAAATCCGAATTTTTAAGTTCATTATTGACTAATTGGTACGCATCTTCGTCTAACAAAGACTGAAGCTTAAGTTTCTCCGTATCACACTGAAGGACATTAGTGCGACGGGTAGTTATTAAAACCGAGGCCGATAAAGATAAGAATTTATCGATAATTTCCACAATTCCATCATACTCGGAATCCACATTGTCTATGACAACGAACCATGGGAAATGGGTCTTGCATAACTTGGCATGAATTTCTTTTATTATGTCGACAATTGGCAATGGTTTCGTGGTTGCTGTATCTTGCTGTATCTTGGTTGTTGTAGTTTTTATCCCCAGTTCTTCCGCCAATTCTGTGGCAGATGTGACGAGTGCATGATATGTACCACCAGGGAAACTAGTAATAATGTGGGATGAACTTCTATCCTTGATACGTTGGATATATGCTCGGCTAAGTTGAGTTTTTCCTTGACCTCCCATGCCAGAGATAACTACACATATCCCTTTGTTTTTGAAAAATTCGTCCAACTCGTCCATTTCAGCATGTCGTCCAACAAACGTCCTGATGGGAGGGGACAGATTGAAGTATTTTATTTTGTCGGGTATTTGTCCATGGAATATTTATGACTATGAATGAGCTCCAGAGCAAACAATTATATCCGTATCCTCGCCAAGTTTAGCAACTTTGTCTGTAAGGGAGTTTTGTAAAATAAAAATTAACTTATTTCTGAGGAGCAAAATATATATGTATCTTTTATTTCAGAATTTAAAAAGAAAATCTGTATAAAGAACCATTAAATCATTTATGGGTGACCTACCTGATGTCCTTACGAACTCTTCGTCTCTCAAGAGTCCCGTTAGCTTACTAAGCGTAGCTTCATTTCCTAAGCGACCAACCCAATCTTCAAGTAACTGGCAGTAATACCTGTGTGATGTTATAATGCTTAAGGTGTATTGATCCCTATAATGTTTGCTTAGAGCTGGGTCAATGTTCAATTGGCTGAATAACTTATCCGGGTCGTTGACAAAGAAGTCATCTTTAGTTAGAACCTTGACCACATCCGAGATTTCCACGGTGTTGACCATTCTTTCTCACTAGAGTATGCTCCCTGTCAATAATAAGGTTTTTAAAAACGTGTACAACAAATAGAGCTAGTGTGAACTGTTGGCAATTAGCCTTAAATGCGCTAGCGCCGCGGGCTTGGACTATCCTTAAATATGAGTAGTTCAACCCCCCTACATAGTACATAGTGTAAACCGGGTGATAAAATTTTTGGTCCTAAAATTTCCAATTTTACCACAACTCGTTGTACACATTATATCTAAAGTTCATCGGCAAAACTCTGGTCTTGGGACTGTATTCATATGTAACATTATGTTGGGTAATTTTTATATTCATGCTCTACCATCTACGTTGTAAAAGACATTTTTTTACAATCAACTATATTCAATTAAATATAGACAATGGGTTACAAATGAAAATCAAATCTGGAATTTTCTAGCATTGCATTGCTGAGTAAATATTATACACTGTGTCCCAAAAGTCTCTGCGCATCACTCGGCGCACGGTTTTCATCCACTTTTTCCCTTACATCTTTTGTGTTTATTTTTATTCTTAAACATTTCTTGACCCAATGGCCTCAAATGTCATACAATCTCGTGAACACACGAGTGAGGATGCAAACATTATCACAAGAAAGATATCCTGTCGAGAGCAGATACATTTGGGACACGGTGTAACTTACCAAATTCCAGATTGTTGTTTAGTTTGCCACACCCAGTTAGCTTACGTGTCTGTTGAGTACTGCGTATTTAGATTATTTGAGTATTTAAGCTATAGGCGCAGTGGCCAAGGTACATTTTTCCCCAGGCGAAAGAAACTCATTTTTCAATTGTACACTAATAACAAAATCAATAAACACCGTATTGCTATCTGCGTTAGTATTGATTTGTGCAAAATCAGTATTAGATTGATATACGGTGTGGTTATAAATCTAAGGGTGCCAATTAAACGGCCCAACGAAAATGTAATTTTACCCAACCAAAAGTAATATTTCGCCCAATCATTAAAAACCCCAAATAATTAATTTTTTATGTAACAATTTTCATAAAAAAACCCAACAAAATAATTAAATTTCCAACCAGGAATAAATGAAGTTTTCCAAGTAAAATTGTCATACTTAATTAAAATTTTACAATTTTAAAGAAAGAATTTGCATTTAGTCAACAATCAAAGCTTTCCCAACAAACTTTTTTCGACCCCGCTTGGGTTTCAGTCCAATACAATCGGTCTTAAGGTTCTCAGGAACCAAAATTATCTTTTTAATAATGCCAATACCAACAATATGTTTGCATATATATTCCTTCTTAAATATTGGGCAAGAACAAATGGAGGAAATCCAGTCATCAATTTGATAATTAATAATCCAGAAAGTAGATTTACTTGACACATAGGTGTCAAATTTTTTCCATGACATTCGTTGTATTAAACCCAGGATTTTGTCAATTTCTTCCTGTCGAATGCATTTATTATTGGCTGGACAAATACACTGTATTAAACTCTCGCTCAGTTTCTTGAATCGAAGGCCATTTTTCTCTCGTGCCCAAGTATACGATTCCGATATCAATGGAGTAGATATTGAAGGAGTGGTATGAAAATTTTTCCGTCCACGATGTCGGGATTTCTATCTCTCGACCAATTTCCGAGAAGTTTCAAAATACATCCAAAAAATTGCCGTAATGGTACCCTTTCACGATATGTGCCTTCCTTTTTGATTATGGAATTTATGGATTCTAGACAATTGTTGGTTGACGGGTATCCAGGAGCTAAACCTTCATACCAGCCATAACGCTGCTCCAGATTTTCAGATTTGAAATACTCTATGAACGATCCAAGTTCATCTATTGGTGCCCATTTGTTGAGTAACAGTTTCTTACAAACTTCGAATTCTTCTTTCGATTCAGCCAGCTGCATGCAACGAATGTCATTGATAATCTTTCTCTTCAGAGTTTCATTCTTCAGCGATACAAGCTTGCTGCGAACACTGCAAGGTCGTATAGATTTAATCACAAACTTTTGTGTGGTTTTCACATGCACCTTGGCCTCTTCAATACTCTTATAAGTTTTAGTCCTCTTCCATTCGTGGACAAGTTTATGTTTTTTTAGGGGGGTGATTCATCCGACTCTTCAGAGTCGGATACATGATACATTTCATGTATCATGTATGTACATGATACATTTCATGTATCATGTATTATGTACATGATACACAGTTTGGAGTTAACAAACCATGAATAATAAATTTGACAAAGTCATGTTAAAATCAGTTACTGTATTTAATTTTTACTCTGATTTTTCTCTGAAATTTTAGCCTCCATCCATGACAAGTAGATTAAATCCTCCAGAGTTTGTGGGTGATTCCGACCGATAATATTTTTCCCCTTTTGGACTACTTCCCTCATAATATTGATGGCATCAGCTCGAGTCCCTACGTCCCATAGACACTTTACTAAATAAATCTCTCTTCAACTGCAACCCTTCAGTGGGAAACAGGTGGTTTTCCCCACGTTTGGCTAGAATCTCTCTTATTTTTATTATCGTTTCCGGTAATTTTTCGTTTATCTTTAATTCGACAAGTTCTAGATTGTCAAAAAAAAATCAGGACTTAAATCGAGTTCACCATCGGCACCTCTAGAGCTTGGTCCGTTTGTGTACATACATATACATCCATGCAGCATGAAAGCAAATGAGGAAAAAATAGAAAAATGGTCTCTAGAAACATTAACACAATTAAAAACATGCCAACCGGGACCCCTCCCTTGTCCAGCATCGTGAAGAGATTGATCCCCTGCAAAAAAAAGATGTCCTGGCCGGACACGTCGACAACCATTTATGTCAAGATTATGACCGACGTTATCCGGAACAAAAAAGTTGATTCTGTGCGAAAAAAAACAGTGTTTCTTTTTGTGCATGCATAGTGCATAAAAATGCATAAAATGCACCAAAATGCATAAAAATGATTATCAAGGCAGAATGCCGTCCATTTCATATTGCACTTTTATACACGCTCAACATAATTAAGCATTACAATTTTCCAACAATAAAAATTTTATAAAGTCGGCAATTGTGTAATGTATGTATGTATTGGTGGGGTGACGATCCTGCCATTGTCAGGCAGGACCGTCAGCTGCGCAAGCACCAAAGGCTTATTGCAGTCTCCCCGTATACACCGCTTTATTGTGCTAAATCATGACTCCCACGATTTACAGATCTAACTTGACCTACAAACCGCCCTGATCTGATTATGAATTGAATTAGATCGGGCAGAGACATAGTCACTATTTGCTCTGGTGGCAAATCATGCCTCCCAAAGAGTTCTGACCTTAGGGCACAGTACTTGTCGCAGGACCCAAGAAAATGAAATACAGTCTCAGGGCCACGGCCGCATAGGCACATGGCCTCATCAACTAATCCCATTGTTCTGAGGTGCCCGTTTAAAATACAGTGCCCAGTTAAGATTTGTGTTACTGATCGGAGATTCTTCCGATTTAGGGTTAAAAGCTTACTGCTAAGCCCCGATGAAGGGGCAGAGAGAAAAGCTTAAGAAGTTAAACAACCCTTGCTGCGTTGCCAAGATTTGGTATGCTGCAATCTTGCCCAGTTTACAATGCTGGAGATTACAGTGCTTCTGGATAGAGGAATAGAGGGCTGCTGGCCAAGGTACCCAGTAAAAGTACCTTCTTTGGCCAACAAGTCAGCCGCTTCATTTCCTTCAAATCCATGGTGAGAAGGGATCCAATGAAGTGTTACCTTCTTAGTTTCCCCAATATGATTAAGCATCTCAATAGCCTCAGCAGTCAGTGATGAAACTGGCCATGGGCTAGTGAGCGCTTTGATGGCACCCTGACTGTCAATGAAGAAGTCAACGGTGCTATAGTTAAGAGTATTATCGGTCAACGTTTCAGAAGCCCTGATAATACCCATAATTTCTGCTTGGAAAACTGTGGGTGCCCATCCCAGAGGAATTGAGCACCTCACAGCTTCCTGGGCAAGATTGTTGTATGTGAAGTAGTAAGCCGCACCCGAACAATCACCCATCCGTGAACCGTCAGTAAAACAGTTCACGTCGGAGGCATTCATGGGCACGCTACCATCCTCCCAATCTTTCACCGAGCAGATAGAGAGTTGTTAGAGTTGATAGACAGTTGTTCGTCTCGGTTAACCTAACCTAACCAAAGTTCCTCTCTGGTGGCGGATTAACAAGTTTCTCACACGGCATCTGGAATTCATTAATACCAGACGCCATGATTTCGACAAACTTGTTATGCTTTAACGCCCTCGTACGATCACCCCCGGCCCATTTTTTCCATTGGCCGTGGTGAGCGAGGCGATGGTACGTTCGTAGTGCAACTTGCTGTACCCGGATGTCCACTGGGACAAGTCCCAGTAGACACTCCAGGGCTGCAGTAGGAGTGCTAGACATTACACAGGTTGTACCAAGCATGGCACACCTCTGTACTCTTTGCAACTGGGCCATGTGGGACTTCACTTTTGTGGCCGGAGCCCACAAGGGTGACCCATATTCCATGGCCGGGCGAATTATGGATTTATAGATCCAATTTGTGATTTTGGGGGAAAGACCCCAAGTTTTACCAATGGCCCTCCTGCACTGGGCCAGGGCACGCATTCCTTTTTGCGCCCTAGCCCTGCACAGTGGGCCCCAGTTCAACTTGTGATCCAATAAGACCCCAAGATATCTTACCTGTTTTTGATAAGGGATGGGAATACCATCCAACTTGATCACAGGAGCAATGAATTTGTATTTCTTAGTAAATAGTACCACGGCAAGCTTATCATTGACTGACAAGCTCACCTCTTTGCACCAATCACTAACGAGATTTACTGCTCTCTGCACATGACTCCCCACTGTACCAAGGTCAATGCCCCGTCCCACTGTTGTGAGATCGTCGGCAAAGCCCTGTGAGTACAGTTGAGGGAACCGATGATGCAGTTTTTCCAGAATTTCACTTACGACCAGATCCCAGAGAAGTGGTGAGAGGACACCCCCCTGAGGGCACCCTCTCTCCACCACCCTCCCAATCTCGTGAGTAGAGTCAGTAACCCAAGTGGTTCGTGTCCGAAGCATATGCTCAATATATCGAACACATACTTCGTTGACGCCAAACCTCCTAAGGCTACGGATAATGGTATCAGATCTAACCTCATTAAAAGCGCCCTTGACATCCAACATCACTGCAATGCAGTACTCGCCAGAGTCAAGGGCCCCCTCAACAAGGCTAACGATCTGATGAAGGGCAGCCTCAGTAGAGACGCCTTTCATATAGGCGTACTGACTGTGTATCTGCAGCCTATCAACAAGATCAGGCGTGCGGACCCAGCCATCTACCAGTTTCTCGAGTGTTTTTAGCAGGAAGGATGTTAAGCAGATGGGCCTCCAGGCGGACGCCCGTTCGTAACTCTCCTTTCCTGGCTTTGGTAAGAATACCACTCTGGACTCTCTCCACTTCAGAGGTGTGTAACCGAAGGTCAGGCACCCCCTCATTAGAGGAACCAAATACGGAATCAACTCGGCTAGCCCATGCTGTAAAAGGGCTGGAAAGATACCATCCTTTCCAGCCGCTTTTAGTGGGCCAAACGAGTTAATAATGTTGCTAATTTTTGAAGATGTAACCATCAGATTTATGGATTCATCATCTACTTTACTATGGTCAGGTTCCCATGGAACCCGTTGAGGGTCCCTCGGGAACGACTGATCCAGTAATAATTCATAGGTTTCAGAAAGGGTTCTGGTGTAAACACCATCACCCTTGTCCAGTGATCCCAGTTTGATTGTGCCATCGCTGCGAAGGATGCGAGAGAGTCGGGCAGCAACAGGTGCCTCCTCGACACTCTCACAAAACCTTCTCCACGAGGCGGTTTTGCTCCTCCTCAATTCCTAGGAGTAACAGTTACGAGCAGCTTTATATTCCGCCCATGCCTCCTCTCCTCCGAAGCGGGCAACCCGATAAAGCCTGCGAGCCTCCTTCCGAAGAAGAGTCAGCTCACGGCTCCACCAGGGTACCCTCTTCCTCTTGGATTTGAGTACTTTTACAGGGCAGGCCACATCGTATGATTTATGGATAAAGTCACTGACCCTACTAGCACATGCCTCAATCTCCTCCGTGGATGATATTGGGCATGCCTTCGCAGGGTCAAGTTCCGTTAATCCTTTTAATTCTGATTTGTATAAGTCCCACCTTGTTCTCTTCCTATCCCTATAGATGATAGGGTCAGGGGGACCAAGGCTTAGGCTGGTCCGAATATACCTGTGGTCGGAGCAACTTTCGTTGTCGTCGACCCACCAGGCCTTTATCCGGTCCAGCAAATGGGAGGATACAAATGTAACCTAACACTTCTTTCCTATTCGATACAACAAAGGTGGCTCTGTGTCCCCTATTAATGGGGTGCAGATCCACCTGTGCAATGTAATCCAATAGTTGTGCACCTCTGCTGTTGATATTGGTGCTTCCCCACATGGTGTGGTGTGCGTTGGTATCACTCCCTATCACCAGAGGTAGACCGTTGGTCTCACAGTATGAGACCAACTGACGCATCTTCTCTGGGGGGCATGCATAGTTTCTATCCATGTATACTGAGGATATCACTACCTCTCCAATACCCCCCCACTGGGTACGGATGGCTGTGACATCTCTACAGCATAGGTCAAGCAGGGGCCACACTTTGATGTCCCTACTTGTAATAATACATGATCTGCTGGAGTGGGCATCCCGACAAAAATAATGTAGGTTGCCACAACCCCCCAGACCACGTATTTTGCCTTTATACCAGTACGGTTCTTGTATTAGGCATATGTATGTCTGCAACTCTGCTAGGGTACGACATAGAGAAGTCGTACCCTGTTTTGAGTGTTGCAAGTTAATTTGCACCAAGTTCACACTTTTGGTTGCCATATTGAGAGAAGACAACCCGGTTCGAAGAGATGTAGATGAGTGTGATGGTGTAATATTAGTGATGTTAGTGTTAGTCATTGTGAGTGAGGGTTATGACGCGAAGTTAATTTTGAGGGGGTGTTTCAGTTACCCGAAACACCAACTCATCAAAATAATAATTAAATTCGGCGGGCGGTTTTAAGGCCGCCACACCAGATTTAGGAATACGACAAAAACAGACAAAACCTTGACCTGACCTTATAGAATGGGTCATCCTCCAAGTGGTCGTGTCCATGCCCTGGTTGAGTCGAGAGATTGTGGGGAAGAGTACCTTAGCCAAAGGTGGTGTCGCCTCCCTGACCCAAAAGCTCACCTTCGCTACCGCTTCAGGAGGTTTGGGGTCACTGGTTGCGAATTTCCCCCCTTCCAGCTTGTCCACCTCCCCTTCAGCCCAAAGTTTGATGGTGGGGTCACGGCATGTAAGAACCATGCCCCCACCCCGGATCACAAGTCCACCAAACTTGAGCAGTGTTGTTGGTGCTGCCGCATCGATGGAAGAGCGAAGTCCAACTTGGATGGCCTCTTGGTCTTTTTTAGAAAGAGGGCGGTGAGGGTCATCTTTGTAAGTGATGACCACTTCACTGCCCTCAATCAAGACCTACCTGTAGGTGGAGGGCCTCTTTTTCTCCCTCGGATTGTTGGAGGTTGGGGTCTCCCTGCCTCTCTTGTTGTTGGTGGTAGTGGAGGAAGAAGCCCCAGCAGCATCTTTTTTGAGTGTGGGGTCAATTTCGTGAAGGTTGACCCTCTTCACTCTGTCCCCCCTCCCCGAGTGGTTGGGGTAGAGGGAAAGACCCTGCTTCCAGTCGCAGCGGCGCTGGTGGCAGTTGTTGTAGTAGTGGTTGGAGCCGTGATGTTGGTGGTGGTGGTGGTGGCGTTGTTAGTGACGTTATCGTTGGATTTGGGGGCAGGAGGCCCACCCCCAGCCCGCAACTCCTTCGCGCGCTGCCTCCTCGCCCTCCTCTTCACCGTACGGTTGTTGGCACTGGTGGCGATTGGGGGTGGTGGCAATGGTCCTTCTCCATCGCCCCCCATCTCCATCGCCCCCCATCTCCATCGCCTCCCCCTGGCCTCCACTCACCGCATCCTCAAAGGGGGGATGCGTCTCGTCTGAGAGGAGTGATTCCTCAACCTCGGAGGGGAGAGGTAAGTCTCTCTCTTTGCCCTCAGGTTTGAGGATCTCCTCCTCCATCTCCTCTTCTCCTGCTGATATCCTGGAGAGAGAGGTGAGTAAAATAATGTGGAATAGCCATAAGCTCACAGAATTTGGGCTTATGGCTGTCCACATAATTAATATTATAAAATAAATGTAAGGGTTGCAGCAGGGAGGAGGTCGGAGGTGAGGACTTTCTCCACACATTTCGTGTGAAGAACGTGCTCTCTCTCTCCCACTCTCCCTCCTCCACAACCCGGAACTTTCCTGGGAGCGGCCACTTCCTCCCATGTCGGGGTGGGTGTAGCACATCACTCACCTTGACATGGTGTCCAAAAGTTGGTGAATTTTTGTTATATTTTATTTTTTAAAAATATACCAAAACTGGGCGGAATTTTCCAGTTGCTGCTCCTTTGAGCTTCGCGGTGTATCCGGCAATTGTGTAAAATATTTTTAAATTTCAAATTTAAAAAAATGATTTGACATTGTTAATGTTGATGAAGAATTGCGATAAAACAACTTGCAATGCACCGTTTTCTCGTGTAATACTGAGATATTGATGGGACTAATTTTAATTTGTTCCTACCCAAAAATAAGCAGACCCGTTTACCTAACCTAACCTAACCAAATATTTTTCCAGCCAAAACGTTCGATCTTAAAATGGCTGTAACTTTTTGAATTTTAGCGTAGCGTTTTTAGAACCTAAAAAATTTCAATTTTTGTAAGAGTTGCTATTTTTTTCAAAATTCGAAATTTGGGTAAAAATTGTAATTTTCTAAAAATTTTAAAAATGAATTTTTATATTATAAAGGAAGTAATTCTAAGCATACATGTTTTTAGTTTTTTTTAATTTGCGCTGAAATACAAAAAGTTACGGCCATTTTAACATCGGACGTTTTGGCTGAAAAAATATTTGAACTGCCCGCCACGCGCTTAAATGCGCGCATTAAGAAAAAAGCAAAAATACGGGTCCGCTTATTTTTGGGTAGGAACAAATTAAAATTAGTCTCGTCAAGATCCCAGTATTACATGAGAAAACCCTGCATTGTTAGCATTCGTCCAATTTCTTAAATATTCAGCGGCGGTGTTGCATTGTAACCAATTAAATTATTTTTGTGCATTTTTGTGCATTTTGTTTCATTTTCATTTTTTCATTGTTTCATTTTCCGGATTTTTGGTGGGTGTTATTAAACGCATAAAAAGATTTTTATGCACTAATTTTGTGCAGGTGTTTTTTAACAGCCGAAACACTGGAAAAAAATAATGCATCAAACGTGCCCAATTAAATTATTTTGGGTATTATCCAATACAGAATATTCCTTTCGTTAAAATCAATCAAAAAAATTAAGAGGACTTGCACAGGTGATGAGGGGAATAATCAAACGAGTTACAGAAGGGAGTGGCGAAGTCGTAATAGCGTCCTTCCGGAAAAACCTTTGCTCCATCGGACGGAAAGGGGTGTATTGACCATGGACGGGTAAAAATAACTCGTCACGATATACATCTACAACTCCTGAAAATTTCATCTCACGTCATTTAGCGATTCATTCTTTACAGGTCATTAAGCAGTAACACAATATTTCCTGCATCATCCTAAAATCTTGTCTTATATCTACTCAAAACGTTGGTTGAACTATTGGTCCTAGTTGTCGGTTAACTATATGAGACTGTACGATAATTATGTAAGCGTATGTGACTCAAAATACCCAAAAGTTGGACAAAACAGGTTTGATAAAAATAATGTGTAGACAAAAAACGCACGTGTTATTAAGGAGGTGTAAAAAAACCCGTATCGTGGCGAGCATAACAACTTAACCAGCCAGAAGTGGTGATTAGTATTCAATTTAGTCCGTAATTCTATGGAATAGGATATACTTTTCCTCCTAAGCTTCGGACATCCAAATATTAAAATATTAAATTTGTGTTTGCATGTTAGATAAACGGCTCCTTTCCAGGCATTTTATATTTTTATTCAAATGAGTAAAGTGATGTATTCGCAGAGTTGAATTATGTATTACAATCAAAAATCCGTAAAAGCTGACCTCGCAGGAGTCGTACAAATTAATCCCTAACCTTAAATCGTAGAAAAATCGCAGAAAAAAAACCGTAGAAAAATCGCAGAAATAATAATCACCATGGTGACGCACAGAAAAAGAATAAATTTCATAAATTAAACACATCCTCCAGCTCCTTGCCTGGAGAAAGTGTACCTAAAACTGCGGCGACGTTTCCTCGTTGAACGGCGACACTCATTCGTTGGATGAGGAAGGCCGTAGCGCGACCCTCCCCCGTAATGGCGGCGATCCTCTCGCCGATTGCCTCAATAAGGCGCAGTCCATCCTTTGCCCATACTCCCGTAGTCTCCATAGCAACGGGAATGAAGAGAAAGCGATCGCGTAGAAAGTCGTACTTCTTCTTCTTCTCTTCGTTGGCTTTCTCCGCGGCCGTTCCGGGACGTTTTGTGGTTGCTGATAGGTAGGAGGGGGCGAACGTGTCGGCGCAGGTGAAGTCCCAAACTAGTGACTTTCCCCGAGTCCAAGGGATCATGGTGAGCCCATCTGGCCGTTTCCCATCAGCCCTTGCACAGCCGGGGGGCTCCTTAATGCAGGGGACTTCTGCAGACCGAAGGGCTCGTGTGATGACGTCGTTTGCCGCCGAGTGACGAGAGTGGCGTCCGGCGCTCCTCCTACACTTTAGGCCGTGATAGCCTTTGGAGGTGACATTTTCGCCGCAGGGGCATTTGTGGGGAACGCAGATGTCGCATCCCAGGCGAAGGGCAGTGGCGACCCGGAAAGCCTCGTTGGGCAGGTGTGTCCCTAGTTGTGGAGAGGGGAGGGTGTTGAGCCAGGCCCCTGTGTGTGGTTGAACTGCGGCGAGGAGGCGGGCTTTGTTTTCGGGTTCCGTTGCCCGCTCCTGGAGCTTGGTAATGGTGAGGTCGTGAAGGGGGCGTTCCCACGATGATTGGGAGCCTCGAAGAGTTTCCGCCGGTTTCTCCGCTCCATCGCCGATGATGACCCATTCCCGCTCCGCTTCCTCCAAGGTGGTATCGGAGGCGATGATCTCCTCCAGGATGAGAGAGGACACTAAGGGTAAGGTGCTGTGGCACGACGCGATAAAACACGGAATCGCCGCGTCCGCAGCATGCCTCACCCCTAGGCCTCCCATCTTCACGGGAAGTGATGACTGGAGCCAGGCGTCGGGCGAAAGGTGGCAGTTGAGGGTGGTTTCCAGGGCGTCCTTGAGGGTGGTATCGTAGTCCTGGAGTAGGTCCGTCTTTGTCCATGACGGGGCGCAGCGGAGAAAGTAGATGAGGCGGGGCGTGGAAATGGAAGCCCGCAGGAGGTAGAAGGCGGAGTGCGAGGTAAGGGCGCGGAGGCGGGAGGACAAATTGGCGAGGTCCTCCGTCTTCTTCCCCAACACCGTAACAATGGCTTCATCGGTGAGGGGACTTCCCAGGAGTGTTGCAGTTTCGGGGAGAATTGGCTGAATTCCCGGGGCAGCCCGTTGGAACGCGGCCCAGAGTTCCGCTTCCTGCAGCGGTGTTGCCCCCAAAAACCCCACTTCGCATTTAGCGGTGTTGAGGTGGAGTCCGACGTCTTCTCCCATCTTCACCACGGTAGCCAATGCCTCCAAGACCTTGGCGGGGCAATCTGCTACCGTGGCGTCGTCAAGATACCACATGTTGAGGGTGGTCTCGATGGCTCGGACGATGGGGTGGACGACGAGGGAAAAGAGGGCGGGGCCCAGGGGGCAGCCCTGTTGGCAACCTCGAAGGGACGGGATGGGTGTGGTCCCATAGAAGAGAATGGAAGGGGCGTGGCACTGGGCGATGAAGGGGAAGTACTCCGGGTACTTGTCCTTGACGATGTTAAGGAGAGTGTCTCTTCTTATTTCATTGAAGGCGTTCCTAAAATCCATCTTTAGGAACGCCTGGGGGGTGTGGTGCGTGGCGTTGAAGAAGATTCGGGAGGCGTGTGCGCCTGCCTCCGCCCCCGCTCTGACCCCCACGCCCAATTGATGAGGTGCCAAGTCTTCTGCGAGGTTTGGGGTAATCCGGCGTGCGACGATCTTCGCCAATAATCGGCGCCACACGTTCCCTACGGCGACGGGACGAATACCGCCAGACTTCTTGAGGAGGGCCGTAAGGGAGGCCCCATAGGAAAGAGGGGAGATTTTTTCCGGGACTTCCCCTCGAAGCATTAATTCCAATAAGGCCTTGGTGGCCTTGATGAGGTCCACCCCACCTTGCCCAAGGGTGGGGGAGAATAAATCTGGTATCAAGTATTTGGGGTCGAAGTCCATCTAGCCCACCAGCCGATCCCGGAGCAAAAGAGACAACCGCCGCCCGAAGCTGATCGTCTTCAATCGGTGAGGGAGGCTTCAACTTTGGTGGCTCGGGAAAGTTTGAAGGTTCAGGATGTGGGGGGTGCTTGACGATGAGCGCCGCCAAGGTGTCCTCGTTGTTGGGGGCGATGATGTCGTCGGAGGTGATGAGACGAATTGCCCCTCGAACGTCGCCATCCGAAAGTTTGGCCTCCACTTTCTTCGCGAATTGTTGTTGTTGTTGCTCGAGGGTTGGGGGAGGACGTGGCACTCTTGGGGCAGGTGTAGTGGACTTCCGGTCCGACTCCCACCTATGGGCAATGTCTTTGACCCATTTGGTCAAATTAACAACTTTGTCAGTCTTCCGGGGGACTTGGAGGACGTGGTAGGGAAAAAGGAGTAGTGCCTCCCAGTCTTCCTCCGAATTGGTCATGGTGACCTCTTGCAGGGTCTTGGTGAGAGCCTGAGCCACTATCAGGCGTGCGCCTTTGGGGACCCGCCGAAGGGTTGGGACGGAGACGTGGAGGCCGGCGAGGTCCTCCCTAAAACGAATCGCATGATCTTGATGTTGGGCTTGTTGTTGCTGTTGTTGTTGCGCTAACGCCACCCACGTTATGCCCACATATAAGGAATTACCCACTCCCGGGCGCTTTGTGGTAACGGCGGGGAAACATTCCCTAACTCTTTTCCCCAACACTGAGTCAACTAGGGGCACCAGTCCCTTCTCCTCGCAAAACGCCGTGTATCGGTCCATCAGTTGGGACTTGAGGATGGTGGTGGCGGGGTTGTCGGCAACCTTAATGTTGTCGAGAAGCCAGTTAATGGCAGTGGCGTTTGCATCTGAGCGTGACGAAGGAGTAGGAGGGGTAGGTGAGGTAGGTGAGACAAACTTTCTCGGAGGGCCTGGCGCCGTGACGGCAAGACGGGATGGGCCCAAAGTGGACGGGCCTGGTTCTTCATCGCCCCCGCTAGGCGACAAAACTTGAAAAGTGGGCGTAGTTGGAGTTTTCGGCGGTCTTCCCCGCTTGTGAACGACGGAGGTGTTGAGAGACGAATTGATATCTTCGGCTGGGGGTGGAATCATGGCACCTCCCCCTCCCAGCCATACACTTCCAGCCCGACGAATTCTCCCCAGAACGGAAGTGTCGAGTTCTTCAGACGGAGGAGGAGGGTTGGACGGGGATTCCTCCTGGCCGTCCATTTTAATTATTGTAGAGGGGGCTGTAATTTGGGCGACGAGGAGTCCAAAGTGGACCCACCCAACAAAAAGACAAACCAAATTAGGGACAGAAGTGGTCAAAAATAAAATAAAAACGCGAATATTTCCATTTAGCCAAGTGGCTCCAAAAACCAAATCCGGCTTTTATTCGGTCCAAGGGAGTGAGCGCCCCCTTTCCAGGCAAGTAACGTGCATGCAGCTCAATGTTCATCTTATTTAATGAAAATAAATTGCTCATTTTAAGAAATCAAGTCTCATTTCATTTTAATTGTATGCCATTTTCTATTAAAATTTAACCATGCCAAAATATTTTTATTTTTATTCGTGTTGATGATACATCTTATATGTGATTGGGAATTACTAGAACCTTACTTTGTGAAAATTTGAACGTTTGAAGTAGAATTATTAGCACAAATATCATGAATAAATACCAAGAAGAATAATGCAAGAGGTTGCAGATGATTTAACGTACAAAAATTGGGAATTGATAATGATAAATGACTGGTTAACAATTCTCGGATTCACTTTTCATATCCAACAAGCACGGTAAAATGTTTTTGGGTCTTTAAGCCATACATTTTTCCGGAATGGTTGTTGTAGGTAGAAACAAATTCACTAGCACTTCGCAATTTTGAGTGTACGTTATACCATGTTGAATATTATGCTCGGCTTCATATCTAATTGATTAATGCTGCATCATACATATATATTTGAAGCTAAACTTTACAATGTCCTCCGATCAATCCATTGAGAACAACATCAATACACGTGGATATAATCCGTGCATGTTTAGTCCGTATTAATTTACAAATCCCAAGAAACAGGTTTGGCTTAATGACAAAAAAAGAGCTAACTTTCCATTACAAATTATATTGCTACATAAATGAGTTGATACCTAAGCTAGTTTTTGTCAAGATATCATCAAATATTGTGCCTTAGGCAATTGCAGAAACCATATACATAAATAATCTCATCATAAAACAGCAATACTTAAAACCAATCGCTGCAGCAATAACCAAACATTTCGTTCCACAATGGTCAATTTAAAATTTTTACAGCTATAAATTATCTCCTCCTCTGTTATACAGACATTTACAGAGGAGACCGATAACAGTTTTTTGAATCCTGAGTCAACACAGCAATTGTAAGTAATTTAGTAATAATTATAAATGGTAGAAAATTGCAATAACCTGTCCTATTAAATCAATTTTAGGAAACGACTATGCCCCCACGAACCCGAGCCTTTAAATAAGTACTTTGATGGCCCACAATACCGATATTATGAGCCAAGGAATAGATGTTTCAAAGTAGGAGAGAAAGGGCCTTGTCCCTCCGGAATGATTTTCTTCATTCAACAAAAAGGCAGTATTTACGGGGAATGTGACTGTACGTCGCCAGAATTCACTGGCAACAGATTAATGATTTATCACTCGGAATCCGGCAATTGTTACCCTATTCTTTCTCAGGTTAGTTTTACAACTTAAAATATTTTTAATTGTTGTCAAATAATTGGATACGTTTGATAAGTCGATTTTAAAATATTTCTAAAAATTTGATAGGGTCCATGTACAAGGGGATATTATGTAGACATTACAAATTCAGGAGACCTGACGTGTTCCGCTAATTCTTGTGCAAACTATGGCCCTGATTATTTCAAGTTTCGGGGAGTTTGCGCGAAAATAGGTGAGAAAAATGAGGACCTGTGTAGACAAGAGTATGCCAACTATTTTGGATTCGGGAGAGGCGGAACATATCCTGAATGTATAACGCGCACGGCATTCAGTGTGGCACCCAGTTTGAGTACACTGCGCTGTGCGAAGGGAACGCGATTATCATTTCGGGGATTTTGTAATCGGAATTGGTCAATTATTAGAGGAACGTCGGTTGGTTGATCAATGCATGTAAAAGTAGACACGAATCAACAACTATTGGATAGAAGGGCAAAACAATATTATAAGTAAATACTTTCAAACATATTGCGGGGTTTAATAAATGTCATGTTTATGAACTTTAGCCACATTTATATATACTAACTATGTAATATACAATCCAAGCATACGAAATCAATATCAATAAAGATTTTTGCTTAATTTTAACAGTCAAGACAACTTGTTTTACGCTTATGTATTATTATTGCAGTTTAAAGACTTACACTTTATCAGTTTAAATTGTTATCTTTTCCATAAAATGTATTAATACTGACAACGTTATAAGGATTGTGAAATAGAGCAAAGGTACAATTTTAGGAGACTATGTTATTTATAACGCGAAAGTGGTCAAAAAATTAATTTAGAAATCCAATTTTCATGCATCATATCGCAAATATATTTAACTGATTACCCTCAAAATTTCGTACATTTACTACATGGCAGAATTTACTCTTATTTATTAATACTGTTATATATTCTAAACAGCGAGTTTACCATTAGTTAAGGCTACACTTTACTTTGTATATCTATATGATTAGATACAAAATTTATTACCAGTTGGTACCATTATGTGTACAGAATACGAGAATATGTATACACCATGATAAATACCCAGAATAAGATTACCCAGAACCCCATTGAAGTCAAACCCTATTAGTGGCAACCCACCCCAAATAATTGCCAGTGTTAGTGTACACACCAGGAATTGTGTTGGCTGAAATACATAAATATCAACGTAGGTAAATATAGTTTAAACTTCATCATTTAGAATCATTGAAAACCATACGATACACACCGCCAGGAGCATACCTCCACATCCAACTCCCCATGATACTAAGCCAGCCAAGAACCACTGACTCCCTGATAGGCACACTAACGGGGCACCTACCCATTAATAAATATTATAAATTATTATTTTCTACTACATTAGGGAGGTTGACCAAGAGTCAAATTTTGTCATTGTGACTGTAATTTTGATTGCAGAGATAGGAAATCCTGTACTTTTAAAATCAAAGTTACAGTACAATCACAATATTTGACGCTTGCTCAACCTGCCCTTTAGCGCAGCAGATATTGAAAGTACATACAACGTAAAAGATCACAAACTAACCTCCATCCCCTGTACAAGAATCTTTCCCATTTTCTCCTCCAGCACATAGGAAGGCTTGCTGATTAAGAGTGAAGCCAGGTCCAAGACGAGTCGTTTGCAGTCTAGCCTGACACGTTGGACCATCCATTATTGGCAAGTCAACTTTACCCATAACCGTAGAATATGCCCCGTTCAAGGTACTCGCACCAAATCCTGAGACGTAACACCTATGTAATCAACATACAAACGTAAATCCAAATAACAAATCTCCACGTTGTTCAATGAAAATTTAATCATCACCTTTGTCCTACAAAAGATGTTCCCGCAGCTGGAAGGCAGATTAGCCGGATGTGTGGATTTGCGTTGAAATCGACCAAACTGGCCAACTTCAACACGGCCAGGTCATTTTGCAGGTTCGCAACCTGGTACTGCTCATGAATTCGGATTGCAGTCACGGCAATTTCTATGGCGGCGTATGGCTCATTGACAGCGTTCAGGAGGTATTCTCCTAAACGAACTTTTAACGTGACTCTGTACAAGATTGCAATTTTTACATTTGTGAACTGTAGTTTACATGAATTATTAAATGTATCTTCACTAAACCTTAGTGGAGTGAATTTGTGTGCTACTGTTAACACTGTGTTTCCATCGATTAAAACCCCACCACCAATGAATGAGTTGTCAGTTCCGAGTATTACAACCATCCAAGGATATTCAGAGAACGATGCCTAATCAGGAATTATTGTTATTCAGCCGGAAACATAATATGCCGATCTAATCATAATAAATAAGTTTGTAGAGGGTGTTGACATAGAAAGTAATGGGCGTTTCAACTTATTAAGTATATGTACGAAAGAAATTCTAAAACATGATAGTTTTCAACTAAGTAATTTTGTAAATCTAAATTTAATCTAGATAAATGCTCAACTTCCATGTACAGACTTTAAAATACTTTCGGTAAATAAATATTTAAAATCGACAGAAAAAGAAAAAAACGTACTTGTCCAGCTCCTACAGTATAGGCCGGAAATGGAATCAATTGCTGTGTCCCGCACGTAGCTGGCGGTCGTGTCGTCGTGCTGATGAGATTACAGCAAAACCTGTTCGGTGGTACGCAGAGGGGAAGCGTGGGCTAAATATTTTAAAAATACGTAAATTCATTCACTCTTAACATCAATTGTTATTTGCATATTTTTATGCATGTATACATTAACGAAAACCCTGGGATCAATTCCAGCACTACCATCAGCACAGTTTGCGGCAGGCGTACATTGACATTGACCTGGATTGGCGATTGTTGGCACTGGAGTCACAATTACAAGCCCTACATAAATGGAAGGTTAGCATTTATTTAGAACCTTATTAATTTTGTACATTGCTTATTAATCCCCTCAACTCCGTAAATTGTGGGATTAACTTACTATACGTACGTACCTTGCCCAACAACATGATAAACTTTATTCGCGAAACACAGGAAAATTACAATTACTGAATTTACGAAAAATTGAAAACCTGACATGGTTATTTTGCATATGCCTTTTCCTACAATCTGACAAAGAAGGACTGGTGTTCGTTAAATTATGTTTGTGCATTTAAGCAACAAAGCAGTTACGATGACTGAGAATTACGTGGATAATATATGCACAGTGAAATGGCACTTTTGAATTGAAGCTTTTTCACATAATGAAATTATTATGTAACTAACCTACAAGCCCGTCTTCAAGACGGACCCCAATGGTAATATTCGATTGTCAGTTTAACGTTAGATTTGGCCACTTGTTTTATGTTGGAATCAGGCAGCAATAACGTTAGTTACGCAATTCTAACGTTATTTCAACATATCATAAATACAAACGTAAAAATAACGTGTGAAAATAGCGTAGAAATTACATGAAAATCGCATAAATTTCGTTATTCCAACTTGATTCTAACGCGAGATTGAGCGGCCAAACCGAACATCAAATAAGCATTCGAATGGCATTATTCTATGTTAGTTCAACTTGGTTATAACGTTACGTTCCATTTGGAGTGGATTTTGAATTTTCTTCATTGGATTTAGTTGTAGAATTTTAATATTTTTGATAGACTGTGTAGACTGAACAGACTGACATAATCAATAACTATTTGCACCGAATACATTCGAATAATTACCGAATACCTACATTCTAATTATTATCGCATAATATTACAGAATCACTGATTGGCCAAATCAAAATACCTGCAGCCAATCAGAATGCAGGGATGTCACGGAAAATTTCGACGGGACGGACTTTTCGAAATTATAATACAGATACAATTTGTATACAAAATAATTACAATTATGTAAGCAATAAGTATACAATTGATGTTTATGTAATAGACATAAATTGTTTTTCTTCGTACTCAGTTCCCGCTTCCAATTTGTAGAAAGGTTATTATTTAATAGTTCTTTACACTGACTTATAATTTGCATCCACTTTGTATTGTGCTTATTGAAAATTTTTTAATGAAAGTCATCGTGAGTATAAACATTGTCATGCATGGGTCACTAATTTAAACGTTACAAAAACATAGATTAAAGTGAAATGACCGGATGTCATAATTCTTGCAGCCGCAATCAGTTATTTAACATGATTTATATATAATTACTATTAGTTTTTGGCCTTACAAAGTAAAACTGACACTATCTTGTTAGTATGGTCATAGCACATTCTAAGATATGTAAAAGTGTTTGATTTTGTTTCTACCTATATATGTTACCTACCTATATGTACCTTGGTTGCATGCTATTCATTATAAGTCCGTCCACAAAAATACATAATTATGTATGTATATGACTCATAACCGATTGCAAATGAAAATGCATGAATAAGGATATTTATCACCATTGAATATTAAGCTGATTTCATAATGGCAAGAATTTTTACTGCCACCGAGTAAACTAAATTCATACTTGGATCCATTAATAAGTAAAAGCAGGCGCGGCGGAAGATGATTTTTGTCG
Source organism: Folsomia candida (assembly GCF_002217175.1). Taxonomy (NCBI): domain Eukaryota; kingdom Metazoa; phylum Arthropoda; class Collembola; order Entomobryomorpha; family Isotomidae; genus Folsomia; species Folsomia candida. The sequence goes on along the minus strand of NW_019091197.1, from coordinate 10,542,588 downwards.
GGGGGACAACCTCGAAAATTTTCCAACACGCTCGCGCCTTTGGCGCTCGCGAATTTTTAACCCTAAAAGTAACGCATGTCATACACGTTACTTTTAGGGGTAAAAATTCGCGATGTAACTACATATTCACCATATGTGTCTATATGTATGTACATATGTATGTAGGTACATGAATAGTAAACGTATGACTTTATCACAAAAACACAATTAATTTTGTCAGCATTCTTTGTTGATTAAATTTCCATTGTAAATTTGCATTATAAATATACACACACCAACTAAACAATCCTCCTACGCAGTGTGACCAAAAGAAATGATAATTAAGTAAGCCAAAATATCTCAACGGGTTTGTGGAATTACTAAAAAATAATTTTTATTCCACTGAAAAGCCAGTCAAATGTAAATCATTAATCTGTGTTCCACTTTTAAATTTCCTCTTTCCAGGCCAATGAAAAATCTGAGATGAGAGCTCAATGCTGCACCAAAATTACGCAGGACTTCCTTCAAGAAATTGGCACAATATGAGGTCAGAAATTTTTTTAGGACTTCAATGGTTGTAGGATCCTTAGACCACTTATATTCCTAATTTTTCGTCCGTATTTCACAGCCCGCGCGATTCAGGTTCGCAAATTTTAGGAAAAACGGCTTGGGTTTTGTGGCCTGAAATATCAAATTCCAGCCACTTTTCAGTTCTTTTGGAATGTTTGACCATTCTGCATGCTCTGAAACGATCCATGAGGTTCCACCCAATATGATCTGGTTGAAGGTGTGTACGACCTTTCACAGAACGCAATCAAATTTAAAAGTGGAAATTCCGATTGAAACTTGACTGGCGTTTCAGTGGAATAAAAATTAATTTGTAGTTCCACAAACCCGTTGAGGCATTGTCGCTTTCTCAATTATTACTTCCTTGGTCGCATGTACCCAGTGGTTGCTGAAGTTCTGACCAATTTTTTGGCCCATGGATTCCATGGCATGGAAAACTACATGATCGAATTTTTTTTGCACCTGGCCATATTTTGTATCGGAACATATGTTTGATTATCTGTTAAAACGAGTATTATCAATGGTGTTATTGATGCTAAGGATGTCAAAATTACAGATGTTCAAACAGATAGTGTGTAACAAAAAACGATAAAATCTGTGAAACAAACATCCAGATTTCAAAATTCTATAAAAACGTTGAAACCGGCCGCATATGTACATACAATTGACCTGTTTATCAAACGATGCAGTTAGGCTAGGAGCACTAAATAATATAATATAGAATGGACAGCAATGGTCTTCGGTCGAACACACGATCATCCAACCAACACGGTCATCTAATGCATATACTTAAAATACGCATTTTAATAAATTCATGCCAAGATCATAACAATGATGCACAAGTACTGCAGTTTTCAAAGTAGTGGATGCCCAGATGGCTCAAATCATATTTATGGCCAAGGGTTTTAAAACGTCACATATTTCATTTGCTTAGAGACACACATGGCATAGCCAGACTTTCTGGACTATTGTGGTGGTTGTAGCGGTAAGTATATATGCATATAATAAAAATACCCGCTTATGATTTTTTATTTTGATAAAACCACATTTAAGACAAAATGATGCCTTTTGTGGTTGGGGTCAAAATTCTTGCCATACGTGTATGATATGACATGAGTGATATTTAGGAAATAATTAAATAATACCTATGCAAGGGACAGGGTATGCAAAAATTGGGACTAGATTTTTCATCAACAGTTTCCCGACATATATAGCTAAACATATAAAATGTTGATTGCAAAGAGAAATTTCGGACCTCATTTTGGCAACCACATTATTTGCACCATCGCCGAACTTCATGCCCACAAATTGTTTTTCTTGGAGCTGCATATCTGTATATCGCGACATATATCGCGACGATCACAGTTGTATTAAACTCACTTTTGACACAAATTGATTCCCTTCGTCATCAAGTGTATGTATACATACATATGTACTTACAATGCGAAGGCAAACCATGTTCCACCCAGATATTTTTATTACCACCATAGTTTGATCTATCTACTTTTTGGAAACCACGTTTGGTTCGGCGTTTGAGCGGATATTCAAAATTCAGCGACGTTTGAGGGCTGGTAGTTCGCGAAAACGGGTGATTTCCCGAGGAAAACTGAAGACCCCAGTTTTTGGCTATAAAATCGCAAACTCACAGGGCCCAAAAGTCGCTGAATTTTGCATATCCGCCAAAGTGTCAAACCAAACGTTGTTTCCGAAGAGTTGATAGATCAAACTATGGTGGTCATAAAAAGATCTGGGTTGAACATAGTTTGCCTTCGCATTGTAAGTAGAATAAAAGTAGAACAGTTTATCTAATTAAAAATTAAACTTATAATATGTTTCTCAACATGCCCGCGAAATTGTTCGTATAAGTTTGTTAAACTTTTCGAACAAAGAAAAAAACCATAATTCAATATATATGTACCGTATGAAAACTATAAATTGAAAACGAACAGGTGTGGAATTATTTTTCATAGAAAATAAAAATTACTAATTTTAAATTACTACTCGTTTAATTATTAAGGATATAATGCACTTAAGTTATTATAATTTCATCATTTTTTCTGGGGGGACATTACCATTGCTTGTCCCCCTGACAAATTTATCAGGGGGACATTGTCCTCCTGTCCCCCTGCTTCCGCCGCCTATGAGTAAAAGTTGATTCTGGTATCGCAAATACTACTTCATAGAAAACGAAAGCACGAGAAGAAGTGAAAAACGAATGGTTTCAATAACTAGATTTTTATTAACAAATGTTGTCTGCTCGACAAAAATATTAAAATGTTGAAATATTGAAAAGCCCAGTCCACAATTCTTACTGTATCCCATTTACAGTTAATGTCCTTATCTAGCCCTCCAGTTATTATCAGAATCTGCCACAGCATGACAAACTTGAAGAATTTTAGAGGAGCGCGAAATTTCTAAATCAAAGACAAACAATTGTAATTTCTAACACTAATTGTCACAATAAATAAACCACTGGATCTGAAATGTTATTTCCTCACCTTTAGTAACCGCATTTCTGGGAAGAAGCCAAAGAGTGTAGTTAAAATTAGACCATGACAAGTACCCTGGGTCGCGTTCCTTCGCTGTAAAAGTTCCCGCTCGGAACGCGTATTCCTCTCCGACCTGAAGAACAATATTAAGTTAATAATACAAAATTGGTGACACTAATTTTATAGAATTTTAGAAAAAAATAAATTCCACACTACATAGTCACCGTATACTCACAGAAGTTGTGTGATAATTATCACCAGATTTAGACGTACATGTCTATATGACTCGACCGGATTCGTTATAAACGCCATCACCGCCGGTGATGATATTAGCACCAATTTGAATTAATTTGTCAACAACGGTGGCTAAGGTATCAGCAGTGGTGATATACATGGTGAGCACATCGCTCAATTTATGTGACTGGAGTAACATTTATTTTCGATGCTCTATAATTGCGAACAAAAATCATAAAATTCGCACCTCAAAAAAGTTATTGATCTCTTGGTAGGACTTTCCTATGGATATCACGGTGATCAAGGTTTTCCCCAGATCCTGCGTCAGCGTTAGTCGCAGGTAGGGCGTGACCGAGGTGCGGAGACATTTCTCTTCAACTTGGTAAACCCTAGCGGTTATGGGAAACCTGAAAAATGTTATTATCCAGTTTTACTTAATTAGAATTATATTTTTGTAAACTGATAAATATATCATGATGCTACTGTTTCTTAAATTGCAGTACTTAATTACGAAATTTATAAATTGGTTCATTTATTGATTTATATAAGCATCATATACTATGGTATGTAATATATATAAATACATACTTACCTCAGCAACCCGGGATTGCTAATTTCGTAAAAAAAATAGATTTTTGGGGTGCCATTCGTTTTCGAAATATGGTAAGAAACTTTGGGAAATTTTATTTAGCGAATCAATCCGACTTCCGTCAAGTGGTGCAGGAAAACTGACCAGCCCAAGGTTTGCCGTGATCCCTTAAAGTCAAACCTTCACAAAGGTGTTTCCAACAAGTTAAAGGCTGGGGGTTTACGTGGAAAGGAAATAATCACTATTTATAAAAACCCAGCATTGTTCCCTTCATGTCTGTTACAAAAGTAGGGACAATGAAATATGGTAGCACAAAAATATAACACAATAAATACTATCATTTCGTCAATGGTGACATGTACCAGTATTTAACCAAAATTATAAATGCCAATTTTTAAAAAAAATTAGTAAATTGCACACACTGGTAAATCGCAAAGATTTATAATCTTTCTAGTTGGATCTGTACCAGATGGGTAATGTAGAATTGTCTCATATACATATGTACGTACTACTATTTGGGCCAAAGATTACGAATATACGTTTTTAAGTAAATATTTTGTCCTGAAAAATATGCACTGGGTGAAATGACAATGTTTGCAGATGCATTGTACGGAGTGTGCAAGAATTATGTCACATTGCCCTGACATAGCTTTACATAAAAATTACTGTGATTGCTGTATGTGTACATAGCAATCACAGTATAAGGTTTGAGTCAGGTTGCGGCAGTCAGTGTAAATTTGTTGTTTATTGTTGTTTACCACCATATTTCAATATGAATGCAATGAGTGCCTTGTATCACATTGCGCAAAATGACAGCCCAACGTAACAACCGCTGTATCTAACTTTTCGAAAATTCGCAGAAGTTTTTCTAAAAAAAGAACCCAACGGAAAGACTTGCATCCCAGAAATTATTGATGTATAAAGCTAGTATCTACAAGTAAGAACTCAAATGGTGGTCAGCATTCTAACTCTGCCGACGGGATGAACAAGGAGATAAACACCGACCAAATTCAAGCTGGGCACCGTAGCTAACGTGCTTCTCCCTCAAGAATTATTGTTTGGAACTAAATATGGAGACTTTTAGTGCTTATTATTTTGCAGATTTGCAATTTTTTTTTGCCTCACCTAGGTGCTTATAGTGTATAGGTATATGCTTTGCGTAATTCTTGTAAAACTTATATTGAATTCAAATTTTGCACATGCTTAAAGTACAACAAAATTATATTAATTATTACCTTATTACCATACAACATAATTTCAAGTGAATTCTACGTATATACATATCTTAAAGGTTAGTACAAACTTTGCACCTTATCGGCAAAATTGAATATTTGAAGTCACCTGTTGAAAAGTTTTCCCACAAGTGACACAAAATCAATAAATTAACGAGTACCCCACATCCAACCTCTTTCAAAAAACATAAAAACGACAACAAAATAAATACACTACAAACGAGTAATGCACCCAACAACGATTTCAGTGGTACGGGATCCGATTCATGAAACGTGACTGGCTCCTTCCCGTTCGACATGGCTTTTGCAAAATATTTAGGACTAATTGTGCCATCCAATGTGTACCATGTATTGATTGAAGTGTACAAATCGTCCAATCTATTCCATCTATCCATCAACCCAAAACTCGTCAGCCGTCCAACTCGGCTCTGAAATATTGGGGAAATAAAGTTCTTGCTTCCAGCTCCGATACCTATCTGAGTGAAAGGTGTTGCCTCGTTTCCAATACTTACTAGACGGCTTCCACTCCATTGCAAGAAGTTACTGTAGACTTTGAGATATTTAGCGAAGTCCATGATAGCAAATGTTTTACTTGTATCCAGTGACTCGTTTGTATTTCTTATAATCCTAGACGCTTCAGTATTACGTAGAAATTTTAAGAATTGTCTACTGCTCAAATCATCTCCAAAGAAGATAAGTTTTTTATATAATTGATCAAACTTCAGCATGAGAGATGGATTGTTCCTAAATAAGCGTTTGTATTCCGGAATAAGGAGACTTTTCACAATAGATTCATCCAAATTGGCAGAGTCGAATATGTTGTACTTGGTCGTAGTGGCAATTGGAATTTCTGAGTCGACTAGTGACTTCCAAGTAAGTGGAAATATAGGGGACAGAATTGCACTTAAATATGAAAAGATTGATCCCATATATAAATTATTCATAATTATGAAACCTCCACCCAATAACCAGACAATTAAAATCGGTACAGCTACCCATAACTTTCTATAAAACATCTTAAAACTGTCGCCATTAATCTGGCCAAACAGGAGTAGACTTAGATTTAAAAAATCATGCACAAAATACTCAACTAATTTAGTGATCGATAGCTTTCTTTCCGCAGAGTGTCCAACAAACCTAACAATTAAAGTAATAGTTATACAAAATCCGATCAACGAAAGCCAAACAGTATAACTGAATGGGGATAAGAATGAAGTTAGTCCTTCCACAGCTGTTGGGAGTGGTGATACATATACATATTTTATAATATTATACGTTACGTAATATGTCACCGTAGCAATACGTCGTATACTAAGAAAAACAAACTAACCTAAAGCTACGTCATTACAAAATAAATAAATTGGCGCTACTTTATCCCCAGTTTTATAAGATGTGAAATTATACGTTTGAGAAAGCGATTTAATGAAGCACCTGCTAGCTGCTGGCACGGTTATTCTAAAATTTACTCGACCACCATCACATTGACCAATAGAATAATCAGGAGATACGAGCCCGACTGGTTTTTGGTAAAGATTGCTATTTATGGTTAAAAATATCTCGGTGATTTTTAAAATGTTATAATCCCTCCCCGCCGTGGATACGATTACTTGTGGCGACGAGTCACATAATGCCATGCTAGGAATAAATACTTGATTAGGAAACTTTACGTTGAATAATATTATGGGTGCCGATATCCACAACGCGTTAAGTTTATACCCAACATCGTAACCTATTGTTTTCAAAGGGGTTTCAGCATGAATAAAAATTAAATAAACTGGGTGGAAATATTCTAAGATAAGTAGTTGCAAGTAAGAGTAAATGGTCATGTCGCTTAATAACCTGGAGTTTAAATTAATAAATATGACGGAACGTCTGTTCGGGCCCAAATATGGGGTTAACAAAGGCGACTTTGGTCTCCCTAGGATCTCTCGATGGGTTCCATTAATTCGATATTGATGAAAGATAATCGGCACATAAGGATTTGATTTTCGTAATTTGGTGAAATATGGTAATCCGTTATAGCCCTTCGGGCTTTCAGGCGAGGTCAAGAACGTTAAGTAACAATTTTCAAATAAATCACGCCGTTTCCATGCCGTATTTATGGGAATGACCTCAAGAAAGAGTCCAACAAATATGATCCATAGTTTTGACATGTCTAAAATATTTATCTAGTGAGTTACATACACGGAGATATTTTAATAATATTTCTTCATCAGAAGTGGTAACTAAATAGCTTAGGAATATATGAAAAGCTGTCCAATAGAGAGAAAAATGATCTTAGATGTACAAACTTTTGAACCAAGGTAGGTGTCAGGAAAGCCAGGAAGATTTCCACAAGATTATTCACTGCGGACATACATACAGGGTGTTAATAAAGTCCGATCCCATTTTTCCTGTAAAAAAGTGAAGGCTAGTATAAAAAAAAACTACCCGTGATACTTACAAAAAATGTTCGACATATTTACCTTAGTATTTGGTCTTGTTACCATTTACTTTAACCATGCCCTCAACTCTTTGTTTAAGGCTCTGTGCTAATTTTTCCAATGTGCCTCTGGAAATCGAATTCCATACATCTTGAACTTTTTTTTACTAGCTCTTCCCTCGTCCGGGGTTGTGGCTCTTTGTATACATTTTCCTTAAGTATGGACCACTGGTTCTTCAGGGGATTCAAATCTGGGCCGTTAGCGGCCCACACCCCCTTGCTCCAGACCGTTGAAACTTGCGTCTTGATGAGACTCAAACTCGCTTTTGCTGTATGGGCTATAGCACCATCCTGCATGAAAACTATTTTTCTTTCATTCGGAAATATTTCCTTGTTTCCCATGCTATCGAAATAGATAGGTAATATTTTTTCCATATAATGCTTTGCATTGACTGATTGGCCTTTTGGTATGATATGTAGAGGGGTCACGCAACGTGCACAAAATCCACCCGCTACCATAACTTTAAGCCCGAATTTTGGGATCGCTCTTGATGGTACATCCGATTTGTTTTCTGTCCTGTAACGAACATTTTGTTGGTTCAATTTTGGATATAGTTCAATAATAGATTCGTCAGTCCAAAGGATGTGACTGCGCAATTCTTCACCAAGTCTTTTTTCACTCAAATGGGCACTTTTCTGAAGGAGTTCTTCAAATTTCAGACGGTCATCGATATATTTTTGTGACATGAGAGGTTTTTTTGGTTAGTTTGTAAGCTGTGTGACCCCACTTCGTAGTTTTCACAAATTTTTGCACGGTCACACAGTTAATTTGCTTCTTCTTCTCTTTATAGCGTTTTGAGTCATTTAACTCCCTTGCTCAATTACGTAATGAACTACCGGTTTTCTTGCAAAGTCTGTTTTTAATCATTCTTTTTGTGGTAGGTGACACCTTTCTGGGTCGCCCTGGTCGCTTTTTGTCGTGGACAAAATTTTTATTCTTCCATTTCCAAACAGTTCTGCGGCTGCAGCCCAATTTTTGCACAATTTCTGTAGGTTTAAGCCCCTGCTGATGCAATGTTTGTATCTCAACTCTAAGATGCTCATGACTTACACGTTTAGTTGTTCCTCCCATGGTAAAAATTTGAAATAAATAACTTCACTGGTTCAAAAGTTCCAGCTGAATTTGTAACAACCACGCTCCAAAAAATGCATGGGATCGGACTTTTTTAACACCCTTTACATACGTACGCATATATTCTAACACCTATTAAAGTTTAGTTTTGAAACGTCGCAATAGATTTTGGTTAGTGTACAACCAATCAAAAAAATCTATTTGCTGGTTCGTTACTTGATGTTGTTTTGATATTTTTCTAAAATGGAGAGAAGTGAGACGTGCTATTGGTTGGTGAAATATAAAGCAAGAGAAACAGCAAAAGTGATAAGCACAGTCTTTTGTAAATTTGTAAAATCAAAATTCCTTTCATTATTCCAGACCCCTTGAAAACTACACGAAATGCACTGTTTCTAAATACATAAATGTATTATCATCTTAATTATGGATTGAGCTCAGGTAAATTACTTTACAGGAAACACACAAACAGCTTATTCCCTACATATTCTAATGTTTGTAAAAGTATTAATTGCTAAGCCATTCTAATGAAGACTGACCATCAACAAAAAGAAAGCAATTTCAACATCCTGTTTGACATAACGTGTTATTTATATTAAATACGTACTCAATATGTACATACCCAATCGGCCACATTTTGTCTCAAAGACATCTCAAAGACGAATTTTAAGAGAAATAATATAGTCTTCAGGATGTCCAATTCAAGATGAACTTGAACATTAAGATGTCTTTAGGAGCTACAAATGTCCGCTTTTCAGATGTCGGATTGATATCTTCGCAAGACGTCTTTAAGACTTTCAATCAATGTTGTCTTTAAGAATTCTCAGTATGGTATTGGTCGGCGCATGATTTAATCTTTTGTGCACCAGGTTATTTGCGATACGTAATTTTATTAAACCTGTTGTATTATCTAACTAACTACCAGCTAGCTAATAATACGGAATTAGAATCCTGGTCAAGTGCAATTGTGATGAGAGTGACATAAGTAATACTTGTAATGATTAAATTAAAGTGTTCTCCACCTAGGGATTTTTAATTAATCAAAACTTTTTATTGACCAGAGATGAAATAACGATCCTCTCGGTTCAGACTCTCAACTCGTAGTATAATATTCACAACGGACAATCGTCCACACCTCGTTGCTCTCCACGCTGTCCAACTCTGATTGGAGCAACTTTACACAGAGAAAGTTGGAAGGAGTTTTAAAATACATGGGGAAAAAAGACACATAACTTCTACTTTTAACATCCTCCCACCCCTTTTGTGAACAACAAAAGGAAGAAACTAAGTAATAAATTGATTAAAGTAAAAGAAAACTTATGACTTAAACTTTACATACACATACATATTGCAATTATCATTCATAAAATACTTAAAATATTATGCACCATTATTTATACACTTGTAATTCATTCCAAATCGGGTGGGTTTCTTGACACGTCGTCCCGTTCTGGTGATGACTTCCGGTTCTTGAAACTGAATTTCTTCTTTCTTAATGATGGCTTTCTCCATGATCTCCTTGGGGATTGGGGAAAGTTCCACATGAGATGACACTTCCAGTGGGATTAAGCGTTGGAGGGGCCGCAGGAACTGATTAGTAGCGGTCTTGACTCTCGCCACTCGGATAATGCCGTCTTTTCCGGGATACAGGTAGGTAATTCTACCCATCGGCCACTCCAATCTCTTCTTGTTGTCCACCTTCGACATGGATCGATCTTCTCCCATTCTTCCAATAAAGCTTCCTGCAACTCCTTCACATTCCTTTGCAAAGTCATCCGGTTTCGAATCTGGATATCCAAATGGTTCCAAAGGTGCTCAATGGGATTGAGGTCGGGACTTTGAGCTGGCCAGTCCAAGACCTTCACCTTCTTGTCTTGGAACCACTTTTTAATACACTTCGCCGTGTGTTTCGGGTCGTTATCCTGCTGAAACGTAAAGCGTCGACCCATTCTCAACTTGGTGGTGACTTATTATTTTCAGATTATCCTCCAAGATGCCTTGGTAAACTTCTTTAGTCATTGTTGTATTCTGATCTAAATAAATATATACATAAATATATAAGTATATAAATATTGTAATGTACTAATCACTTTCAAGTATCTATATATTATAGATCATCTAACTAACCCAACCTGGTAGCTGGAAATTTTAACTCGTATACTAATAAATTAATTTACGCACATACGCATTTCCGTATTCTATGTAGTTTGACTTTGATGGAGTGAGCATTGCTAAGAAAATGAGATGCATGGGCGGATTCAGACTGTTGGCGATTTACGTAACTTGGTTAAATAAAAATTAAACGCGAAACTACATAACTTACCTAAAATAAATTTCCTCCAACGGGGCTGTAAATGGTCCTAACTTTTTCAACCCATTTTCAACCTCGAAAGAATTATCACTCTTTCAGTTAGATTGCAACCCTTCCAAGTTATGGAAATATGTCAAATAATTTTGTAAGAATTTAGTGCCCAACCTTCCCCAAGAAGTCTAATTGTTTAGCGAATATTAAAAAATACCAAGTTTAATAACATTTCATACAAAGAACTTATCGTAACCTAAAAAACCTCTTTAAAAATGTGACGTACAAAAATCTACCACTGCTCGGAAAAGAATTGTGGAAAACGGTACACTTCATGGAGTGGATTTCACCACCATAAAATTGTAGTTCATAGCAACAACTCTAAAATAAAGTGTACCCTGTGTCGCAAGGAGATTGGAGTAAATTCGCTCCCCTCCCACATGCGGAGTGTCCATTCTTCCGTACGAAAATATGCGTATTCCTTCCCCGGGTGTATCTAAGATTGCTTGTGTTTTCGCCTCCACCCTTCGCACCCATGAAGCAACTCATCTCGACCCAAGTCCATAAATGTGTCCACTGCGGCAGTGGCAAAATTCTTTCCGGCAGTGGCACTGCCGGAAAGAATTTTTGGATAAGAAACGCTTCAAACTACACAACCTTCGACATTCTGAGCACAATTCTCCCCTCGTAAAAAAGCGGTATCCTTGCCCCTTCTGCGAGAAACGGTTCGATTCATCCACCAATGCAAACGACCATTTGATGGGGAAACATTTAAAGGAAAAACTACAAATGTCCTACCTGTGGGAAATCCTACGGTTGGCGAGTGTCGTTACAAGGCCATGTAAAAAGTCACATTCCAACCGAAAAACGGGACAAATTTGGCTGCCCCATGTGTAACAAGGTGTTCAATGTACGCTCCACTTTGGCCGTCCATGTGCGATATGTGCACTTAAAGGAGAGAAAGTTCCCTTGTGCTTGGCCAAATTGTGAGAGTAGGTACTTCCACCAGAGGAGCTTACCCAACACATTGCATCAAAACATGAGAAACTCAAAAAATTCAAGTGCGACTGTTGTTTGCAATTTTTCACGAGTAAAATGTCCCTACACAGTCACAACTTAACTTTCCATATCAGGAGGAAAAGCTCGTTCCAATGTGATTTTCCCGGATGTGGGAAAACTTTCAAGTTTTCGAATAGTTTAAAAGCCCACAAAGAGATCCATCTACCACGCAATGAACGGGCCACGTATGAATGTCCCCTCTGTGCAAAAACTATAATGACAAAGCCCTACCTTAAGAAACACCTTGCCCTGCATGACGAAAATCAAGACGATAATAAACCCTTTGAGTGTAACCTTTGCCAGAAAAAGTGTCGGACCAGGGAGCACTTAAAACTCCATTTGCGTAGCCACTTGCAAGAGAAACCGTTCAAGTGTGCCTTGTGTGAAGCTTCGTTCTGCAGCACGTCCGGTCTCGCGGTGCATCGAAGGAATCGTCACGTAGAAAAGGAACGTAGAATGTTATCCTGTTCCATGTACAAGGCCACATATTTGACGAAAAAGGCCCTAAAAGTGCACGTATCCTCGGTACACGAAGGGACCTTTTTTAACTGTCCGGTTAATTTGTGTAAATCTCAGTTCGGTTCGGTAACAAGGCTCGAATCGCACTTGAAAACAGCCCATGGTTCAATCGTCCCCTGTCCTCGGTGTGGGAAACATGTAAAGGAATATTATCTACAAAAATTTCACGTGTCGAGCTGGTGTGGATGTTGGCAGTCTGGAGAGGATTCCATGCCCGGTGGAGACTTGTGGGAAAACTTTTCTTCAAGGAAACAACTACGTCGAGAGACATGTAAGGTTGCACCATTCAGAAAACCCACCCGTGGTGAAGGTGTACTCGTTGGAGTGTCCATTTTGTAAGAAACCTTGTCCTTCGCGGAGCTGTTTGGAGGACCATGTCCGGACACATACGGGGGAAAAAGTTTAATTCAGACAGAAACCTTGTGTTTCATCAGGTACATATTTACATACGGGGATATTTACATATGTAGTTATTCAGTGCGCAGGAATATGAGCACAATTTTGTACCGGATATTTCTGTCCACACAAATGAAGTCACTTTAAGTTGGATTGTATCATTTTTTGATAGGACGCCCGTAGTCTGGCCTATTATTTTTTGCAATGGCGTCCTCCCTTGGCTTCAACCTGTGTATGTAAACACATATTTAGCTCCAGCTTTGTTCTCAACTTTTTGGCATTATTTTTAAATTGTTAAAACTTTAGTGGGGAAACGGGTACTTGGGTTGGAAAATTTCGTACAGAAACAAATGTCCAATTTACAGTATAAAACTTAATCAAATTTGTTCCCACTTAAAGTTTAAAAGACGAACAGAATACAAACAAATTCAGAAACATATCATAGGCAAATCTTGAAAACGAAAAGGGCTTCACAGGCTTGGGTCGATATAACAAATATGTAAAACGAAATCATACGAAATGATGCAATCCTCCCTTAATGGCAATGATAATTCCGAGAAGTCGTGTTGAAATTTTCCGTGACATCACATCCGAAATTGGGCTGATTAGGATGGGATCGTTTATTTTCTGTTCTGAAATTCGATCAGAGTGATCGAAAGTTCTCATAATCCGGTCAGGATCGATGCAACGATTTTAAAATCGATCCTTCGGATTGCCACTCGTAATTATACCCACTGCTAAATATCAAAATTACCACCACTCAGGATTGATCCTCAGATCCTCAGAATGCTTCCAGCCCAATTAAATACACCCCAAATGTCGGTCATGGTTTAATAAAATTTGTGTTTGGAGTGTACACAATTATTTAGTAAATAATATAATAAATTTCATACATTTTACAGAATGTTAAGCACATCAGGAACTACGCAGTGAATAGCATGTCTCAAAAACTGTCAGACTAAAGGAGCCATGAAAACGCATATGGAAAATGTCCATGGGAAGGATGCTTTTTCCAGAAGCAGTGGGCTTGGTGGATTTCACTGCAGAAATATAGTAAAATGCCATACATTAGGTATAAAACTTTTACATATACATATTAAAAATTATGATTAATAATATCCAATCCTTCGTATAAGTTGATAACATCAATATCTTATCCCTTATGGGTTAAATTATGTCGCACTGCAATAAACCCTGACTCATCCAAATTTTGCCCCTTCTCATTACTACCATCCAAATATGTTCATATATGTACATATAGTTTTAACTTGTACTATATTAACATTATACACTTGTTTGGAGTAAATGTGAAACGTTTTCTCCTGAACCCGGACAGATATAAGTAGCCACAGCAATGCCACAATGCCTATACAGTCCATAGTTAAGCATTGTTATTGCTTAACTAGGGACTGTATGCAACTAACTTAACATGTGTGGAGAAATGTATAGGCATCGCGGTATTGCTATGGTTCCTCGTATCTGTCCGGGTTCAGGGGAAAACGTTTCATATTTATTGCAATAACTTCCACTCGTAGTTTACACTCATTCCATTCGTCCATCTGGTTTGATCAACTTATCGCTAAATTATTTTTCTGAAATAAAATGTTCAATTTTCAAGGCATGGAGGCAGCAATGCTGCAAATGGGGCTAGCCACATATTCGGATACAACAACATTTACAGACATGCTTAAAGACGAGGATCGGGTGGGTGAATTAAAAATTTTATAAATTACTTTTTATCACAATACCACTTTTTTAATTTCTGGGTATTATTATTGACATAAATTTTCAGAATGAAAAGTATTTGAAAGCAATTAAAATCGCTGTTGAAAGGAAACAAGTTGAAAATAAGAAATCTATCGTTCTCGATCTTGGGTGTGGAACAGGACTTCTCACAATGATGGCCTTATCTGCTGGAGCTGATTTCGTCTACGCTTGTGACGTATTAATCTATTACTTAATTTTCCATACACAATTGAAATCATAATGAATTAACGCGATTTTTAATTTGGTGGCAGGAATTCCCTCACAATATTTCATGTTGCAAGAAAGTGCTTCACACGAATGGAATGGATAATAAACGAGTTAAATTGATTGCAAAAAATTCGAAACAAATTACAGTCGGTCATAATCTGGACATGTCTAGAAAAGCAAACATTCTGGTGACTGAAATATTTGACACGGAATTAATTGGTGAGGGATGCATTGCAAGTTTGAATCATGCAAAGGCACATCTTTTGACGGTAATGGAGCTATTGTTAACAATTGTGATATCTTTATACTCTTAGCAAAGCGGTGCTAATCGTACCCGAATTGTGCGCATATATGACTTTACCAAATTGTGATAATATTTCATACACACATCGGTGATTTTTTACATACACCAAATAATAACAATTTCTCACCATGCAGTGAAAGTTTATAAACATTTATTAACATTAGAAAGATTTATCACCGTACGAGGAAAAACATCATCACAGTGTAGTGAAGTCATACCTATGTATATGCACACCGGTTTGTTAATAACGTACTCAACAAATAATTAAATTACAGGATGATGCAATTATTATCCCTGAACGGGCAACATTATTCGCCCAAGTTGTGGATTGTCCATTAATTCGGGACCTGAGTATTTTCAAACCAATTGAAATTTCTGAAACGATGAGGATTACTTTCCCAGAAACAATTACAAATTGTTCCTCGAAAACTAATGCAGATCAAGGGCTGGATTTGATCGAACTTGCTCCCGGTGTGGATTTCAGGAAGATTTCGCTTCCGCTATCTACATTCCAGTAAGATTATATTTGTAATTAATTACAGATCATCAGTTCTCTTTGAAATCTTCTACATGATGTTAAGTCGACGTTTCCGTCGGTTTCTGCGACTCTAATGAAAGTACAACAAATTATTTTCTCTGTAGGTACGACTGGGCCACCTCCGAAAAAATCCCAGAAGATTTTGATACCACGAAAACTGAATTCGTGGTTAATTCCACGGCAGAGGCTAATGCTGTTTTCACTTGGTGGGAAATGCAGTTGATTACCGATGAAGAAGTGGCCGAAGAAGATTTAATTATTTCTTGTAAACCACGCTGGGCACGAGGAGCACCAACCTACGAATGGCGATTCCATTGGCAACAATCGGCCTACTATGGATTCAAGCCGGTCCCGGTACGAGAAGGAAATACGTGCTACTTAGAATCCTACCGCGGAAAGGATATGCGTAATAAAGATGGCTACTGGTTCAAAATAACCCAAGATCCAAGATCAGAATTTTTAGTAGACGTGTCCGATCCCTTCCAAAAAATCAAAGTCAATGCTTGTCTCTGCTATTTCCACGATGCCACGTCTCCATATCACTTTGCCATGCAGCATGATCCAATTCGGACGGAATTGTATGTAAAACTATTGCGAAAATGTATCATTCCGGATGTCTCGATTTGTCTCTGCTTATCGGAATCTTCAATAATCCTTCCCCTCTTGGCAGTTGCAATGGGAGCAAAGATAGTTTATATCGAGGAACAAGAGCAGTATGGGAAACTTTCTTCACTGGATTTAATAACGAGCCTTTTGATGCATAACAATTTGCCACTAAGGGTGCACAGTTTGGATATCCAGGACAAAAATGGAATTCCTGGGAATAAGGTAATCACTATGATTGCCTTAAGAATGTCAAATGGTTGTACTTATTCTCAAAAGACTTAATTTCAGGTGATGCTTAATTTTAAAAAGACGTTAGTTCACAAGAATAACATTTAGCTTGCGCCTTTTTAAAATTAAGCGTCGACAATTAAATTTTTGTGAATTCGTACGACGTAATGGTAATTCGCAAAATGTTTAGGTACAAATAGTATTGGGCGACCCATTCTACCGTGAAAAGCTGGACAACTATTTACAAAATCATGTGCCACCACTGGGACAGCGGTATTCACCTTGGCACCATCTCACCTTTTGGCGGCGGCTAAATCAAATCCCACCTAATTTGCTTAATGCTAATTGCATAATTCTTCCAAATGTGGTTAAGATCAAGGGACTTGCTGTAAACTTTGACAATTTCTCGAGACCATTTACCCCGCTAGCGGCAAGTGTTTGCGGGGGTCGATATGATTTGCAGGATTTCACAAAGATGATAGCGGTACTAATACCTTTAAAATATTATAAGTGCAATTCAAATATTTTACCCATTAATTTCTTAATGTTTTCCAATAGCCGCCACCTAGCACGAGTAACCCGAGGGTTGGTTACCACACTTTGTGGGAGCATTCCAGCAAAGCTTCAAGCGAGGTTTTCAATTTACTTGAAATTGACTTTACGTCGAAACCGAATAATTTGGAGTTCTCAAAAAATATCAAGTTACATACCAATGCAAATGCCGTTGTTTTCTGGTGCGAGTGGAAATTTGGGAAAGATGATGACAATCATAATAATGTCTTATCAACCGGTCTTCTTGGTGACGTTGGGATTGGGTCAAAACCTAAATGGTATATGAATCAGGCACAGGCAGTAATCTTTAGCAAAACAACGTGGTCGGAGCGATTGGACTTGAATATTGAGCTGAATATGCTTGACGCCAGGAGCAGCCCCAATTTGAGTTTTTCTGTTAGAGGATGATACCACTAAGGAACTGCGTTTCGATTAAGATTAATATATTAATAGGATTTATATTAATTATAATATAACGTTTTACTTCTGCAAATCAAGCATCATAATTCTGTTTGGAAGTAATAAATTATTATGACAAAATTATGACAATAAACGTAGATATTTATAATGCTTATACGGGATAAGTCTCTACCGCTGGTCGCGTTAAGGCCCCAACAGACGTTTTACTTGTATTTAGTGACCATAGTAATTGAACTGAAAGATACAAGGTGTAAAGATTATGTTTGACGAAGTGATGTGACGCCAAAGTTTTGCAAAACCAATCTAGTACAAGTACATAGGTTCACATCTGCTGCTTTAATTAATTCTGAGCTGTGGCTACTAATATATTTGCCATAATTGAGCGAACCATTATCACAATTATAAAATGAGAATATCCTCCAAGATCTGGATGTAATTAAACATCACAACACGGGAAACCTGTAACTGAACAACTTAATCAAATCCAACATCCAATTCCAAAAAACATTTTACTTCATGTTACCTTGATTACCTCCACATGTTGACAAATTGGCCCAATGTGGTCTAAAAAAGGTCACCATTGGGTGTAGCATACTATCAAAATTCCGATAGAGCCATGTGTGTACACAAATCAACGCTGCTTTGCTTTGAGTTTTTATTTTTCGATCTACCAAAAGTTAACACAGCAAGAGATGGGAGCATACATAGCATTTTATTCAATAAAAACTCAAGAATTTCATCCCGCTCTAAAAGCTCAGGGGGAGGTCCCAGACCCCATAAACCATATATATTCTGAATCCTCTCGAAGTCACCTTTCCAACCACATCCCATTTATGGGGCACCGTGAGACTTAAAAGAGTCAGCCTATTTTCTGCCAGTAATTGCACTCTCCGTGCCATAGTGGCGTTACAGCCATTTTAATATCGGATGTTTTGGCTGAAAAAATATTTGAAATGCCTGCAACGGCTTAAATTCGCGCATTATCGGAAAAGAAATAATACGGGTGCGCTTATTTTTTTTATGAGGAAACTAAAATTGGTTGCACTTAAATCCGCGTGTTCCACTTCACGGCTTCGCATTGTAAGTAGATTATAAATCTCCTTGTAGCCGCCATCAGTGACCACTATAGAATTCGCATTTCCCCCTTCCTCCAAAGCTTTTTCAGTTAATTTCATGTACATGCATGGTGGATAAAATTAATTTATAAAGTTTGACAAACACAATTGCTTTTTCCGCGTTTGTACGTGATCCACTTTCAGTATCAAATGTCTGCCCGTGTACGTACGTGCTTCGATTCAGGTTGACGAAAGAAACCAATAAAGTACGAGTACTCGTATATTGCAGTCGACCTTTCTTATTGTAGGTGAAAAATTTGCCTTTCGTACAATATTAAAATGGAGCTTATGTCTTTACTGTCTATACTCAAAAGTAGATACATGCGAAGTTCACCTCGTTTTGAGAATATCCAGAATAATGTGTACACAGAAGGGCTTTTCCGTCCTGAAAGCCCTATCTAACGCTATTGACACACTACCCGATCGTATTGTAAAACTTACCCTTGTCTCACTTTTCCCACTGTCCATGTTAATTCAACTCTTACTATTAAGAACATTCCTGTTTTCGAATTCACAAATCGTCACGTTATAATTCGGTATAGCGTGTCCAGGATATAAAACGACGCTCAAATTATTTATCTTGACTTTAGACTCGTCGTAAAAAATTGCCATATATTTCTATCCCTCACCCGCGTTATTCATAAAGGCCCACCAAATTCGGGTAAATTCGGCCGGGAAACTTGGTTTAGTTGTTTAAGGTATTGCAATATTTCTTGGGTTACATAAACCATCAAATTTTCTGCAGTGTTTCCCCGTCATTTTTTTCATATGCATGTTGTTAACTTGAATATAACAATCAGCACATCCAATTAAATATTAACTAGGCTATAGCCATGTAGAACACGGGGTCCATTTTATCGTGAATATAATTGAATGCATGAATAAGATCGTGATTCATGTTTGAGTGGCAACTGAATGGTAACCGAATGACCAACTCCTAACATATGTAACGACCAAGACAGTGACCAGAGTATGTAAGGCTCGGGTCTCCTGCTAGCGTTCAGGCCTACCCGTCACGAAAAACATGGTCAGCATTTTAAGGTTGAACGATTGGTTGGAGGTTACAGACCCGGTTTATTTTGGATATTAGTTTATAATTACATAGTTGGGCAAGTTTTCTTCAACTTATTAAGCTGAATGCGTTTACAAACAATTCTCGTAGTTGGTGGTAAAGGAGTATGAAATAAAACTAACCTTTTAAAGAAAAGTATGGATTTTTGATTTCATTTAAACTACTGCATTATTTCCCTAAAACTTATTCATAATATATCAAAGCTTAAACCTTTCAACCCTTTCAACCCTTTCAACCCTTAAAATTAAAAATAGACCATTTGGCCGTTGCTCTGAAAATACAACTCTACCAACTTAGACCACTCACTCGACTCGCATACATATCTTGTCAGGGACGGTAAAACATACTTTCTGTATTCCAATAGGATGAAAGCATCGAGTCACACACATCCATTTCCATTCTTACAGATTCATACAGCTACAATGTCATTGTTAAAAGTTAAATTTGCACTATTTACATTCATTCCAGTATTCCTCACATTTCAGTACTCTCACTCTATGAAGCATTTTGTTGGGACGTGTCCATCTCCTGTGCCCGTGCAAAACTTAAACCAGACTGAGGTAGCCGGACAAATACTACCATATAAATACGAACAATTCAATGCTTGAAAATTTTTACGATTCACAGTTTTCCGGAATTTGGTATTCCATCCAGTATCCAGAAGTACCCTTTCGATAACTATCCAAACTTCACTTGTGAAGAATTCGACTATAAGTTGCCTACCATGGATGGGACATGGATCAGGGATAACTGTCGAACGGAAAAGTTGGACAAAACAGTTATCATCCAATTATGAATTGTGTGACGTAACCATTGTTTTTTAACAATCTGTAACAATCGGGGGTCGATTATGTACATCTACTCAATATTAATGGGTGGCAGGAAACAAAGTGTTTCCAGCATAGCAAAAAATATTGAGTAAAATTCTGCTGGAAACAACAAAAATTAGCCAATGTTGTATAAATTTTACTCAAGGTTGTGTAAACTTCATACATAATTGGGAAAATTTCGGCCAACTCACAAGGTATGGTCCTCGACTGTAACCCTAGTTCAGGGTACCCACTATGTTTTTTAGAATCTACTTGGACCCTATATAAAGGATCCATTCAAATTTACGTGTAAAACTCATATTTGGCGAATTGGCGTGGCTCCAAATTCGCCAAATTCGCATGATTTTACTTTTAAAACCGCCATAACTTTTGAAATCCTGAACGGATTTTAAAATTTTTTGGTTAAAAATGATCACAAAGAGTTATATTTTAATACAAAAATAATAATCCATTTTTGCAAATTTTTTGCAAATTTTCGAAATTTCGCTGGACGAGGGGTCGCTCAGAAAAAGTTTCAAAATAACTCAAAAATTTAAATTTTCTATGTTGTATTTATTTCTTGAAACTCCCATTTTTCTGATCATTTTGAGCCAAAAATTTTAAAAATCGCGCGGAAACTTCAAAAGTTATTGAACTTTGAAAATGGTCAAAAATCCTGATTTTTAAGTTTGGCGCCACGACAATTCGCCAAATATGAGTTTTACACGGAAATTTGAATGGATCCTTTATGTGGGGTCCAAGTAGATTCTAAAAAACATAGTGGGTACCCTGAACTAGGGTTACAGTCGAGGACAATACCTTGTCAGTTGTACAAATGGCAATTTCCTAAACTTAAATAAAATGTGGGCAGTTTTTTTTAGTGTGAAACTATGGTTTGTACAATTTGGAGTTGATGTCATAACCTACCTAATATTGGAGATCGTCAATAAATTGGGAAAATACTTTGTTAAATATAGATCCGGACGAATATCTTCAAATTCCGCCGAAGTGACATTTCTAAGCCGTGACGGCAGCGCGTATTTGCATCAGGATTACTGGTATCTTTACACGAGAGCGGTGGAAGCACGAAAAGCGTTTGGTTGTGGGTCTGGGTTCGCGAAAACGGGTAATTAACTATCGTTAGAAATATGTTGGACTATGTCCCTTATTGTAATTAAAAGCGGATTTATTTATGTTTGCAGAAACTTCTCATAACTCCTTTTATGTATTGGGAACAGACTACTTGAATTATGCAGTTTTTTGGGGATGTCGTCAAAGGGGGGTTCAAATTACCGTGAGAGTTGCACCACCACACATTCTATTGATACCAGGTTGCGTAATTATATTTACATATTTTCACTATATTACAGAGAACCTGTTGATTATGTCAAGGAATTTGTCCATCGGGAATTCTTGTTTCACTTCCAACAAAGTCCAACAGTCTTTAATCAAATAAAATTAGTAAAAGTGTTAACCGTCCGCCCGTAAAAACTATATTTTCTTGTTGCTCTGATACTTTGATCAAGTTTTGATTAGCTCACGCCTTTACATATTAGTTTGGCAAAGTCACAAAGTACTGGGGATGTAAATGGATAGGGCATTTAATTATTATATTTATTATATTGATAACTTCACTTTATTCCCCACCATAATCTTAACACCTCCAGAAGAATGCAAAAATTGTATGGATTGTTAATATCAGTTAATCTTACTATAAAAGGGGACCGACATAAATTACGTCGCGTAAAATATAATTTTTTGAACCTACAGGCTCTTCGCTTTAATTGAAGAAAATGCACCGAAGCACCTTAATCTTCTGAACGTAGATTACCCCTTTTCATGTTTCCGTTACATAGTAGTCCAGACCTAATGACGGCTTGAAAAGTATCCTGCTTTATATAGTATCTACAGAGGTAAAAACGTTTGTACAAGAAAATATGTTTCGACCAGTCAAAAGTCAAAAGTATTTGAAGTATCCATGAATTAACCAATTTATTTAATTGATAGGATTTAATTTTATTTATTTATTGCATAAACTCATCGCGATGAAGATAAACATAATCTGCATGAACTTAATTACTATATTAAAAATAATTTGGCATTCGCAAATAATGTATGGCCAGAATTCCATCTTGCTCATTGCATCCTAACAATTTATATATATATATCTCTACACATTATTAAATTAATACTGTTTTGCCAATATTAATGCAGATGTAGAATTCTTTTCGCATATCACTTCTTTCATGTAGGTCAATTAGCACCACCCACTCCAGGCTTTGCAGCCAGTATCATTTCGGATTCTTCAATATGACCCCAATTACTGAGGCCAAATATGAAATCCATAATTATGACGAGAACGATTTCTCCCATCCAGATGTACATCGTGTATATGATAAATTTCAGTTGCTTGGTTGCCTCACATTTGATGTAGTGTTCCAAAGGCTCCTAGTGTAATAAACAAATTAATTTTAGCACTGACAGTACGTCAGTTATTTTATTTAAGAAAATGAATTACTCCTTTTTCTGATGTAGATTTATTATCGCCCTGAGATCCACACACTTTTCGGATGTATATTCCAAAAGTTGTGTTAGTCGTAGGCCCTGACCCCTTGTGGAATTTAACAGACTCCGCAGCTCCGATCCCCAAGGGTCCCCAAGGCACCGGCACACATAGCAAGTACAAGTACACACTAAAGTTGAAACTAGAGTTGGCGCGGAAATTAAAAAAAATATCCAACCTTTCGATATACACAATTTAGATGCATATATAGATATGCAAATATGTGCAAATGTCAGATATTTTATTGAATTTCCGCGGCAATAATATTTTTAAAATAATAATATTCTGACTAACGTATAATGAAGTAAAGATTCTAACGGCCGTATTCGGAATCACTTTTTTGAGTGTGAGTGTGTGTGTCCACTCACATTTTGTATTCCCAATTAAAAATATCTGCACTCTCGTGAGTGGAGATTTTGGAAAAGTGTGAGTGGCTCTCTGGGAGAAAAAGTGAGTGGGACTTTCGTGAGTTTTCTGTTTGATATTCTCAATGAAATTTTTTTTTTCTACTCAGCAAAATATTCCAACTTCCACTCACTTTTGCTAGTCACTCATGGAGGTACCTTTGCTTCTTCACTTTTCACATCTGACCTCGTAAATTGTAGTTTTTTGATAAATTTTGATATATTATCACTAAATTAAAAAAAATAAAAAATAAATTTTTTCGGAAGCTGTTATTCGCTGAGAAAAATCAAGTAACAAGCTCGTCTTTATGGGTCATTTAAATATGTATGTAGGTGTTTCAGGTATCTTGCACCAAAATTTCAAAATAGTGCTAGAAAGCTGAAATTTGGGACACAGGTGGGTAATGGATTCTAATGATAAATTGTAAAGTGAATTGTGAAAAATATTCGCCCAGTGGTACCGTATTGGCTTGTCCATACCGATTTATGAAAATGGTCGGATAGAGGTAAAATTCGGTACCAAGGGGCAAATGTAAAGGGTGTTAATAAAGTCCGATCCCATGCATTTTTTGGAGCGTGGTTGTTACAAATTCAGCTGGAACTTTTGAACCAGTGAAGTTATTTATTTCGAATTTTTACCATGGGAGGAACAACTAAACGTGTAAGTCATGAGCATCTTAGAGTTGAGATACAAACATTGCATCAGCAGGGGCTTAAACCTACAGAAATTGTGCAAAAATTGGGCTGCAGCCGCAGAACTGTTTGGAAATGGAAGAATAAAAATTTTGTCCACGACAAAAAGCGACCAGGGCGACCCAGAAAGGTGTCACCTACCACAAAAAGAATGATTAAAAACAGACTTTGCAAGAAAACCGGTAGTTCATTACGTAATTGAGCAAGGGAGTTAAATGACTCAAAACGCTATAAAGAGAAGAAGAAGAAGCAAATTAACTGTGTGACCGTGCAAAAATTTGTGAAAACTACGAAGTGGGGTCACACAGCTTACAAACTAACCAAAAAAACCTCTCATGTCACAAAAATATATCGATGACCGTCTGAAATTTGAAGAACTCCTTCAGAAAAGTGCCCATTTGAGTGAAAAAAGACTTGGTGAAGAATTGCGCAGTCACATCCTTTGGACTGACGAATCTATTATTGAACTATATCCAAAATTGAACCAACAAAATGTTCGTTACAGGACAGAAAACAAATCGGATGTACCATCAAGAGCGATCCCAAAATTCGGGCTTAAAGTTATGGTAGCGGGTGGATTTCGTGCACGTTGCGTGACCCCTCTACATATCATACCAAAAGGCCAATCAGTCAATGCAAAGCATTATATGGAAAAAATATTACCTATCTATTTCGATAGCATGGGGAACAAGGAAATATTTCCTAATGAAAGAAAAATAGTTTTCATGCAGGATGGTGCTACAGCCCATACAGCAAAAGCGAGTTTGAGTCTCATCAAGACGCAAGTTTCAACGGTCTGGAGCAAGGGGGTGTGGGCCGCTAACGGCCCAGATTTGAATCCCCTGAAGAACCAGTGGTCCATACTTAAGGAAAATGTATACAAAGAGCCACAACCCCGAACGAGGGAAGAGGTAGTAAAAAAAAGTTCAAGATGTATGGAATTCGATTTCCAGAGGCACATTGGAAAAATTAGCACAGAGCCTTAAACAAAGAGTTGAGGGCATGGTTAAAGTAAATGGTAACAAGACCAAATACTAAGGTAAATATGTCGAACATTTTTTGTAAGTATCACGGGTAGTTTTTTTTTATACTAGCCTTCACTTTTTTACAGGAAAAATGGGATCGGACTTTATTAACACCCTGTACATCAGACCAAAGAATATGTCAGAGTCATGAATGTTTTTCCAGAGGGGCCCAACCGGTTTGACCCATAGTAGAGTGATCGCTCGCTCGCTTGTAGCTACTGAAAGAGGCAAGATGATAATTTATGGGTTTGACCCACACTAGTTTTTGAGATTATTCAGAAATAACAGAAATTTGACAAGAAACTGCTGCATTCTATTTTTTGTCAGAGTTACGAATATGAAGGAATTTTCTAGAAATTTGAGAACGGGGACACCCACAAGAGTGACCAATACTACTTCGGTGGGGGTCATATATGCGAGTGGATGGGTTGAACTGCATCAAAATGTCAAAGTAGTGCTAGAAATCTGAAATTTGACACAAGGGTCTCTAACAGCTTCCAATGAAATGTTCTATTACTTGGAATTTTTGTAATAGTTCTGAGGTCATGAAACTAAAATTTAGCAGCAATATCTGACCATAAATTGGGCTATATGGAGTCTGCACTGTAGGTTTTAGAAATTTCATTTTCATTTTCATAATCAAAATTTTTATAGAAGCAGGAAATCAGAATTTTGAAAAATGTAAAAAATCAAAACTTAATGGAAATCAGGAGTCAAAATTTTGCAATTTTGAAGATTAGGGAATATATGTATATACACGTACCACGAAGTTATATAATACAGTTCCAATTTGGGCTTCAAAAAATTTAAAAAATCAGAACAATCGAATTTGCTAAAATTAAGATCTTATTTTAACAGAGAAGTATGAAAATGAGTAAAACGTAAAGAAAACCCCACTCGCAGGCAACACTCACACTCACAAATACTCCACTCCTTTGAGTGGAGGTTGATTTTCATTGGGAATACCAACTGAGTTGAGTGGAGAATTGACACTCCCACTCAGCAAAGTGTGAGTGGGAGTGGCGATTTTTTTGTTATTCAGAATACGCCCGTAAGTCATGAATTTCTAGTATATAAATGGTTAGCATTACCCTGAAACCGTGTTTGAACCTTAGCTGGGATCCTTGCATGTTCCTCAATATAATGAAGCTTGATAGCAGAATTATAATTCCACAAGTTGAAAAGAGTAAAACGAAGGCCCAAATGTTTCCAGTTTCCGAAAGATTCAGTTTAGGACTGATTGTTGACTTCCAGATAATGCTGTACGTAATGATAACTACAATAGCTGAAATCTGACAAGAAATTAAAAACACTTTATGCTTTATTATTGATTTTATTGATTATCACTTTAACCTTACGAGAAGAATGATGTACAGGGCCGAATTAGTTCTTCTGATACATTTCAGAATTGGATTTGGTACCAGGTCCTGGTTATTATCTAAAACTGCAGCGACCGGATGTACGCTGGACATTTTTGAAATTTGTACCACTTCCCCACCATGATAAGTGGGTTGCTCCATTCTGGGACAACAAATTCCCAATAAATCGATCATGTTGGTTTCAACACCTTGTATAGATTTTTGCATAGTCAACTACATATTATTAGTATGATAAATAGAAATGTCGAATATTAACTTAAATACACCGTGTTTAACTTCGCTCTGCTAAAAAAACAATCTTTTATAGATGCGTGCTACACGCGATATGATTTTACATATGTATCTATTTTATTGAAGTAAATTTTCTTTATTATTGACAAGGTATGTTCTGAAAACTGATACTTGGAAGGATTGTGCCCGACTATATTCAATAATGCTGCCAAAATTGATAATTTCTAAGCAATAAAATTGGGTAAAAATTTTCAAGAAATTGACAAACCTTAAAATGTATAAGCCTCAAACATTTGCCAAAGTAATAAAAAGCAAATTGGATAAAAGTGTATATGTATTACCTCACTCCTACATACATAGATAAAAATCTGTAATTAGTTACAAAATCGAAAGCCAAATTTGTTGATATTTCCAACAGTGGCAATAGGTACATGCATGCATTTTTCTTAGTGACTCAAATACCAGGCAACAAAAAAATTACTAAGTATGCATTTGGACCACCCCAAAAAAGTTACATTTGAGAATTTTACATAAGAAATATCAACCGATTTCGATAAAATTTGGACCCAGATCATTGTTATACCATGTGGAGCCCAGATCTGGTCCGGCTACGGGAAATGTTGATTTTTACGTGTTTTATAAGACAAAATATGCCCAAAAACTCCCTTTTACAAACATTTATATTTATTGCTAATTACTGATGAACAGTAGATGTTAAGCTGATCAACAGTTTGTAAAGCTAAGGTTTCTGCAAATTTTAAGCACTTTATGATCAAAATCAGTGAAGAATTTACTAAGATATTCAAGTTTGAAATTTAAAAAAAATGAATAAAAATTGTGTAATGGTACAAAATTAATGTCATTGACAACAAGTTACTCAATTACAAGTTATAAATAAACAAGGCCCCTAAAAAGGGGGAAATCGCAATCATAATCCGGTGCAGGTTCAAAATAATTGAATTGAATTTCCACAAAAGTGCGTGCATACTCATATGTAAATAGTTAGCAGAGTTGTGATGCAAATGTTCTATTCAAGAAAATGTATCTATTCCCTGTTATCGCACACAAGCGGCACTAATATTTCCCCTTTTTTAGGGACCTTGTTTATTATACTAATTATCCCAATTTAGTACAGTGAACGAAAAGTTTTAAATAGCTCGCTTAAATGTTGAGATGCAACGTGTTGATTAAATATGTACTTGATAAGAGTAAGTAAGAAAATTCCAAGGTTTCTAATACATCCGTATGTAAATATAGAATTAAACGATATACATTCTAAAGTTGAGATTATAGAATCAATTGAGAGAGAAAATTGCATTTTTAAGTTGCGGTTTTTCGATACAAGAAAAGGTGTGAAATCACCATAACGTTATCTGGCGCATGAAGGTTTTTAGAAATCTTATGTCAATTATCAGCAAAACCGTATGATTATTGTCCACTAAATATTTCAACTTCTTCGCAGCTATCAACGAAGCTATGTAGATATTTTAAAAGTTTAAATATTTCCAATACCCAGTTTCAATAACTCAGCAAGATGTACAGTATTTCTTAAAAGTAGTTGACATTACGAATGGTTAAGTAACCCATGCAATAATTGAATACTGAATACTGAATACTGTTGTTTATTCAAGTGTCGCGGATCATCAGTTTACACTGCTTTTCAGATCAAGACACATCTAATCGTTAAATAAATAAAACTTAAATAATACATCAATAATACATCAAAATAAAACATAAAATCTTTCCAAAACCAAGTAAAAAGTCCAATCAACAATCAATATTGCAACAAAGTATCCATCGACAGATAGTAAATCATCCTATACCATAATTATCAAACATACTATTTAAAATCTCATATCTGCGCATAAATAAATCAATTGTTGACATGATTTCATCATATTGCATACATAACGGATTTAGGACTTTTGCTAGTTTCTTAAGTAACTTATCGCAATTAAACACTTGCTCTACTTTCACTTTAGTATCATCATAACTGTTGCATACAAAAATTGGTACACAGTTTGGACATGACCAGTTTTTGGTAAATAAAATATTAAAGTACGATTCATCAGATATTGTAATATTACATCGGTTTTTGTGATAATAATTGAAACAATATGAACACTGAAGGATTCCATTTTTCCAGCCTGAGTTGATTGATTGATCATGATATGGCGGATTTGCTGCGGAGTTTTTTGCTAACTGATCTTTGAAGACGACAGAGTAAACAGTGCCGTTGTGTGTAATTGGACTAGCTATGTCCCAGATTTCCTGTCCACACAAGTAACATTCAGGTCCGAGTAATTCATGATTTGGCTCGAGTTCATCGTCATCGTCGAGTTCATCCGTGAAGTCCCAAAAATTTATACAAATTTTAAATCACTTATACATAAATATAGTCGTTCCTGTGAAAACGAGTGAATACAATCAACAATTTATCAAGGTAGTGAAAATAGTCTATGATATTACCAGGTAGTGACTATATATATATGATTTTACCACCATAATGGTAATAAATTTGTTACCGAGTAGTCATTAATTTAGTACCACGCTAGTAATAACTTTCACCGAGTAATAATAAATATTAATGATAAATATCAATAATAAATATCAATAAATATTAATGATAGCCTCCTCAGCTGAATTAGAAATATTCGACTTTCAAGATGAAATAATTTACTGTACATTTTAGCAGTTAATTTTTTCCAACGATTACCAATTTACGAAACCTCTCAACAATTACATTAACAAGGACAACGAACAATTCCAAAATTATAATCCTACATTCAAAACAAAAAGTCAAGATAAAACAGACAGCCATAATTCCGCAGAGAATGAAAAGTGTCAGAAGTCCTCCTTCCAAACCTACAGTGAAGGATTTAACCTTCTTGATTTGTTTAACTGCTGCCACCCTCTTTTCCATCCTCACAGCTGCTACCTCTGCTTCTATCCGGGCATAAATCCCCGTCTCTATCAACCCCTTATAATATTCCGGGATTTTGGATAAACCTTCTTCATCGAATAAGAATCCAAACGGCTGTGGGTTTAGTTTTTCCTTTCCTGTATGAAATTCTGTCCCGTAATATCTCCATGATAAGAATTCTTCCTCATGCTTTAAACGATCCGACTTGGCGATGAATACATTTTTTTGCGAACAATCTACAATATCTGATTCAATCCTCCCTTGTACTTCCGCTACTGAGAGGTTTGCCCTCCTGTAGTTAATATTGTCCGGGTAGTGGGCGTGTTGAGGGTGGAAGAGGTGAAACATAGTAGCAAGATACGGCCAGCTGAGCAAATCTACGGACTCATAATCCCCAACAAATCTGTCTAACAGTTCCTTAAGATGATTAAAAAATAGGAATTTAAACTCGAACTCTTGCCCGCTAGGGTATTTATATGGTGTCGAGAACAATTTGTAGCAATGGTTGGAGGCGTATGGATTCTGTAAATTGTCAAGACTGCCATAATTTCCTGTATCAACGACGAACTTTTCGTGACTTGGGGAATACCTTAAGGAAAAGAATACCTTGAAACAATATCTAAGTTTAATATCTTTCTTAAATTTTCTTTGAAAAAGGTGGAGGCGTAGTAAGACGACGAGTGTGTTGCTCCCTCTGTACAAACAAGATCTGCAAATGTTGCTGGAATAACGGAATTTAGCGGTGAGTTTAACTTGGAAATCATCAAGCCACTTTAGCAGTTCGTTAAAACGACGGACATTAGGCTCCAAAGGCCAAAAATATAGCGAAATATGGCAAATTTATCTATCGCCGTTGGAACGGTGTAGGATTCTTCGACAAGACTGGAGAGGACATACAGCCATGGGGAAAATGTGACGTTTTCTAGCTTAGAGTAATGTACATATGTAGAAACAATGATGGTAATGACGCAAATGCAGATGAGGAGCCCAATCCACAAATCTGGTTGGAATGGATCCGCGTAGAAGCGGAAACTCAGATAGGGTTCGTAGTAACAGGTTAGGAATTGAAATCCCACGAATTTTAAGGTGAGGACGGTCAAATAGTAGTGATACCTCTTAATCTCTTGTAATGAAACTTTACCGAACCTAGGCTTTAAACCGGACCGAACTATAAAAGTCGCATTAGCTTTGTGGAACACGGCTTGTGCTAAATGTTCAACCGTATAATTGAGGGAACGATTGAACGGGTTGAATGGATTGATAGCATTGATTAGGTTAATATTGAGAGTAAAACTGTCTCGCTCAAGTTCGAAATCATTTGCTCTGAAAACCCAATATTTTGGCGGGGTCGATAACTCGGTGAACGTCTGGACCAGATTTTCAATTTTATCGCAACAATTCAAATTTCGCGGAGCAATATCGTCGCCATGTTGACGCTTGACGCACAAGCGGGTCAACCCTCCACCCGGAGAAACATGGGCTATGGCAAAGTTGTAAATTTTTGCGCCGAACCAGTATTGAGCCCATAGTAATAGCTTGGAACCTTCGCCCTTCTCAAGATGGAGGACAACAACTGCGAAAACGTTTCTGGCTGGTAGGTGGACCCGATGACTTATTTCCGTGGAAACGTAATAGAAATTTTTCTCGTTCAAGAGAACAATCCAAGGCTCAAGTCCAAATGGATTTATCGGCTCTGAGTTTAACGAAGTAAAAAATTTCAGAAGAAATATGGCTACTCGACAAGGAGCAAAGCGTGATTTTGCCACATCGATGGACGGGAATACCAAATTGCCAAGACCTATGTTTTTGTTGAACGTCTCGTGGAATAGGACTTTGGTTGGGAGGTGATTTTCCTTGGTGTGAAATGTACGCGAGTCTACTCCATCGTGTAAGATGATTAGATCGCAGGTGTAAATAAGGTCGAGCATGGGGCCAATTTGAATCACGTCAGTTGCCATGCCACGATGATTTTCAATATGTGAACAGTTTGGATAAATGAGACTTGGAAAATTGTCAAAATTTTGAATAAAAATATTCTTGTTTTAGGAATAAATAAAAGTTATGTATTGTACCCAACTTATTTTAATCCAATACTGATAAATAAATCGACCGTGGCCGTACTGTCCAAAGTAATGTGTATTGCCAATGTCACATAGCAACAGATTAATTGCAAAACAGGCTAGGAATTTTATGACAAAATTTAGGATACAGGTATGTATAGACATAATCTCAATATACATAAACTAGGCTATAGCCCGTGTAGAAGACGAGATCCATTTTATCCACTGGAATGTCCAAACCCACGGAATGTGCGAAAGTTCTGCACATACCGGTGTCAAAATATTCGAACTTTACCTGCAATAAACACAATCCTATATACCCAGCTTTACAACTAAAAGTAATAGGTTTTACACTGCGAAAATTATTATGATCTGGAAATAAGACCACGATATATAAATTTTTAATACAAACCAAGAACCAATTTATAATTATGAAGCGGTAAACTCGCACATCGCTACCACCGTCTGATAACTTGTTTCTGGATTATTTCCAGTCTATTTAAGAAATACTTTTAGGATTTTGCAACTTTTTAATTAAAAAAAATAATGATACATTAAATTATGTATTTGTTAACACCACATTTCCTAAGATATGATTTGCAAATAAATGAAATATCAACCTAGCTAGTCCGTATAATATTTTGCAAACAAATATAAGAGGGCTTAACAAACTAAAATTTTCATTTTGCACATATCAATTTTATACGTTTTACATTTGAAAAATAAAAAATCAAAGTTATCCTTGATACCGTTAAGATAATGTCTACAATTTATACGTTTTAGTTTTTTCACATTTCCATGCATTCTACCTGAATCGACGCAATTTATCAATTATTATATATTTCTGCGATACATCTTCACTAAATGTCTCGACATAAATACGTTCGATTTTTCATTATTGCATAAATTTGCAAATAAACTGGTCCCACTAAAATGACTAGTTGCTATCGGTTACGGAACCACCGGTATGTGCGGCATGTCGATCTTCCTGGCAGGGGCCCATATGTCTTTAAACTTCATGGTCTGGTAAACCACCGGGCTGTCAGGAACCACCGGGCTGTCCGGAACCACCGGAATATCAGGTAGTTCAATCCTTGCTGCCATACTTCAATAGTCATTTTCTTATACATTGAAGGGATGCGTTCCGCCAGACACACAGACAGAGACTGGGCTATTCTTATCAAGAATAAATAAGTATGCAGTTAGTTATATCAGTGTTCCAGTTTCTGTTGGATAACACCTATACTGGTATCGGAATATTTGTATGCATAAATTTTGTCCCAACATTATTTAGAGTAAAGTAATTTACATACATAATTATACGGCAACATGCAATGTAATTACAATACATAATTATTGTTCCTCATCTAATTTTCTTGGTTTTGACAACTTAGGTACACTTCAATATTTTAATTTTCACAGTATGTCGAGAAAAAATCGATTTAAATATAATGTAAAATTATTGAACTAAGGAGAAAGTGTAACTTTTCAACAATAATTGAAAGAAGGGATTTTGTGATTTTAAATGTGCATATAAGAATATGATAAATGGTAATCTAAATTTCTCCCATAATAATAACTACAGAAAATGTCCACTTATAATTATAGATAAATTTTCATCTGAAATTTTCAGAAAATCTATTATGTATATATAGAGCTTCCAAATTATGGAACAACCTACCCAAAGATTTAGATGTTAATAAATTGACCTATGATAATTTTAAAGAATATGTACGAGCCTCCTATTTTAAGTAATTATAGTAAGTATTTTAAGTAATCCTTAACATCAGCCCAACTGTAAATGACAAATTTTAAGTGCTATTATGTTTACAAATATTAATAGCAGGTTCCTTAAATTTTTATGGCGTACACCTTAATATCTAGTGTCCTCACCACTGTTGTTCAGCATTTCCTCAATCCTGTTGTTAAACGGCTGTGACAATTTTTCTAATTGCTTAACCGGAAATGAAAACCACTTTTGGCGGATTGAATTCCACTCAGGTTCGTTTGGTTAAGGATCTTTATCCGCATAATCCTTCAGAATGGATAACAAATTATCGATAAGTTATTTTTGTCTTGCTGTTATGTTCAACAATAGAGATGAGTCAGTGGCATCACTTTATAGTGGTAAAATTAACTCTTTGTATTACTTTCGTGTTATAATTTGAGATTTCGAAAAAAATATTTATCTCGCTCACACCATAGGCACAATATCTTCTAGCAACCATCAGTTTTGGGGTGCCTTTTGATCTCATTTTGATGGAACGTGACTTTTTTTCGTTTATTGTTTACCATCTGATCCTCCGGAGCAATTGATAGAATGCGAATTTGCGTTTAGGGTGAAAAATTAGACCGTAAACGAAAAATTTGAACTCGCGCCAATTTTCGGCGGCGCCGGAATCAGTACGGTCTCACTACTTGTCATTAAATTGGACGTTAAATAGAGTGATTTAGCGTTTAAGTTACGGGATTTTCTTCACTCATCATTACAAAAATCGGATTCTATAACCTCGCGTATCCCGAATTCTCGGGATCTAGCCCTCACAACACAGTGTGGTGGTGGGACTTGGGGGAGGAGGTTTCCCATAGCTGGGGTGGTTAACTCCATAGAATGAGAGATTCCCCTCTCGGATCGATAGAGTCAGGGATGCAGCCATACTCGGTGACGACGGAAACTGTATGCACCCTAAATCCCATTTTTTCGAATGACCAATTGTCGACCCATATACCAAATGGTAGGTGAGTCGGAACGAGCCACCCGATCTGGTCCATTGCGGCATCATATCGCGAAATGATCCAATTTTTTTAGTACAAATTAAACTTACAACATACAAAAATACTGTGTATTCCGTTTTTTAATTTGTAAAACCACACCCACTGAATAAATCATTAACTGAATTTTTTAAGCTTTTTTAAGTTTCAAAAGATTCACAATGAGTCAAAATTTGATGAGATGTCCCATTTGACATCCATTTTAATATTTTAGAACTATTTTTTGGCAGGGTCAAAAAGTGATAATTTTCACTGTTAGGGGTGTGCCCCCTGCTATCTAATGATTGATTTTTGAGTCGGTTGCAGTTTCGGGTTCCAAATTTCCTCGATGGATTCGGAAAGTTTCCAAGATTCTGAATATGAAAAAATTTTACCCGACTGGAACCCGAAACTGCAACCATGAAATATCGAAAGGGGAAGTTTAAGGGGGGTGGCGGTCAGTAATGAGCGTACCAACCTTTTTCAAACCCCAAAGTCGAAATAACAGAAAATACTTTTAACAAAATTAATTTCTTTCTTATTGTTTATATTGCCTAGATAACATGATTTGTACTGGTATTTAATATATTTAGGCTTATCAAGATCACTTATCATGCGATTAAGATAAGCTGAAAAAAGTTGTCCCATTTACTTCATACTTATTTTCGTAGCTTAGCTTGACGATCTTGTAGAAATATTAACAAGTACATCTAGGGTTATCGGCGTCGCTTATCGAGAAATTAAGATAAGCCCAAAAAGCTAATTTGACTTATCCGAATCATTCAAAATTTAAAACCTACCCTCATTTTAATTAGTAATGATGACTTGCGCTAAAAAATTAGCGCTGCTATTTTTTTAATACTGGCTAAATCCATGTCACACGAATGTTAATAAATGTGCCGGCCCTGCACTGGTGGACTAGCGCGAGTCCAACCACGCAGATCAGGGGTAAGGAAGGATGACCAACCTTGCTCTCCCATTTCTGATGACTTTGTTCATAATGGATCGGTCGGCTCGTTCCTACTCAGGTATTAATAAGTAGATAATTTATGTACACGATTTACCTACTTGCTCATCCTAAAATTTTAAAGATATGACCTGAAATAATTTTTTTAGAGAACTAGAATTATTATTAATCCAGTGTTAAATCTGTATAATATCATAACCAGAACGGACTGTATGCATACATACATATCTGTATACGACTCTACCCGCAGTTATGAAATTATTACCAGTTTACTACATAGATAAGAGCGTATACGTACGTACAAAATCGTGCACCAGTTTGTAGTTGTGCATACATACGTACCAACTCATCCCGAGTAAACAGTCGTGGTCGTGCGTATGGATGAATACATACAGTTTTACAAGGGAAAGAATTGAGCTCATTCTACGAGTTATGTTGCACGTACACTTCATACCCAGCGTATCAACAACAACACTGGGCAAAACGTATGTGGTACAAAAACACGCAATTGCACATGCACAAAACTGTACATACAATTCCATGCTAGGAAATACATCTCGTTCCTTCCCACTTCTTCTCCTCTGTCTCTCAACCAAGTATCGTGACTGACTGCAATCACACACGCTTTATCATATTTAACCCCGGAATTCACACAGCAAGCAATCATTCACAGATTGTCGGTTGGTTACACCACCTGCAAATTTCTAACTAAATCGGTTTATACTAATAAAAGTGGAGAGTTTTTTGCTGAAAAATACATATTTATCCAAGAATAAATTACTTTTACATATACACGAATAATAATAAATATTTACAAGGGTGCATAGTTTCAAGATAAAGTTTGAAAATCAGACATATTTATCTTCCTATGTACATAATTACATACATTAAGGTCTTCTAAAATCGCGTGCATTCAAATGAGAACAAAACAGGGGACAAAATGTGCAAACCAAAGCATCCCAAGATAACAAATGGGAGCTCATCTTCACAATCCCTCAATAAGACATTGGTCTCAACCAAAAAGTGTCCCCGGATCGAACCCACAACCAATTTCATCCTGGGATATGGCTCATTAATAAATGGAGACTCCAAAGAGGTCACACATCCCGGTTGTGGCCCTGCCTTCCCTGTTTTGGTGAAAGGTTACGAGAGAATTTTCAACTGTGGTGGAATCCACATGGGGAAAAATACCACATTTCTCGGAGTGGAAGAAAATAATTCGTCCCATTTTATCGGTGTGGCATTTCCCGTTAAAAACTACGCCACCCTTTTGGAGTTTGACGAGAGGGAGAAATATTACAAGAGGCGAGTGGTGAGTGTGGACAATGTCCAATTTTTGGATGAGGAGGATCTCATTAGTCAAGAAAAGTAAGGCTATTAAACCTTTCTTACTAATTACATTTGTGATTTTATAAAATTTGTAAAATAATGCTGTGCAAAAATTGTGTTAAAATTAAAAACGGTACCATAAAGAGAACCGTGAGATAGGATTTGGTTTTGTTTTTGCAAACAATTTTGTAATAGTAAATAATCAAGGTCCCTCTTCAACCAAGACTTATTTATTACTGTAACTGTACCAAACCGCACTAAAATTTCAAACTTGTTTATTTAACAAGTACTTGTAATTTGTATTTTTGTTGATAAATTTTTGCAATTTTTTGCAACAATCAATCAAGTGTTTCGTTGCATTTATGTATTATTATTAAAGGTTACAAATGTGATTTCATTTTTTTTTCATGGACACAATTTTTAACATAATTTGTAGTTAATTTCCAGCCATTTCGGAAGGGAATGCTCTCTCAATTGTTAACCAATTTTCATCGTTTTAATTTTAAAATTTACATAAATAAACTTTGGAAAAAATTTATTATAATATCAAGTTTCAACAAAATATATTAATTGTTATTTTTTTTAATTCCAGGAGACTAATCAGATTCTGGATTTATGTCCCGAAACCAAAATTCATCACGAAACCCTGCAAAACACATCCCATTTACCAATGCTACTATGATATTTTTGTCGACGGCTGTATCAAAATTGCCAAGCAGTTTCACATACGAAATTTTGCACAAGAATGTCTCCAAAGTACACAGGGTTGGTTGGATCCTTTTTTTGGAGGAAAAAATTCCTGGGAGTTTGACCGTGACGAGGGCATCGATAAACTCAAGATTGTACACGATACGAAAGAAATTGACGAGGAAATCATGTTCTTTGTTGAAACTTATATATTATTTATTGGACACAGGAAGGAGGACGAAATTGAATATATTTTAGAGAAATGAATGAATAAAGATCTCATTTTTTTGTACAAGTTTTCCAAAATAAAATTTGTTCCATGACCTGTTTTTTTGTAAAAGTCATGTACATAAATTTGTAACTGATGAGTAAATATGCACATAATTTACCAACATATTTATTTAACCATACACAGCAGTTTTGAAGAAGGAACATTTCACAATTTAAATACTTTTCAAAGCTGATACAAATCTATTCCACAAAATTTAACGTTGACAGCAGCATGTCTATTTATCACTCCACTTGGCTTGACAATTCAAACAGTTCGACACTCCAAAGCATCGTGTTTTGTCATAATATGTACGTTCGAAGATTTTTGTAATCCGATTATCAAAAATATATTGCCATATTAGAAATGCATACACCATTTTTTACGTTAGGAAGTAGCAAAGCTGTATATTTTTCCAAACAAAGCACAACTACACTGCAAATAACCTGGTTAAAATTGTAACCATGCGGTCACGTTGTTTCGACTGTTACCTTGAGGTGATAAAACCGTTACCACTCGGTCGAGTGGTAACGGTTTTAACTTTATTTTACGAAACAGCAAATGAACTTCTTTTTTAGCGTTGTAATAAAACAAAGAATCACGATATTTAAGAAGCACATCATGATTGTGTAATTACAATTTACTCAAAACATGTTTGTCATACTGAAGAAATGGCTAGATAATTTATTTTGTCTTTTATTTAATAATCTTCTGAGCTTGTATTAAATTTCATAATTGTAAATAACTAGTATGTAATCCGAATCAAACATTGTAAGATTTAAGCCCAGGTAAAGGTGAACCCAGTCCCAGTGACGCTACTGTCCGATTTAAATGTTACGAAGGCCAAACCGGTAGGGAGGTTGAACGGAGCAGGCAGAGATGTCCCACAAAACCTGTTGAAAACGTTAAATACTATTTACACGCCTCACTCTCATTCACTTAATGCCATGTATATCTCGGAACTTACCTAGTAATCTGTGTATACTGGTTATTTTGCCAAGAGAGGACGGAAACCGCGTCATACGAGCAGGTTGAATCATTTTCAACATCCAGGGTTCTAGTTCCTGTAAAAAAAAATGTAAAATGTAAAATGTACTGCTTTTCCGTCTTTTCCGTTCACGCTTTACAGCATTTTCATGCCTAGCATGCTCTTCCACGGGTGACGTCGCCTAGCCTCTATACCATTTAATATTTGTGAGGTTCGTGCTCATCCAATAGAGACTGGGTGCTCTACTGGGATCTCCCAACACACTCTGCAAGAGCCCAAGGCCATGGACAAGCCGGGTAGTGTACAGGGTGTGGAATGTTTCACGGCTTAAGCTAGTCCCATACTAGCAACCGTGGGAGATACCTACCCCGTACATACACCGAGCCGAGTAGGATTAGCAAAGTTTCCCGGCCATAGATGGAATCGAACGTCTACCTGCGTGGTGACAGGCAAACCCCCAACCCACTAGGCCACAGGGCTTAGCTGTAAATGCCCTCTTCATCATTAACCCTGCCTTGGCAGGGTTAATGCTGTAAATGCCCTCTTCATCATTAACCCTGCCAAGGCAGGGTTAATGATGAAGAGGGCATTTTCCGAATTGCCGTACTCGCCACCTCCAACTGGATAGCTGTACGAACCAGTCGGCGTGGTGAGGGAGGCAAATCCGGAAAAAGATGGGGCGCCTCCTGCTAGCCCACTTGAGTACCACTCTAAACTAAATCCTTTGTTCGCCCCGACTGTAACTGTGAGAGTAACAAGGAAGAAGTTCCCACGGATGGTGTAATCTTGGCCGATATTGGCGCTAATTTTGTTTAAGTGGTTCGTTTAATTATTGAGTGTAGTATTTGTAAATGTTTGTAACTACTTGTACAACACTTACATTTGGACTTGTTCCCCAGGGGTACCAGAATATGTATTTAATTCGGTGAAATAAATTCCAGACCCGGCCAGAAGACCGGATGAAACGAGTCTGACCCTAGTACTCTCAAAGTTTGGCTTGACAATCCAGACACAACTTTGACCCGGAGGGATGTCAGTGTCCAGCTGAAAATTAATTGCGGCTGAGCTGGCCTCGATATCTCCACCGCATGTAGTCACTATTTTTATCATTTGGAAAATTTTATTCGAGAAGGATGTGATTTCAGCAGTTACTTTTGTAAATGACATACCCGTCTCTACAGGTGTGGGATCTTCTTCCACCGGAACGGTCTCAATTACCCGTTGAATTAAGACCTTGAGCGCAGCCCAGACTTCTGAAGGGGCAAAGAAAAATAAGAATTAGTGAGGTGCTGGGGTGATTCGAGTATTGTATTTCCAAACCGAGCGCATTCGGAATAATTTGCTCTGGTGGAAGAACAAAGGAATTTCCTCTCATCTCAATTGTACAACTGTACTTAATCCCGTGGTTTTTCGCCCAGTCGTAACTAGTTCCATCGGCTCCATCTATGATGAATTGTAGATATTACGTGTTTTAACATTGCAAAAATCAGTTCGAACATGTGTCATACAGAGTATATCAGCGCCTTGTCCTGCTTGATAAATTGTCCCCGAAACCGCTTGCAACGCCGCTACAGCATCTTGCCCCAGGCTCAACTATGCAGGAATTGTTATCAACCAATGTACCAGGTTTACCAAAATTATATTACTTCATTTACCAGTGATGGGAAATCTGGGGGATACATTCCAGTAGTATAGCCCCATGGGATAAGCCACAACTGAAAACACATATCCTATGATGGCTTCTTCCTTATTTAGTCTTTTAGATTTATTATCATTACGTTAGAATAGGAATGAAGAGACGCGTAGGCGTAAAACTCTACTCCTGCCGCTTCTGACTCCCTTACGAAACGGTCGATTGCCTGCGTCTCAGGCTCTGTGAGTGGTGCTGAGCCGTGATAAATGTCAGTGCAGGGGTCGGACGATGTGGATTCACCGGCTAGTAGGAATAGTTAAGATATGTATTATGTGTCTCCACAAGAGTGGCAAAATGTCATATTACCCCATTGGAAGGGGAAATTCCGATTAGGATCACAACCCATGCAGGAACTGCCCGCATTGACACTTCGAGTTTTCCTCCACATGCGATCAGAAGTCCAAGTGTATTCATAACCATCAGCATTGATCATGGGGATGACGTATATGTCGACTTCTTGAAGGATAGCAGTATAGTTGGCAGAGTTTGTTAGAAGTTCGTTAATAATCCAAGTTCCCGTTGCCCCAGCGATCCATTCTCTTGCGTGGATATTGGAGTCGATAAGGATAGACTTTTTGGGCGGCCCGCCACTTGAGAATTTGACAACATGAATGTCCCGTCCTTCCGTAGTTTGTCCAATTACGGATACAGTGGCAATATTGGAATTTATGGTCGTCAAGAATTGTACGATCTGGCAAAAATATAGGCTAAATATTTTAAATATGTAAATTTATTTAAAAAAAATGTTATTATCTAACGCTGTCGTAGGGCTGATACGAAGTCCAGTCGATTCTTCCAATGGACGCCTTTGCATTTGCGATTCGTTCATCTTCCACCAACCTACGTACTTACATATTATGTAAACACATGGTGACAAAGAATTATGAGCAGATTTAAAAAGTTCTCTTTACTTTTCTACATCATCAAATTTAATCGCGAACTCGATGCCTTTCTCCGTTAAAAGCTGTACTAGTTGTGGGATCAGTTCTGGTGCGGCCATAATGTCGGTGGCCCCAAGGCCGTTTGGCGATGTCCAGAAATCATAATCGTTGATAAAGTAGAGCACCCTCAAGGCGTCCAACTGTTCTCTCGTTGTCGCCAAAGCTGAGATGACTTGGTAGCTGTTAAACAAAGGCAAGTTATGTTAACTATTAAAGGAGTAATAATTATATACTTAGGTTGGATCCAACCCTTTGAAATGTCGAAGGCCAGTTTGACTCCCCGAGGTCAGGACGACCAGCGTTAAGGCGACGAAGATCGCTACCTTCATGTTCAAAAGGGTAGAAGAGTTTGCGAATTAGTAGGTAAGGTAGACTTGTTTTTATAAAGGTTTTATACGATGTGGAATTTAATGCTGATAAGATTGCATTGTGCAACTTACGAGGGAAACCTTTTTGGTGCTTAGAGCTTCCAGCATAACCACTATATACATTCGACGTATTTTTAAATACTAGTCCGATGATGTGATAAATTTAGGTGTTAAAATGAAATTTGGACACGTGGTCACGATTTTTCTGACGCGCGGAACCGTCACTTTTGCCCTTGTTGTTAACAGCGTAAGCATACTTTTCACCACACGCCCCTAGCTCATCTCACTTCTGAAATCTCAATGGCATTTACTCACAATCTGAAACTTTGAAAAAAAATTCTGAAATTTCGAAAAAAAAAATTTGGAACACCATCCTGAAATTTGGAAAATTGTACAATTTTTGAAAAAATTACAGATGTTTTTTTCCAGCATAGTAGTTATGCTGGGACCTCATGACACCAAAAAGGTTCCCTCGTTAGTGGGAAATTACCCAACCAATGTCCAATGTTGGAGGTCGGATTGTTTGGGCGTCACAAATTGGATAATTGTGATTCCGGGACGGGATTGGTTAATCAATTTTAGTCAACATGACAAGACAATTGCTGAAATTTAATCCCCTCTGCTTTATATTACTTGAAACCTCGCATATGCACTCGATACTGTGTAAATTTTTCTCTGCTCGGTATTGATTACTCATATATATGTAGTTTAGATAAGTACATAAATACGTACGTAGGCTTTATTATAAATAGATGGATGCTAACTAACTATGTAGTAAGAGGCTGTGCGTATGTAGTACATGGAAAATTTGTCTATTGTTTGTACCGAGTTTTATGTGGTAAATGTGATAATCTTTCCATATTGTATGTACTCTGCAGTAATTACGTTAATTAACTAAACTAATCAGTTAAAATTCAATGGATTTCCACGAATTGATACAATGATTTTTTAAATATTATTTGACAATTGCAAAAAGTAATTAAAGCCTGTCTGACTTCCACGAATGTATCGCGTGTCACAATATATGGCTCTCCTTGCTTACGGGGTTTGATGGTAAAGGTTTAAAGGTGAAAGGGAGATACTTGCGACATCTCTCTCACCATATCGCGCAATGCTGAACAAATGGCACGGTTTTTTTCAGCAAATTTAGCATAACTTTACAAAAAGATGGAATTTGGTGAAACTGTTGACTGGAAATGAAAGAGCATAAGTATCGCCACAATTGCTAGGTTCGAATTAGTAAGTAATTTACTTGTGGTAAAAGATACGAATCTCTCAACATCGTCATTTAAATGTACATCTATCCAGCTTCGTATCCTTTACCACAAGTAAATTACTTACTAATTCAACCCTAGTAATTGTGGCGATACTTATGCTCTTTCATTTCCAATCAACAGTTTCACCAAATTCCATCTTTTTGTAAAGTTATGCTAAATTTGCTGAAAAAAACCGTGCCAATATAATCATCATAGGTGACTAAATCATGCCTACTCGCACCCATAGATGCGCAGCTTCCAACTGCCTCCGCTTCCGACCTCCGCTTCCAGGCCAACTTTTGTGCGTCCGGCTTCCGATGCCTCCGCTTCCGACAAAATTGGTGCCTCCGGCTTCCGATGCCTCCGCTTCCGACGAAATTTGTGCTTCCGGCTTCCGATGCCTCCGCTTCCGACAAAATTTTTCAGAAGCGGAGTTGGACAGGATCTAAATTTCGGGTTTCCACATTTTCCCCATACTTTATAGAACCAATTTCAACACTTCGTAAAACTCGCAAATCTAAAAAATTATGAAATGAACACAAGGAATGTGGAAATGGTGACCAAGAAAGATATTTTCATGGTTAGTACGGCTAAAAAGTTAATTGTTTATTCATTTAAAAGTGTTCCAACAAATAAAAATGAGTTACTGAGATCTAAATAACATATGTATGTATTTATCACCAAATGTAAAGCTCTAACATTAAATCGTTTATTCATATTCTTAGTCGTCATCGGAGCTTTATTTATCCAAAGGGCAATCAAGGGTATTTAGAAGATATTGTTGACAGCACAACATTTTCTCTATATTTTCGATAGTCAATCGAGCCCGTCGCGCTCGATTAAGGGAATCAGCGGATGAAAATAATCTTTCTGCTGTTCCAGACGACGCCGGTATGGATAAGTATATCTGAGCTAGGGCAGATAAGAACGGGTACTTCTCTTTGTGGCGCTCCCAATACTGCAAAGGCGAATCTGTTTCTTCCAGCAGGGACGAACTTAGGTAGTCATCCACCTCGTCAAAAGTGGCTTTGGAATCATTGCGTGGAGTAGCAATTAAGTCAAACATGGTTCGTTTCTTCTTATTTACTGGCTGCTCTTGCTCAGGCACATTTTTGTCTGCATCTGGTGATTGGGGGGTAATTGTAATAGGTTTCAGATTTTTGACTTCGTCTCTCAAATATTTTATTGCCTCGTCCGCAGTGGGGAGGTGGGATTTAAATTCATCGTCATCCACGCTGTCATCTAGAAAATAAATAAATACTCAGTAAAAATATAAGTCACAAATAATGCGGTTTTTATACTTCACTGACCGTTAAAAGGGACAACTTTCATACGTGGGTCCAGCAGGGTCGCCAAGACGAAATTTTTATTTTTCATAACATTGTAAGTTACAATTCGGCGTCGTTTTCCTGTCAAATCGTTAATTATTGGGTCACCGGTCTCCATATCACGTGTAAATCGTATCACTATTGACGAGCATAACGTGTTCTTAAATTCCCAAAGCTTATTGATTAGCTCCGGCTCTATATCCTCCTCAATTAAGACTTCTTTCGCACCTATTTAAATTGCATAGCAAAATAGCAATTGAGATTAGACTTGAAAACATCACATTTTCAAATCAATATCCACACTGTGTATTACATTTAACAG
Organism: Folsomia candida; assembly: GCF_002217175.1. NCBI lineage: Eukaryota > Metazoa > Arthropoda > Collembola > Entomobryomorpha > Isotomidae > Folsomia > Folsomia candida. Next base: position 10,497,877 of record NW_019091197.1, on the reverse strand, counting down.
CATGAATGACTCCAATAATAACCAATGAAGACGTCACACCATCCGATTGTAATTTATCAGTTAATTCAGAAAAAGGCTCCAGCAATTCCATTATAGTCTTAAGTGCGATAACATCATCTTCATCGAAATTAGGGGGAACTTTTTCTTTACGAGGTGCCGATTCTACGTGACCAATGCGACTTGCAGGACCCTAAAAGTGTTTATGAACCTAAGTATGTCATTACCAAAATATTAATATTTTTATTAAATTTCAAATTACCATTTTCTTTTTTGTGTCATTTTTTTTGGCACGCGGGCGTGGCGCTTTGTTCCTTGCTTCACTGAGCGCGCTATTAATTTTTCCTACAAAATCAATCTGAAATAAAACATACCAGTAAACTAAAAACTGAATTTCATGATCCTTAATTATATTGAAATTACCTCTTGGCGATTATTGCCAAAAATCCTTTTCAGACTATGGAATTGTGAGTTCCATCTCGTAGTGCACGGTTTCAACAACATAGATTGTTGACCTTTTCCTTAAGTTGATTGTACCAGAAATTGCTCTTGTGGAAAAAATTAACCACTCGGTTAACTTTTTGAATCAATTCGGTTGCTAAAGTGCATTCAGAGAAGGCGTCCTTCACCGCTAGCTGGAGAAGATGAGATAAGCAGCCATTTCTTTCGATTGTCGAATCCATCTGAATAGTTTCTTCATCGTCTTGATGATCGCCTTGCAAGTCACCCCATTCGGAGTCTGTATTATCTGGATTGATGTCACATTCCTCTGTATCCAACATAATCTCCGGCGGCTCCTCGTCGCCGTCATCTTCCACGGTAAGGCTGGTAACGTGGTCAACATCCAAGTTTGAGATTTTAAACGCTGCCAGAACATTCGACGCATTGTCAGCAGTGACTGTGCCCACCTACATATATATATATAATGTAGTTAATATTTATACGCATAAATATGTATATAGCGTAAAAAAACTGGCAAGCGGCCCTTGCCATGCACATTTTGAAATTTTAAGTTTTCGGCAAAATTACCTGGTCCCTTGTGAGGCCGTATTCCTCCAAAAGGGAATTTATGCATTTCTTAATGTTCTCCCCGGTATGTGATTCGGGGAAGTGTCGGAACCCCAAAATAACTTGGTGCAGCCTCCAGCCGTTAATAAATTGAGCCTTTATCCCGATGACAGACTTCTTCTGTCTGGATGACCATATATCCACGACCAGGTGCACTGTTCGTGGCTGCATTGACCTCAGTAAAGTGTGCGAGAGGTCAGATATCTAGAAAATTAATTTCAATTAAGTCGGTATTCACGCGGTAAGTCAAGTCGGTAAGTTTAATTCGAATTAATTAAACCTGCTTATGCAGCGCATCCAAACGACGGTTTAGGGTTCTGCGATGTGGGATTTGAAGCTTTGGATTAAGGTGATATAACAATCGACGAAACCCAAGTCTGCTCACTAGATCCAAATGAACGCAATCAAGTACGAAAAATTCCAGCAGAGCTTTTTCAAAATTTTGCTGAACTGAATGTTTTGCCGGATATAGGTCGATCGGATTAACATTAGGTTTCTTCAATCCTTGTATAATAAAGGACGCAGTACCATCGCTGGTAGGCACTGATTTGCTACCCTGGGCAGATGTATCTTCTTCATAAATTTTGTGCTGCATTGGATGGGCTCTCTGAAATACATACATATGTACAACCCTCATTATCCTTAGACAAAAATTAATAATTGTTTCGTAAATATATTTAGCAAAGCTAAAGAGTTCAAGTGACCTGCAAATGTCGAGCAAAATTGAACCTGGTCTTGTCTGTAATTGTAGTTGGCTTGTCTTCGCCTGAGGAATTAATCGCGGGACATAACTTGCACGCCATTGTAATTACCATTCTGCCCGCATTATTTTTTTGAGTGCTTTCATATTTAAAATAGGGTCGCAACTCAGCTACCCATGGTTTCTTAACACTATCCTGTTCTGCAACGTCAGAATCTGCTTGATTATCCTTATCCACAACCAAGGAGCTTTGTCCATTTTGCTCTGTCTCTGAAGGAGACGAATATTTTAATCTGCTTTGCTTTAGTTTAGTGGTCGACATTTTCACACTTCATGGACTAAATAAATAAAGTTTTTCTTCGATTTTATACAAGAAACAGATGATCAATTGCACAAAGTCGTGTGTGTTTATTTCTACACCGCCCGCCATGATTGGGATAAATGATACGAGTGCTCTGCCAAATTAATTCCGAGTTCGCTTCCAAAAAAATGTGTGCCTCCGGCTTCTAGTGCTACCGCTTCCGACGAAATTTGTGCTTCCGGCTTCCGACGCCTCCGCTTCCGACAAAATTTGTGCCTCCTGCTTCCGATGCCTCCGCTTCCGACAAAATTGTGCCTCCGCTTCCGACAAAATTTGTGCCTCCGGCTTCCGATGCCTCCGCTTCCGACACTAAAACGGCGCTTCCGACTTCCGGAGGCTGCTTCCGACTACCGGAGGTCGGAAGCAGCGCACCTATGCGCACCAGTCACACCAAATTTAAAAACATGAGTGCTGGTGCTGATCCTCTCACTCTGCCAGTCAAAATGAGACTGATTTGAGATATATGGGTTATATATGGGTGATTAAAAAAACTGAAGGCATGCGACCTCTGCCTCCACTTTCAACAACACAGTTCTCTGCGATTCCGCAGAAAAGCCGTAAATAAGGAGTCATGCTTCTTAATACATTCTAAGTGTGACTAACACATTTTTTGTCATGTGTTATAAGTTGGGTTAAATAATAACTATGGTTTAAGCATAATTAATAAACTATCGGCTAATGTTATTTTTTCTGAAAGGCTTATTGGCGCATCCTGTCATAACTAATAACATATAAAGTTCAAATATTTTTAAAAAATTCAGTTCTTTATGGAATTCCAAAATTCCAGATGTTTTGGAAAATATGGACTGTTGGGCGAAATTTATATTCTCAGATTTTTTTAAATTCGACCCCACCCACTAGATATTAAGGTCATAAGGTCAAAAAACGAGATAAATTTTTCTGACGAATTTTCTAGTTAATCACTGGAATTCGAGGGAAACTGAAGCGAATTCTTGGCGAAATTACTTTGCATTGTCAGGTCATGGGACGCAAGGTCAATATGTCACCCCCACTCACGTCACGGGGGGTGTGATGGACGGTGGAAAAATACGTATCAAATCAATTCCTGACCCTTTTACCCTGAGTTGATTTTAATCGCCTGAAAATTCAATTGTATGCGTTACTTTTTTGTTGTAACTTTTTTTGAAAAATAAAGCATAAATAAAGCGGGTGCAGTATTGGTGCACAAAAATTATATGAATAAATTCATTATCCAAGGAGATATCTGATGTGAAACATATTTTTGATCAACTTAAACTATTTACTATACCATAACCTAGGTTATGAGCAGACAAAAAATATTTTATACTCACAAAAGCATTGTAATGATCAACAACAATGTCCTCTATATTAAACAACGGAATCCAGAGCAAAATTTCGGGGAAATGCGTGGTAAATTCGGTAGTTGTGTTATAAAAATTGCAAGTTGCAATTGTGTACCAGTCTCCAAAACGTTTTTGGCAAAAACGGTACCGAAAGCATATTGATCAAATTTCGGCAAACACCATTCTGAAATGACAAAAAACACCAGCAAGCTATATGTCTTCACCGCTTCAAAACATCACTCAGCGATTAATTTGTTATAGGTTATTAGATTTTGACACAATTGATATAGTCCAGTTCATATTAAGAATTTAAATTTATAATTGCGAATACTTCCTTAAAGCTGTTGATTTGGGTTTGGCTAACTACCCCATCAGGTAGTCTTTCTCAATGAATAAACTGCTATGATATTTTTATTTGATTAAGGAATTTGTTCCAAATGGCGTAATTAGGAAAGTGGTGCTTAGATTGTACAATTTGTTTGTTGTTAATTAAGCTGTCATTCACATATTTAAAATTAATTGTCTATATTACAGTCACACCGATTTTGGGGTTTCCTGAAGTTGAAAATTTTATTTCTTGATCCACCCAATAAAATTGTATCCATTTGATTTCACATGCATTTTAATTTAATATTCTAAACCTGCAAATTATACTTTTCACACATATTTCTTCCTCTACTGCGTTCACAGTAGCAACTGATCGCTGGTTGCGTGTCCACCTAGACAAATAAATATTTATATATCGTCATCCATAGACATATAGCGCAAACAAGTATTAAATTATACAATATATTTGCGTAGAAACTATGAAATATGTATCGATCCGTCGTGTCTATATACATACATATGTATGTTAGATGTATATCATGAGTAAGTAGTCTAGTTAAGTGACTACATAAATATTCTAATTCGGGCTGTATAATGTATCAATTATAACGATGATAAAATGCACTTTGGAGAAGTTGGCAATCACCCAAAGGATAAATTTGTTTTGCAATTATTTCCAGGCCAACCCAAAATGGCAATCTCTATGGGAACTAAGGCAATCAAGTCATTTATGTCCTTGGTGGAAATTAGCGGGTTCTTATTCCCAATTTTCGTATTTCTACTGACACGGTTCCTCCCATGCACGCCACCATTCGTTGCACGGATTTTGTAACCAATACCAAAACCTGCATGTCCATACGAAAATTCGTATCCAAAAGTTGCCTTGTTGACCTTAACCATTAGAATGAGTAGTAAGTGGGTCACTTCAACCCAACCCGCCCCCCCCCCCACCCCCAACCAGATAAAACCAGATAAAACTAGATAAAACCATACCACTTTGACACCTCAGGACAATCCGCCCACCACATCAAACATTTTAAAAATCACATCAATTCCACCCAAAATAACTCCCATTTCTCCTAAATAACAAACTTCCACCAAAAATCAAAAAAATTAAAAACTCACCACTTCCACCCAAATTAATTAAATCATCCACACGATCACTTAAATTGTATTAATTCTTTCAATCACTTCTTCTAAAATATTGTGGTTCTCACACGTTTCAAATAATCTCATCCGCTGTTGAGTGCATACAGTGAATCCATGCATAATAAAAGGATTATTTAACTTATTCATATTCATACGTTTTGTTTTACAAACTTTAGGTACATCAGTGAAACCTTTTGTACTTTTTACCTCAAACCTGTCCTTTTGTTTCTCCCAAAATATAATATTTCTAGCATATCTATCAACCATTTCTTCTTTAGAAAATTCTTTAAACCCCGTTTCAAAAGCATTTTTTCCAAATTCTTTCGTATATGCTTTTCTAAATATTTTGTCAAGATCACTTAGAATTTTTGTTTGCGACATTATCTTTGGAAGAAATTGAGGTTTCTTTGAAAATTGATATATATATATAAACTTCAATGCCGTTTTATTATATTTAATAAGGGCCGTATTTAATAATTTTTTATTGTTAAATTATAACATGTATAAATACAGGCTAAAATGAATCTACCCCCGACAAAACATTGCGATTTCTGTGACTTGAATATATCTAGAAAACATTGGACTCGACACACAGCGACGATCAATCACAATACGAATGTGAACAACTCACCATTTTGTGATATCTGTCAAATTCGTGTTCATAATACCGTTGAACATAAAAATACACAGAAACACATTGATAACGAAAATCAATATACTTTACGAGAAGTTGCACGTGTAATTGAATCAGAAACTTATAAATGTAAATTATGTCGACAACAGGTATCGAACACCAAACACAAATGTACAATACCAACACCTAAACCTAGAGTTCTTCACAATCAAGACAACGTAAGATACATCAAAAAGTATAATGCTTGGTCTATCACATGGATACTGCAAACACAAATTGATAGAACATTAACTATACCTGAACAGCTTGATCAATTATTCGGTTTAATACAACAATCTATTCAACAACACATTAATACCACCAAGGATAATGATCTTGTAAAAATTACCCTAAATAATCATAATTTTCATCATAGTTCTAAAATAATGAATTACAAAGATTTTGCTAAAACATTTAAGAGTTCAAAAATTTACGATGAAATTGAGAGAACATTAGGTTATGACGAAAAAGCCGAACTTGTTGGTTTAACAATTACTATATTGTATGTTGTCATGCCAATAGGTGCCGGTCGTTATAGGGTCACCAATAAATCCGATTTTGCGTCAAAGCATAGCATAAACGAAATAAAAAATGCAGACAATCTTTGCGGAGCACGAGCAATCGCTGTTGGTCTAACATATAACAAAGAAAAATTGTCAGAACTATTTCACAAATGTTACTTACGTAAAACAGAAACGAAAGGTGGTATCTGTTCTAATTTCAAACCATGTAATTGTAAACAATGTAAATCACACACAATCAAATATATGTTTTACGATATTGAGACAACACAAGATACTGGCGTGCATATACCTAATTACATCCGAGTAAAAAATTATCATGGACAATCATTTGAATTTACAAATATTGACGATTTCTGTAACTGGGTGATATCAAAAGAACACAAAAATTATACATTTATTGCACATAATGCAAAAGGATTTGATTCACAATTTATCAAGAAATATTGTTATTCAAACGCAATGACACCATTCACAATAAACAATGGTACAAAGATTATGCTGTTGGAAATTAAAACCTTAGGAATTAGGTTCATTGATTCTTATAATTTTATAACTAGCAGCAAGAAATTGCCTGAAATATTTGGTTTTGATGAACTTAAAAAGGGGTATTTTCCCCACTTGTTCAACAAACCAGAGCATCAGAATTACGTTGGACCAATGCCTCATAGAGACACATATTGTGCAGATATGATGGGATCAAAGGACCGCTATGATTTTAATAATTGGTATGATGAAAAGATCAAAGAGCATTACATATTTTCAATGTACCACGAGCTAAGAGAATATTGTGATTCAGATGTAGATATTTTAAGAAAATGTTGTATACAATTTCGAGAATATTTACTAAATTTAGAAAACATAGACCCGTTTCAGTATGTTGCAATAGCAGGTGTTTGTATGAATATATACCGATCTAACTATATGCCTACCGATAAAATAGCATACTTAAAACAAAATCAGATAGACACGTTTAGTAAATCGTCGATTAGATGGTTAGAATACGAAGCAAAAGAAAGAAACATTAATATTCAGCATGCTATGAATGGTGGTGAAGTAAAAATATTAGGTCACAAAGTAGATGGTTATCATTCCGAGTCTAAAACAATATTTCAGTTTCATGGATGTTGGTATCATGGTTGTCCAAAATGTTATGATCCAGAAACATTAAATAATAAAACAAACACACATATGCATGAATTGCTACAAAGAACTAAAACAACGACAAAAATATTTCAAGATAATGATTACAATGTCGTAGAAATTTGGACATGTGAGTGGAAAATGATAGACAAATGAGATTGTTTAAGTTAGACAAACCGATAATTACACCGCTAGATCCAAGAGATGCTTTCTTCGGAGGCAGAACAGAAGTATTTCAGATGTACAGGAAGTTTTCAGAGTCAGAAATCGGAAAGTATATCGATATCTGTAGTCTTTATCCAGCAGTTATGATGTTTGATAAATATCCTATTGGTCATCCTATCAAAATTTTAAGACCAACAAAATATGACAAAAAGTGGTTTGGCTTTATACAATGTAAAATTTTACCACCAAAGAAGTTACATATTCCTGTACTACCTAAGAAAATTAATGACAAACTTGTTTTTACTCGTTGTTATGAATGTGCAAAAAGTATTACCAAGCTGTGTACACATAACGATGACGGTAGGTGTCTAATAGGTACATGGTGTACAAACGAAGTTAAAAGGGCTATACAAAAAGGATATATAATTCAAGAAATCTATGAAGTTTGGCATTTCGAAGAAACTTCAACAGATTTGTTTTCTAGTTACATAAAACGTTTTATGAAATTAAAATTAGAAAACACATATGTTCCTGATACTAAAATAAATGAATTCAAAGAAGAAGCAAAAAAAAAATTAGCCATTACTTTAGATACTGTACAAAATAATCCTGGTATGAAACAAATTGCTAAATTATGCCTAAATTCATTGTGGGGTAAATTTGGTCAACGAGATAACCTTCCACAAACAAAAGTGGTAAATGATCTTAAAGAGTTTTATGAAATACTCTTAAATGATAAACTTGACAATTTATCAGTGGAATTTGTCACAGAAGAATTAGTAGAATTTAAATATGTTTACAAAACAGAGACCGTGAAGACTACACCGCATTCAAATATATTTATAGCAGCATTCACCACAGCTTCAGCAAGAATGAGATTATATGACCAATTGGACAATTTGGGTGAAGATGTAATATATTGTGACACTGACAGTGTTGTTTATTCTTCCAACACGAACGAAGATAAAGCTATAAACATTGGCTCGATGCCTGGGCAATGGGAAAATGAATTGGGAGATAATCATATAACCGAAATCATTGCAATCGCTCCTAAATCATATGCATACACAACATCTGATGGTAAAGAAAAATGTATGTTTAAAGGTTTTACAAGTAGGTATTGTCATAAAGACAAATTGAATTTGAATGAAATGAAGAAAATAGCTTTTAATGAAACAAACATGATTGAAATTTCTGACAATATTTTTCAAAGAAAGTCAGACGGTACGATTGTTAACAAAGATCATGTGAAAAAGTATTCCATGAATTTTGATAAAAGAGTAATAACTGAGAAAAATAAAGACTTTATACTAACAAAATCGTTTGGTTAAAAGTATATAAATTAAATAGCTTTTATGCACAAAAAACATAAGACAAAAAACTAAGAAAATGGATAAAAAGGAAAATGTACACCCAAATTCAAAAACGTACATTGCAGACTTAAAAACACTTCAAGAGATGATTAAAAAAGGTTTCGTCATTACCAAAATACATCGAGTACTCAAATATGATAAAGTCTTAAATCATGAAGATTAAGGATCTATGTAACTAAAGATACAATTATAAATCAATCTTAAAGACTTTTATCAAACCTTTTTATAAAACTATAATAAAACTTCATTGAAGTTTTTCCTAAACTTCAAACTTCTTTCTTTCGTTTTCAAATCTATCAAAAAGAATGAATACTTTTCATCAGTTGCTTGTAATAAATAATTTTCAAATAACTTAGAATCAATTCCTAATGCTTTATCTTTCACAATGTCTCTAATTTCCATTTTAGAATTAATGTTGAAAAATATATAATAATCACATTGTAATCTAATAAACTTTGGTGTTTTAAAATAAGATTGTGAAATATAAATAATTGAACAATTCTTTTTTCTTCCTCTTGAAAAATATTCTTCAATTAAATGTTGATCTTTATCGGTTACAAAATCATCAAATATTACTAAATTTTGATATTCCGAGTCCAAACTATCTAATTCAATTGTTTCACTACTGAATATAGCTGTATTATGTTTAATATCATACTTCTCAGATAATTTATTATCAACTTCTTCAAAGAATTCTTTTAAATCCTCATATTTTGATTCTGATATATCTTTAGCGAATATATAAAGTTTGTGATACGATAAATAGTGTCTAATTAAATTAACTAATAGATTTGTCTTACCACAACCAGTTTGACCTGAAATTAATAATCTGAAAGACCATTGAGGCATCAAATAGTGTTTATTAATATATTCTTGTTCTTCAGAATCATAATTAATTATTGGAAACTTTGTTTCCTCCGACATCATGAATGTTAAAGCTACAATGCAAGAAATAATTGATGAAATTAATGAAAATAGGAAAAAGATTAGAAATCAAGTTGAAGGTAATTTATTAAATGAAAATATTAAAACGTTGGATAATCAAGAAACTTTTAAACCTATAACTGATAAAATATCGGAGATATCGATTCAACCATTAAATACTGAAACTAATCTAAACGCAATCGATAGTGGAATTGATGAAAATGTTTTATACGAATATGGTTTACCAAAAGTTTCAAAATTAAACGATGATATAGAAGAAACTTTAAAAATAACTCAAAATGTATTACAAATTTTAGGACCAAGTGTAAGAAAGAATGTTAAAAAAATAAGCGAAGATGAAAAAGAGATAATTAGATATAAAATCGATTGTTTAAAGAAATATAATAATAGAATTAAAATAAAGAAAAATATTAATAAAACAATGATCGGTCAAGGGGTAAGCAGCATAAAATTATTTAAAAATGATAATGAAGTTGTGGAAAGATTAAATTTAGTTTGTGGTGAAATATCTGCAGGAAACACTTCAAATGAAGTCAAAAATGAATTTGTTGATTTGATTGACTACTTATTGAAGCAGAATATACTTAATAAAGTTGAATATAAGACGTTATGGATGAATTATGGTGAGCTATAACAAGATATAGCTTGTTTAACATCGATATGATAGTTCTAGATAGCATATTAACATCGATATGATAGTTCTAAATAGCATATTAACATCGATATTGCATGTTTTAACACCTGTTTCGTGATTTTTATTAATATAAAATATAATATAAATGGCTGATAGATTTTATCACCACGCACAAAAACTTGATTCAAAATCAAAACAATTAGATGAAAATATTAGATTTTCGAAATCTATGGAAAATATGAAATATGATGTTTGGAATATATTTTTAGCAGGATATGCTTCAAATCCAGGTATGAAAAAGAATTGGTGTAAGTGAATCGTTGGTAAATAAAATCAGAAAAGAACTTAAATTAGTTAGTCCTTACCGATCAAAATCTAAAGATTCTAAAAAAATAATCACAGACCCTGTGCAAAACCTTAATAAGAAAAAATCTAAAGATTTTAAAGGTGGAAATTGTAGTGTTGATCAATATAATACAGAAATTAATACAGAAATTAGTGATGAATATATCCACAAATTAATTAAATAAATGTTTACATATATATAAATGGATATTATAGAATTTGTTAAGGGAGAGGAAGTAACTATACAACAGATTAGAAGTGAATTGACTGAACTTAATAAACAAACTATTGCTACAAAAGGTAAGAAAGCAGAAGAGTTGATAGCTAATATTATTGTGTGTACACAAGCTATTGAAATGATGGGTGATATAATATACGATCAAGACACAGAAATAAAAGTGCTCAAAAAAACTTATGGCGATATTGATACTAAATTTCTAGAGGAATCAAATTATAGACAAAAAGCAAAAGAAACTAACGCTGAAAAAAATAAGATAATCCTACAAAAAATAAAACAACAATCAAGACAAATAAAAAGCATTGTGTAATGTATTGTTTTTTTAATAACTTATCTACAACTTTAATATGATTCATAATAATCTTTGAACATGTTTCCATTTATACACCAATAAATTAATTTTTATAAATGAACATTACAAAATTTGGAATTCATAATGTTAAATCAAAATCAGTTCAAGGTCCAAGAGGAATTGGTTTTAAATTAACAGAAACTGGTGATTTTGATTTAGAAAATAAAAGATTAACAAATATTGGTTAAGCTAAATCTGAATCTGATGCTATAAATTTGAATAGTATGACGAAACTTTCTGAAGAATTAAGTAACTTACAACTCCGATTTCAAAATTTTGTTGCACAAATTGATAATCTTCAATTACAAAATGATGGATTGAGAACAGATATTAATAATATGTTTAAAAAATTAAACGAATTAAATCGAAAACTTTCTGATCTAGAGACTGAGTGTAAAGATCTTAATTCAGAAACTATTATAACATTAAGTTATAATATTAATTATCTATATAGACATCTTAATTTAGATCCTTTATCATAAAAAATATTTAGTTGAAAATCGAAGAATCTAAAGATTCTAAAGAATCTAAAGATTCTAAAGGATCGATTTACGTCTTCGAGATAATGGTTTTAATTAATATAACAGGAACTATATCAGATATTACAACTTATTTTCCTTCACCAATTAAGCTAAATGATTCTAAAATATGTCTATCAAGTGCAAGTATTTGGTATTCATGGCATAATTTTATAAATACTCAATTAAGATATTTCAACGGAGTTGAATGGATTATATTTAAATTTCCTGATGGTATGTATGATGATGAAGATATTATTTATGTTTTGAAAGAAGTTAAGATTCCGATTGAGTTAAAAGTTAATAAAATTATGTGTAGATTTGTTATTACTATTCCTGAAAATTATCAAATCGATTTTAGTTATTCAGATCTGTCAGAAATATTAGGTTTTAATAGGAATATTTTAAACAGTGGAACTTTTGTTGCACCCAATCAACCGGATATTACAAGAGGAGTTGATAGAATTTTTATTCATTGTTCAATTGTAAATGGTTCGTACACAGCTGTAAATTCTGACGGGTACGATTCTGTTGCTAAGAAATCTGACATTCTTGATAGTTTCGTTCCATATGTTGATACAGGAACTCTTATTGTTATTCAACCTCCATATCCAAGATATTTACCAACAAATGACGATACAATAAATAAAATTAGAATTCAGTTAACAGATCAAAAGAATAGACCAATAAATATTAATAACGAGACAGCGACATTTGAATTGGAAATTCTTTGAATTGTTTGTAAAACAAATTCTTTGAATTGTTTGTAAAACAAATTCTTTGAATTGTTTGTAAAACAAATTCTTCAAATCTAATTTTCACATTATGTTACTTCAAAATAAGAAACAATTATTCGTCAGACAATATGGTCATGGAATTGGTGATGTATTAAAAAATATAGCAAATAATAAATTTGTTCAATCAGGATTTAAGTCGTTATTGAAAGGTGGAAAATATTTATTGACTAATTTAATTACAAATTTAGTTAAAAATCCAGAGAAAATAGGAAATATTGAATGTTGAACGTATTAAAAGACAAATTCCAAATGTTATAAATAAGTTGTCAGAAACAAGTCAGAAAACATTGAATAATTTAATTAATAAAACATATCCGCCAATTAAAAGTGATATAACTGATTCGAGTAAAGATATATTAAATCAACTTTTATATGGCGAAGGTGTCAGACGAAGGGAGCGTCGTGAGTCCCATATGGGATATAAGCGCAAAACCATTAAATGATGATTCAATTCAGACATATGATTATTTTGAATTAAGGGAAAGCAATGTAAACGTCAAAACTTTAACCAAATTTGAATTTATTACAAAAGATACCGGAAATTATTTACTTCCAAGTCAAGCTTATATGCATATTAAAATAAAAATAATTGATTCATTAGAGGAGAATGTATCATTTGTGAATAATGGATTTAATATATTTTCAAGTTGTGAATATGAAATTGAGAAAGCAAAGATAGAAAATGTTGATCATGTTGGAATTACCACAACAATTCAAAATTTAGTTGATTATTCAGAAGATTATTCGAAAAGTACTGCATCGAATCAATTTTGGTTTCCCGATACAGCAGAAGGATGTGACTCTTCAAGATTTAAATATCATGGAGTTGAAGATACACTAGACACTTCAATTAAACTTAAAAATGTCATATCAAGGTCATATCAAGAGAAGAACATTAACAAGAAATTCGAAAATTGTTTCATTGTTTTTACCGTTAAAGAGATTATTTGGATTTCTTAAACAAGATAGAGTATTTATTGGTGTACAGCATACATTTAGATTTACTTTGAATAATGAAAATAATATGTTATTAAGTACTAATGGTGGGTTTAAAACTGAATTAAGTCATGCTTCAATATTTATACCTTATGTAATTCCATCACTAATGACTGGATTAATGTTGGAAAAGTTTTAAGTACCGATGCATCTGTTGAATTACTATGGGCTGCATTTAGAACATACAGATCTGATTTAAGAGATGACAAGGATTTTATTTGGAGAATTACAACAACTCAACACAATCCTGTAAGAGCTTTTATTGTATTTCAAGGAATAAGTAAAGAAAATAGTCAAAAACATAATAATATGATCTTTGATCATATGAATGTTTCACAGATTAGTATGAGTTTAAACGATAATTTAAGATTTCCTACTGAAGAATATGAATGTGATTTTAATGCTGATTCGTTAGATTATTGTAGAATTTATCAAAGTTTCTTATCAGCTGGATATAAAACTATTGATTTTGATACAGGAACAGTTGTAAGTTATTCAGATTTTATGAGATTATATCCTATATTCCATATTGATTTGAGTCGAAAACCAGAGAATTTATTTGAAAATAGAAGTACAATTGATTTAAGTTTAAAAGTTAGAATGAATAGTACTCCAACTGAAAAATATTATGTTTATTGTGTGTTGATTGGTGAAAGGAAAGCTATTATGACACCTTTAGGACAACGAACGATAATAAATATCATCTAAATAAAATGAACATCTATTTGTCAGAAGGACAAGTTAAGAAAATTAAATCAGCAATTAATAAGAATGAAAGTGTAAATCTTAGAATTGATGGTTCTAAACAACCGAACACTAAGTTACCCTTTATTCCAAAGATGAATGGAAATAAGATTATATTGAATAAAATACAATGTAAGCAAGTTGGAGGATTTTTACCGTTATTATTAGCCGCAGCACCTGTAATTGCTAAAGCTATTGGTGTTGGTGCAGCAGGTTATTTAGGTAATAAAGCGATGCAAAAGATAACTGGAAATGGTTTAAAGATCCCAGGTAAAACGATGGGTAATGGATTGAAAATTCCAGGCAAACAAAAAGGATCTGGTTTAAAGGTTCCAAGGTAATAAATAATAATCTTTAGATTTTTTAATGAAAATTAAATGTATTCAGATGAAATTGCAGAACTTCTTATAAGATAATTTACCTAAAAAACCAATTAAATCTGGAATTATAAATTTTGATTCATTTTTATCCAAAGGAACTCACTGGTGTTGTTATTTTGTTTCTGATAATGTAGAGTATTTTGATTCATTCGGTTGTCCACCACCAGAAGAAATTAAAACATTTTTATTAAAAAGTGGTAAAAAATTGATTTATAATTCATTTCAAATTCAGGAAATTAATTCATCAGATTGTGGATTATTATGTGTTATTTACATAAAGTGTAGGAATAAAGGACTTAAACCATTAGATATTTTATTAGAACTGAATGGAAGAAGAAACGAAGCTCAAAGTGAAACTCAAAGTGAAACTCAAAATGAGGTTCAAATCGGTGCGGGAATTATTAACGATTTTTATAAAAATCCAGCAACAGGTTATTCGAATGTTAATGAATTGTATAGAAAAATTAATCTGGTAGATGATTCAATCACATTAAATGATATTAAAAATTATTTAAGTAAACAAAACACTTATCAACTTCATAAACAAATTCGTCATAAATTTCCTACAAGAAAAGTTTATGTTCCAAAATCTAATGATCAATTGCAGGCAGATTTGGTGGATATGCAAGAATTGTCTGATAAAGGGTATAAATATATTTTGACATGTATTGATTGTTTTAATAAATATTGTTGGGGTATTGCTTTAAAAAATAAAACAAATAAAGAAGTTGTAAGAGGTTTTGCAACAATTTTAGATGATTGTTTTAAATATTACGCAAGTTACCCACTTAAAATACAAACAGACGCAGGTCTCGAATTAATTGGTAAACAAACCCAGGAATTGTTTACAAAACATGGAATTGAATGGTTTCAAACTTATAACGAGACTAAAGCACAGATTTGTGAACGATTTAATCGTACACTTAAAACTAAAATGTGGAAGTATTTTACTGAAGTTGGAAATAAAAAGTGGTTAAATATTTTACCATTATTAATTGAAAACTGTAGAAATTCATTTCATCGTAGTATTAAAATGACTCCGACTGAAGGGAGAAAGTTGGAAAACCAGGAGAAAGTTTATCAGAATTTATACGGTGAAATGCACGAGCATCAAAGGATAAATAAGTTCAAAGTTGGTGATCGTGTAAGAATTACTGTAAAAAGAAATGTATTCAGGAAAGGAAAGGGTGGAAGTGGTGAGTTTTTAATTTTTTTGATTTTTGGTGGAAGTTTGTTATTTAGGAGAAATGGGAGTTATTTTGGGTGGAATTGATGTGATTTTTAAAATGTTTGATGTGGTGGGCGGATTGTCCTGAGGTGTCAAAGTGGTATGGTTTTATCTAGTTTTATCTGGTTGGGGGTGGGGGGGGGCGGGTTGGGTTGAAGTGACCCACTTACTACTAGAATGCTTATGATTTGATTATGAATGCTTATGATTTGATTATGAATGCTTATGAGAATTGTGCGCATAAAGCAAAAAAAAACTAGAAAAAACTCATCGTGATATTACGATGCCTTGCTAAAAAGAAGCTTGCTACGAATAGCTTAAGTCGGATCACATTTTAATTAATAACAAGTTTAATAAATTTATGGATTAGTTTCAAACGTTAATTCATCAACGTTCAACGCGTGCATGACCACGTTAAGTCCGCCAAATACTGAACCAATTGCTATCATTGTTCTAATTGCGACTGGCATAACTCCACGAAAAAATCCCGGAATTCCGTCATTTTTATATATCGCGGTTACTATGGATCTAACAGTTTTAGGATGGGAGCCTTCAGCAGGAGCTACAAAGATTTGTTCATTGATTTACTAAAGACGTAATTATAAACGTTACATAAGTTTGTAATTTTAATGAAATTCCTACCCGTTTGTAAAATGGTTTTGACTCCATCTATCGGAAGAATTGCCGTCCACACTACGACGCTGGCAGACATTCAGGCAAGGAATGCTCGCTCCATGCTCATTACTCCGTTATCAGGTGTAATATGATAGTTAATTACACGAATTGTGGGGAAATAAATAGCCACCTGAGAGATGCCTGCGAAATTTTTAGACTTGTCGGTGTACTAGTTCTAAATTGCCTTTAGTGTAGTCGATACGATACTCACTAGGTATACTCGCGAGGTGTCGTCTGGACTTAGATATCCCACTATGTTTTTTATAATCTACTTAGGTCCCATATATAGGATCCAATCTTATTTCCATGTAAAATTCATATTTGGCGTCGTGGAGTGGCGCCAAGCTAAAAAAGATGGATTTTCGACCAATTTCAAACCTGTATAACTTTTTAAGTTTAAGCGGGATTTTCAAAATTTTAGGATCAAAATGATCACAAAAATCCGAATTTTACGAAATAAATGACAAAGGAAAATTTTTAATTTTTCAATAATTTTTAAGCTTTTTTCTCCCAATCGGGAAATTTTCGAAATTTTCGAAAATTATGAAAACAATAAATTTTTGTTCTTGCGTGAACATTTAACTATTTGTGATCATTTTTGTACTAAAATTTTGGAAATTTTGAAAATCTCAAAAGTTATGGCGATTTGAAAAGTAAAAACACGCAAATTTGGCGAATTTAGCGCCACTCCACGGCGGCAAATATGAATTTTACACGGAAATAAGATTGAATCCTTCATATGAGATAAGTTAATTCTAAAAAACATGGTGGGATAGGTCCAGACGACAGGTCGCGAGTATACCTAGTTAGTGCAAAACAAATGTGCAAATGCATTTCGTTTTTCGGGGTTAGTTTTTAGGATACAGCATCGACTGCACTTTTAGAATTAGACGACGGAATTTTAAAGTTAATAAAATTATAATTCAATCCGCAATCAAAGTGCTAACTACCTCGAAGATACGTCATCCAAAATCCTTTATAAAGATTGGAGATACCACCTTGAGCAATGAGTTTTTTAATACAGTCCATGGGGTCATTATAATTTTGTGGAGTTTCTGGGGTCTGACACTAAAATTTAAATCAATTAAATTCCAGCAAACAAATATTTAAATAAATATATAAATTTATTAAAACCATACTTGAATCAAACATTTGATTCTCTCTCTCCTGGAGTCAGAAGCATAGAAGAGATCAACACACCGAGACAAGCCTTGCTGCAGTGGTTTCTGTATCACTTAGTTGGGGATTTTTGGTTACTTTCTGCATCACAAGTTTGCCCATGTCAAAAACCAAGATACCACATGCAGACAATGGTGCTTGAGCCATTAGAAAAGGCGACATTCTTGATAAAAGATATCTCATTTTATGCTAGTAACATTTGACAAATATTAATTTCTTAATTATCGTCCATCAAATCCTAAACTGGCGAAAGTGCGGTCGCATGTCAATTTTGAATGGACCTAGGCGCACAAAAAAAACTAAAAAGGCGATTTAGCCCCAGCTCTAAGTAACAGTTTTTCTAGAATTTCTTTGGAGTTAAGTCTTTTTAAAATTAATACTCGACTTAAGTCTATTTAGATTTAATAGGGCTTGATAGCTATAAACCTCGAAACATGCCGAGAGGCCCTTCTTGTTTTAACGTCTTCACACAGCAGTCCCAAGATCCCTTGTAGATGGAAGGGAAAGCCGTTACTTGTCCCTTATACCCCATTACTTGCATTCTTGTCTGATAAATTTTTGTATTAATTTTGAATTTGGTTAAAATTGTTATAAACGAAACAATTACATACCTCAACCGTGTCCATAGGATGCATTAAGGCTACTTGAGCAACGCCTCCAAATAATGCGGCTGCCATCATCTTTAACTTACGATTCCTATCGGCAACCTGTCTAACCTCGATGTTTAAGTTGTGTTCCATCTTTTGGAATTTAATATTTAAATTGTAGATAATGCAAAAACTAATAAATATGAAAATGAAGTGTCAAATTAAATGGATAAAGTGTAACTAAACAATAGTAATGGTGTCGTGCTTGGTTTAAGTAGAACATAAATATCGCACCACCACCACTGATAAGGTACTTATCTAATGACAGATTATTAATTCAGAGAAGGACAAGGCGCTTTAAGGGTGGATTTTGGGCGAAGACTTTTTATTGTTTTATTTTGAAGGTTATAATAGGGTAAGAATAAATCACTATATATAAAAAACAAAGGCGTATTTAATACGTAAAAAATCACCTAACTCAGAATATATTTGATTTTTTATATAAAAAACTGTGGCACACATAACCCCAGATTTTATGGTATGTTGTAAGGGTAAAGTAGATATTTCAAAGAATGAAGTACAAACCCAAAATACGACGTTCGTGTATAACGTTTCGTCCAAAAATTCTAAATTTTCATGTCTTCAGCCACTATTTGCATGTATTTAATTTTTTATGTAAGAACCATGACACCCCCACCCACTAGTTTATTATTTGTGATGCCCTCATTTCATAGATATCTGCCCATGTCAAGAGTTGGACCGAAATCAATGAGTAAGATTCCATAAAAAATCAAAAACCCAGCAAGTTTTGCATTTTTTCTGAGAAAAGCTGATATTCAAGGCGACTTTTTTTAATGTCACATTTTCTTGAGTTCTTGTAATATTTTCTGTTCAGATGTAGGTTTCTGCATTTTTTCCTCAGGCATTTTTGCATAGTTTGTTTGGTTTTCAAGGTGCTGGCCTCCGAACGACAAAAAGCACGTGTTGGCAGAGCATTCGGTTTTGGCCCAAAAAAGTGGTTGGGTGTAGTTTTTTTCAAGCCTACCATAATGATATATTCTTACCCTATTATGACCTTCAAAATAAAACAATAAAAAGTCTTGGCCCAAAATTGACCCTTAATGCGCTTTGTCCTTCTCCTCAGATACGTAAGTCATATAATTCCCTTCATACAATAGCTTTAATTAAATAATATACGGCACGCTTAACATATTTTATCGGTTGTTTTTTATCGGAATGTTAATGGTCTCGTATAATTGATTAGTGCGTCAACAGTGTTAAGGTTTTTGATAAAAGCTATCATACTTTATTACTTAATTTGTCACTGTCAGTGTTATGCTTGACCTTCAAAAGTTCATGGACACAATGTATCACGGTTTAGATCTCGTGATGAATAAATATATACATATGAAAGTATTATGAGAAAAGTGGGTTCTAAAAAATTCAAGGAAAGTAGTGACTGTCCAGGAATCCTTATTTCGCACTTAAAATATATTTATTTAAGCCCAACAAACATAATACAAGTTCTCTCTCTCTCCATATCTCTAAGATTCTGTATTGCTCCCCAAAGACGGATGTCTTCTTTCTACACATCAGCGTCCGCATTTTTATATTGGTTCACCTACTCACTCTGGAAATTCAGAGTACCTCAAAGCCCATCGTTTTACTCAAACAACTTTACATGGTGACATAAATGGATAATATGTACATATTTATCAACTAAGTCAGAACAACTTCATATTGCAAAAAATAATACTTTCACACACCATGTCACCATCTCAACGTGTCAATGAAGTGTGTCAATTTAAATGAATAATTTGTAACTAACCCATGACGATGGTAAATATTATGCTCGGTTTAAGTCATAAGTATCGCACCACCACTGATAAGTGATCAGGCAAGTACTTGACTACTACCAGATTGTTATTTCGGAGAATTCTCCTCAGATATGCAAGTCACATAATTTTGTTAATATAATGGCTTTAATTTATTAGATACATATTATATGTAACATATACGGCAAACAAGCTTGACATCTTTTTTCGGTTGTTTTGAAATTCTAATGTTTTCATGAAATTGATTAATGCATCACAAGCGTTAAAATCTGTGATAAAAGTTATCGTGCCCAGTGATGCCGGTGAGATGAGACGACCTTGTCTTATGATGCGACGTGTTTGAGACGGGATGAGATGAGGTGGCCCCCAAACCAGATGAACTCATCTAAGACAGCTCATATCTCGTGAGATGAGATAGGGTAATGATGAAATGAGATAAGACATACCATAACCTAACCTAACCAGACAGTCTCATTTTAAAATATTATATGTAAGCTGAAAATCTAAATCTGGTGTATGTATTTCTACATACACGTCCACTGGTTGGGCGGTGGGGTTCATACAATGGTGTGGGACCATGGTGCAGAAAATACAAAATAGCCGTAGAAGGCTGAAATTTGGCATGAAGGTAGTTAATGGCTAGTAATGAAAGAATATGAAGTGAAATTTTAAAAAAATCCTCTGGAGGGACCTTAGTGGGTGACCCATACCGATTTTTTTAAATCTTTCAATCAAGCTGAAATTTGGTATTCATTTAAAACATGAAAATGAAGATGTAAAATAGTAATATGATGTCAAACTATGTACAGACATTATCAGTAATTGTTCAAGAATCCCTGGGTCGGGCTCGGCAAAGCTGCACTGTAGGTTTTTTAACCCTTGCTAAGCCAGCGCTACGTTATTTAACGATAGACTCTGCCGAGATGACAATCAACGAGCGAAAGAAATTATTTATTCTTTACTTTTCGAAATACGCAACCTTAGATTTCAATTATGTCAAAAAAATTTTGAAATTCAATTTCAAAGTATTGGAAAATAGATTTGAAATAAAAAAATGACAAACCTGGTTCACTTAACAGGGGCAGGATCAAATATTTTGTATTGTATTTAAATTTTTACGAATTAAAAAAGAATTGTTGGCAAACAATCTTTATTAATAAGTGAGAAATCAAAACAATAACACAATACGTGTAAACTAACGTCATTACCACACCATAGTTATGCTATAGGGAATGGGAGGAATGACCATGCAAAGGTTTCTACGAAAAGGTTTCTTTCTTTCACTTTATTGTGGAATTAGCACATCCGCCCATTTGATTGATGAAACTTTTCAGAAAAAGGTTATTTATTTCTGAGGAAAAAAGGAGTGTTAGGCCCACATACAGATACAACTTCGTCCGTTTCCCGTATCAAAATCCTTGTATCGAATTCTGCTCAATCCTGAATAATAATGTGATTGAGCGATGGAGTGTGAAAAATGATAAACACTCCAACGAAAGAATGATGGAGAGTGAAGTAGGATTTGACGAGTAGTGAAGGAAATGATGGGTGAAAGTGAATGAATGAAGGAATGAATGAATGATTTATTGATATATGGCCGTTGGCCCTCATCAAATTCAGATATAATGGTACAATTTTAAATTGTAGCTTCTGGGTGAAAGTAAATTGATGGAAATGATGGAAATGAAGGGGTGAAGGTAAGATTTGGTGGGGCAAAATGGATTTTTATGGGGCAGCGTGAGATTTTTCTGGGGCAGCGTGAGATTTTTCTGGGGCATTGTGAGATTTTTATGGGGCAAGGGGAAATTGATGGAAGGATCAAAGATTGAAGGAATGGAAAGAAGTGTATAAATGAAGGGCCTGATGAAAAAGAATACTGGAATGATAGAGGTTTTGTTATGAATGATGAGAGTGAAGGAGACTTCGCTCAAGTTAAAAATGAATAATGATAAGTGAAGAAAAATTTTGTTGCACAGGTATGATTGATAATCAACATGCTGGCGAGACTACAGCACCTATTTTGCGTGTATTTGTGCACAATAAAGTTACGGAGGAATTGTTGATGACTAAAACTTTCAACAATCTGCAAGACGTTTCTCTTGCTAAACCTAAATTTGATTATATTCACATTATTATTACAATTTTTATACCTGTCATTTAAGCACAAGATCCATGTAAATGCTTCACACACTGGTTCTTCCTAACATTCTAGTAATCTAAGGCGGAGGAGATTATTTCTTGTTCTTCTTTTCTTTTGGCTGCCTACATTTCCTACATTTTCTTGCAAGAAGGTACACTGTAAACTTAAATCGCGTAACCCAATTTCTCCACGGCATCTCCCTGCATAGCACTAATATTGTAATTCCTATTGTGCTAATCCATATATGAAAGAACGTCGCAATACTCATATTCAAACTTAGTGGTTTTAGTGAATTTGTTTTTTCCATATTCGATCTAATCTCATTTGTTAGCGTCATTCGCAATTTCAGTTGATTCTCGTTTCGCCGATATGCAATTTTAAAATGCTGGTAACACCCTGATTGTATATACCAAACAAAATATTTCATATATGGCGTATGTACAGTATGCATAAATCGCCATATCTCATTTTGCAACTTGATCGAGTTTTTGCTTACAAAGAAAGTAATCCAGTCATAGTACTTTCGCAAGTACCTTTGTTCCTCTTTAACATTAATGTCTGTGTCCATGTACACAAACTTCTTACATTTAACAAGCTCCCGTTCGATTAACGTCGCCATTGGAAAATATGATTCGTTCCCAAACTGTGGAATATTCTGGGTAAAAAATGTAAGCCAGCTCTCATCCGCAGTAGGGATCCACATCATTGCTTTATTATATAGGGTAAAAACAAGCGCCATCTCTCGATCAATGTGCCTATTACCGCTCAAATTCAAACATGTCGCAATGCCGTTACGAGCAGTTGGCCCCCAGCTTTCCAGGATTGTCAGCTTGACAAAGCTCGCGACACATTCCACAAAATTGTCGCTATCTCTGTTCAAAGTTTCGAACAACTCCAGTTGTACAGACGCTAGATAGCTCAATACGACGGCCCTAAGAGCACTAAACACTATGGCGTACGATCGCCATCCGTTCCCAGGAATGTTATTTTCGAAAAACGTCACCAGTCTCATTATTTGCATAGTATTTCCCATATTTCTATGCTCAAGGCTTGCAATTTTAAAGGTGTTCAAATCTGCAGCCGATGGATTATCCAGATTAAATACTACGTCTTTCAATGAGCTGCAATTCCAACCAAGTTGGGAGCAGTAAGGCAAAACCAGTGAGTCATATGTAGAGACCGAATTTAACGGTAATGGCGCAAGTAATAGACCAACAAGATAACTGTTGTACGTTTGCGAGAAGATGATGCATTGTAATAACCAAAATCCAAGTATCAACCGAACAGGAATCGATCTCTCCAACAACAAATGCATTTGTGTATACTTATCCAGTAAAACCGCGAAAAGGGACAAAGCAAAATAGAAGATACTGCGGTCAGCGGAAGGATACCTTACATATGCATAAGCAAAGAATAATGCTGCTAATGTAGAAATGCAAATGATTATGGAACTCCAAAGCATTGGTGTAAAAGCGTTGTGATACATTTCCCACGTGTACCGTTGTTCCGCCCAGCATGTCAAAAAATTGTACCGTATGTTATCGGATTGGACATATCCAGATGGAAAAGGATAGTACTGACGGTTTTCGTTCCTAGAATTTTTTTACGACAGGTATTTTGGTTGCAGTAGATATGATAACACTGTTTATTAACTTACCAATCCTTAAATTCGTTGGTGAGCTGGATTCTTGGAGCATATCGAGTATAATAGGCGTGCTCGACCAATGTTACGTTTTTTGAACAATACAAGTGATATGTTACAGATAGAGCAAAATATGCTTTGTACGATGATCTAGGTATTGAACAACGCACTGCTAGATCATCTTGTTCAACTTGTAGTTTTTGAATTGGCAAATCTTTATTAGCACTGATTGTTAGGCTCAAGTCGTCACGCATTATTGGAATCGCAATAATTGGAGTTTCGAGCATTGCGCAAACCCTGTAGATCTCAACGGAATTGCAAACCCAGACGAAGTAATATGTTAGATAAAACTTCAAGAAAATATGCCACTGGTCGATGGGATAATTAATTTTTTCCAACTGAAGGTCGGAACTATCAAACCAATCAATTTGTTGAAAAACTGTAATTCTGTCTTCTAACCAAATATACCTTGTCGACTCGTATTTAGTGTTCAGGTCGACTTTAATTAAGCGTTGCACGCTTTCCATAATCAAGCTTTGATAGGTTATATTATAACTTGACTTACTAAAACTCAATATGTCTTGTTTGTTGTTAGTTACGAAAACAAAAATACAGAATAACCTACCATTCGCCACCTTAGATTTCATGACGTCCAATTCCAGTTCTGACTCCACACTCAAATTATCTAAATTTCTATGACGGATAGTAATCGTTGTCATCCCAATTTGATGTAGGCCTGCCTCCTTGCATCCCCTAGTGTTGGTTATGGCGTGAAAGTGACAATTCTGGACTTCATTTAATTCCTTAATCCAGGACATTTGTGCGTAGCTCCGATCACAGCAAGTTCGCTCTATATCTGCTCTAGTGTACTGTGAAATACTAAAAATATGATGCAGAAGTATTCGAAAAAACATCAGCTTTCTGAAAGGAGCCATTTCAGAACTCAATAAGACCAAAATTTGAATTCAAAATATATGCCTAAACCCCCAGTTTAGGCTAGTTTCAATTCATAAAGTGTAACTCAGCTCGTTCCTGTATGTATGTAAGTTACAATTTATGTAATTAATCAGCTATGTACAACCGATTAATTACATAAAGTGGTTGGAATGTTCTGGCTTATATAAATACGAATATAGCTTGGTACTGTCACGCTAGCTTTTGTGCAAGTAGGGCAAACGCTGGTCGACTTTTAAAAATGCCGTATGTAAACTTATGACTTCGCCAAGTAGCTGGAAAAAATTGAGTTTTGACTAAGATTAATTATGCACGAGGTAAGGAATGTCAAGGACAACAATAATTAGATACATGAAAATATTCAGAGCTTATTTGGAAAAACATATTCGAGGATGCATACGCTTTACGTATGGCAACGTCATATAAAGAAAACTGTTGAAAATGGTGTCAGAGCATTAGAAAATCGATGACTTAGCTTTAAGGTACGGATTTCGGCGGAACGGAGCGGAACAGAATATATTCCGTGGGAACGAGATTTTAATTTATTCCGCACGAAGCGGAATATGCGGATTTTTAACGTCGTTCCGTTCCGAATGAATATTCCGGCGGAATGCGGAATTCCGTGCGGAACGGACCAAAACGCATAACAAATTGTAATAATAATACATAGATATATATGTATTAGGGCTGGAAAATCCGGTTTTTTCGAATTCGAAGAATCCGAAATCCGGATTTGATACATGAGAATCCGGATTTAGATATCAAAGCATAGTATTTTTCCTTCATTCACACACACACATGTAAAATATTGAGAAAGGCGCGGATGTTTTAACATTATTTGTGTACATACAACACTTTCACATTCCTCATTCCGAGCAAGAATCGAATTACTAGCGTTGCAACTTATTAATTTTGAAATGGCTACCCCACTTGTTTCTCCTGGTCATTCCAAACTTGAGTTCCAGGAGTTTGGCAAGAAAAAGGATGACACATCATCCGTGTGGTTTTTTTTTGCGTGAACAAAAGGGTCAACATGCACGGTACAAGGATTGAAAATGGTTTTAAAAACTGGAGGAAGTACGTCAAGTCTACACACGCATCTGAAAACAAGGCACAAAATATTCAAAGCGACCTAACCTATGAAAAATTATATGTTCATCTCAGTGATAAAATTATTTGGTAATGATTTCCTCACAGTCCGGTAGTGATTTGTTGCTCAGCTTTTTTCACTTTTCATTAGCATTACGTAACATTCTAACCCCGCAACGATTTTGAACCATGTTTGGAAATTTCTTAGAAACCACTGCAACAAGTTAGGCGTCCATAAATACATATTTATATGAAAAGCGATTAATTAGTGGAAAAGATTATTGAGGTTGAGGTCAAAAATCCCTAGAGGTGGCTGCAAATTAGTTTAAAAATTTCGCCACGCGGTTAAATACGCTCATTCGAGCAAATTCAAGAACAATTGTTGGCAAGGGTGACCAAGACTATAAATAAGAATTGGTCCCATCGAAATCTGAGTGGGACTGCCAAGAACCTCTCATTGTAAGTACAGGAGCTCATCCATTTAGAAATTTTTCATTATCATGACATCGTCAATATGTGTATGGAGTTGCTAAAAGTGGCATTACTTTGCAGCCACCCTCTACATATTTACAATCAAAATAAATATAATTTCCAGCCTTGAAAATCATTTTAAACATTGTCTAGATAGATAGGTGCATATGTTAAGGCACATCTGGTAAATGGATTATTAATGTTGGTATTATTTACAGCAAAATAGGAAATCCCTCAAATTGCCACCATACATACGTACATATTTTGAAACATATTTCATACAAGTCAAACACAATTGTGGCAAATATTTATGTATTACTCTTTCTACCAAAATTACATACCTCTAACTGAGTACAAATTGTATCAAGTCAAAACCAAACCAATTTTGTGATCCGTGTGCAAATATTTGCACATAAATCCATCCATGTGGTCACCTTGTGTGTATTTCTTCATTCTTTTTGCTTGAAGACAAGTTTATGTGTCTATTTACTAATATGCTAATATTTGCACAAAATTGTTGGTAAAAAGTTCCATTATTTGAGTTCGAATAGTTATGTATTTAAAATTAATTCTCTTGTTAATGCAAATCTAATAAATCCACCTGTCCCATTTGTCGTAACGCACCACATTCGTGATTCATAATATCTGTGTATGTGCAATCGGGTTATTAAATAGAATTAATTACCAAGAAGCTATCGGTCTTTATTTCCTGACATAATAAATAGGAATCAGAAATTCTTGACTTCATAAGAGTTATTTTTATTCTTACAGCGTATTTAAGCATAAGTCTACATTTTTATGAACTGTAAACTCCATACCCTTGAGAGAATGAAAAGAAGCCACTCGAAAGACAATAACTGATTTTTTCTCCAAGAACGAATCTCAATGTAAATTTAATTGAATTTCTTTTAAAAATAAATTCTATGTAATTCTGCAACGCTGTATACATAGATTTGGTCGGGATTAGGTACACATATAAGTATTTAAAGACAAGCCAACTTTTTCCCTGCTTCAACTTTATTTATAGTTAATGCAATCTTGACCCGAAAAATGGGTGGACAATGAGCAAATGAGGAAAGCTAATGGACAATTCATGTTCTTCAATAAATTCATCCAGCTCGTCCAAAGTTTCCTCCTCCATCTGCACATTTATATATTTACATACACAAATTAGCGGGATAAAAATTTCCACATTTCACAACTGCAGAGAAATTTTAATCAATTTCCCTCCTCCAATATTAATTAATACCGAAATGTATCAAATGTGTATGTAAAAAAAAATATACTTGAAATTGATCCAAAATCATTTTTCGAATATTCCTGCAGGACAGCATAGCGTGGCGCATCTTGTCCGAAAAGTCAAACTCCGCGGCAGTGTAACCGCCAACAAATTTCAGGCTTGTCTTCGCCAAACCTGAAAATATTGATGTATGTAAGCATGTAAATATATACTCCTCAAATTTATTAACAATCCGAAGGCAACCCATGTTTAACCCAGACCTTTTTCTGGCCACCATAATTCCATAGATCATCTCTTCAGAAACAACTTTTATGGTTCAGTACTTGGGCGGATACGTAAAATTTAGCGTCTGGATGGGTGCTCAAAGTTTTCCAGCCAGAAAACGAGTTTTGAACTTTTTTCTGAGAGACTCAACTTTTTTCACGAACTTCAAAAGTCGCTTAACTTTGCACAAGTGCGGAGCATACATACACACGTTATTTTTGAAGTGTTGGTCTATAAAACTATGGTGGTTATAAAAAAATCTGGGCTGAACATGGTTTGTCTTCACACTGTGGGCAAAAAAAATATTGTAAATTATTTCCAACCCCTCCATCCAGATATTCCTTCCAAAATGGCAATCACACCGTCGGAATCAAACCCTCCATTCGAACGCATTCCGGCATAGATGTAACAATGATGAGCCACCTTGACCTCCCCGGAGGACAAGTCCCAGCCACCAAACGTCTCCACGGTTTCCTTCAAAGCGACGTAATCCATCTCCACAATTTTGTCAAACTCCACCATTAAATCCAACTCCAATTTCGCCACGGTTGGGAAGAGGTTCACGAATTTGGCCGCAACAGCTTGTCCCTCCTGCCTCGCGTCCTTGGCATGATGGGTGCAACGAACGTGGAGAGACGTTATCCCGCTGTGCCGCATGCCACCGGTAACGGAAAACTTGCAAAAAAGGGAATAATCCAAGGACAAATGGGCCAATTTTGGAAGACTGGAGATGTTCAATGAGTCCTCAATTTTATACGCATCCGTAACATCAATGGTTAAGTGGGTGAGGTTGGGCAAGTCAAAACGTAGCTTAAAAAAACCAAAGTTTCATTATTAGAAGGAATTGGAAATAAAACCTATGATGAACTTTTAAACAGGGGTGAAACCAATTGCATTCGTAGTAACCATTCTTATTTTCATTTTTTACATATTTAACCCAGCCTGATATTTTTTGGGTTGATCCGTTAAGAATTGACTTGGTTGTAACTTCGTCGCAAAATTTAATTTCTGCGTGAAAGATATAAAATTTGTTACCTAAGAAATTAGGGTCATTTCATTTTTAATGCTTGAAAAGTTATCGGAGACACAAATTTATGTATGATCGTATGCTTAAACTTGGCCTGAGAAAAGGCGCAATATCCATTCTACGCAATCGACGCATGGAAAGATCACATGTATTTATTTGTCATGGTAAAAATTCATAAATCTGACAAAACCCAAATGCTGGCCGATTTGGAGGATCCTATATTAAATTCTCCTCATGAAGTGTTGGGAACGAAATACTACAATAGATGTACCTGACAACGCAAAAAATTTGAGCATCGTGGGCATTGTGGTTGAAAAGTAATATGCGGTCAAAAAAAGTGTTGACTTGTTTTTTTGCATGACAATTCTTCGCCTCGCAGAGCATTTTTTTGTGAGGACTGTGTGAAATTAAGTTCGCTTAGATAGGCAGGACCACCTATCTTATAGTCCAACCGTAACCCCTAGCGATTATTACTTTCATAAAATACCGAAATCAGAAACCAGGGAGGAAAGATAGTCGTAAATACATAAATGAAATCAAATACATAGTAAATTATAGAGCATTTTCTAAATTAATTTTGCGGAAGTACTGTGCACTAAATTCTTGATGGATCGACCCGAAAAAAATCCCAGTCTCCTAAATATGTTGCAATTCAATAACAATATTGACAGTTTGGTGCAAATCAATGAGTAAAATACCTTTTCTAAAATTTAAGGGGACAACCCTCGTATATAAAATACAGTAAATATCAAGCCCAGCTTTGAGCTGATTTCACTTCTTGGATACAGAGATCGAGGTAACAAAATTCTTCTGTATGTACAAAACTTGTCGAGCCAATGGACATTAACACGATGCTTTTATGCCCAAACTGGTTTCACCCTACAAATTTTTAAATACAGGGTGTTTTTTAAGTCACGCTACAATGGAAAATTTTTCGATAGGAAAATTTAGTATATTTCCATTAGTTACCCCAGAGTCTTGCCCCTGAAAAGACACATTTATTCGTGTTAAAGAACAAAATGTAAGACATAAGACAAAAATTTTCCGTGTCAATTAAAACAGTTTTTTGGGCAAAACTTTTGTAACTAATGGAAATTTACTAAATTTTCCTCTAGAAAAATTTCCAATGTAGCGTGACTTAAAAAACACCCTGTATGTAACCTTACCTTGACTACATCAGAATTTTTGTTCTTGAACCTCACGCACAAATTTTCTAAACTATCCCGACAATTGTTCAGCATTCTGGTGAATTCATTCATGTCTGGTGTTACAATGGAAAAAGGGTCGTGATACATTTCATACTCATACGTCAACTTTTTCAAGTATTTACACGGTGTCAAATCAGGGTAGAAATTCGCTTCCATGTTCAATTCCTCCAAGTTGGGGGAAGCATTGAGTTGCCGTTGGAAAATGGGGGCATAGTTGGACGAGAATTGTTCCCAGGCTGGATTTATCTTCAAGCGGAGCAACTTCAGATTTGGAAGTGGTCGAAATTCACGAATTTCCACCTCCTCTTCCGGTCTCACGATGTCTTTTTCATTCTTCAGAACCAGTATATTCGCAATGATGGAAATGTGTGTCAGATTTGGGAAATCATACGTGTTCCACATTTGATCCAGATGGGGATGCAACACCTGCAGTGTTACCTGCAGGGTGTCCATTACGCTGTAAATCTCAGGCAAACATTGCATGGAATTGGGGGGAAGATAGTGGTAGGATTGGACCTCTTGAAGGGAGCATATACACGTGGACGAATGGTCGCGACAAATTGTCAGCGCCACGTTCTTTGCCAAATTCTTGTTGAAAGACAGCAGTTCTTTTGAAGCTATGTCGGGATCAGTGGAGAAGGAGATGCTGCCCTGCTCGTCTAGAAACTTGGCGCCAAGTTCCGCCCAAACCGAGCACACGAGTCGAGCCGACTTTAGTCCGGTTAGATAGGTCGTGTTCAACGTGGAGAATATTTTGTTCAGGATCTGATACACGAAAGGACAAGAATGGAACATAAATAATTTGTTAATTTGTGCATATGGGAATATATTTACTCAGTGTGTGGCATATAAATTTAAAATGATGTATGTAAAATCAAAATTTCCAAATGTCTAGATATTTACCTACATGTGTAATCATGAGTGCGTAAATACGTGATATTAATTACTATGTGTATGTATTAATTGAAGAATTAACTTACGAGGGGGTTCATCAGGACTTTTATGGAAACGTTGTCCATTTCTGCGACAAGGTCCCCAATCTCCATTTTTCTCGTCAATTGATCGATCTGGGACTCCATCGAGATGTTAAAAAACAGAAGTCTTGAGTTTCTGACAAATTATGCTGTGAAATTTTATCAGTTTGCAAGTACTCGATCTGTTTCTTCCACTCAGAATAATTCAAATTCAACAAAGTAGTCGTTATTCCCGTATACGTCTGTGGGCACGATTCGTCAACTGGATAAGTGCTATTGGCATGCCACGAGATGTGTCAACGCTTACATACACACATCGACAATCTCTTGGGATTGCTGGTTACTTGCACATATTTATCGACGTATGTATTCCAAAGGTTGAGCTCCTTATCATCATTACAAATCACGTAAATACGTATGTGGGTAAAATCCACTGCTGATTAGATTACATTAATTGGGCTTCCATATAAAATATAGGTTACATTCATATCTTTTGTAGTAGAAGGTTGTGTAATCTTTTATATGTGCCATTATCGATTTTCCAAAAATTGAATACGATGCGCACTTCCCCCCTGGTGGTCTGTACGAATGTACACATTATCGATTTTTAATTAATTGCATGAAATATGTATGTACATACATATGTATGTACGCACATAAAAAATAATAATGTCTATGCTCGGTAACGTACGAATCTTAGCATGTATTTATAAGATTAATATGTACTGAAGATGGTAATGAGAATATTTTTATTCGCGTCAAAATATGTATGCAAATAAATCCAAGGGCAAGTTGACACGAGATTCAATATGCAGTGCATATGATTTATATGAGTGCGTGCTATGAATGAAAATAGTTTATTCACGTCAAATTTGTAAACTTGGCGAAAGTTGATTGGAATTGTATCATCCATGGCATTGGTAAGCTACGATTCGATTCTCCATTTTCTCTCCCCCTAAAATGTGTATGCTGTGCAAGATATGCATGTATGAACATATATATATGTACTACAGCATGGCAAGATGTAGAGCAGTTAGTTGAGAAGGGGGAATGATTCTTTGCATACATGCATGAAGCTACGGGAGTGTGTGCTGGTGAGCATTAAGAGAAACGAAAATGCTGTGGTATGCATATGTATCTCCTTAACTGATCCGCAATGGAAATAACTTAATGCACATTGAAGCGTGTAAGAGATGAGCATGTATCTAGTTAAAAATGGCTACCAGTTTGCATTTGTGCATAAAAATAAATGTCCTGTATAAATTATAAATTGTATATTTGTTTAACTTGGAAACTTTGGAAACTCTGCGAATCGTAGAGTTTCCATTGTTCGCAATACAAAAGTAAATAAATATTGAAAAGCTGACCACGCAAGAGTCGTATATTTAGAGACCTAACCTTAAAAAACCTAAAAAATCGGATCACACATGTATGATTGCATCTTGCTCAATTAGTTATTGCAACTAATTCCAACATTAATAGAAGAGAAAACTGCCACCAACATGATCCGCAACAGAATGCACAATTAAAGAAAATTGTCCCTCGTGTGTTTCTGGTCGACAGTGCGTGTATGTAAATGTAAAATCAACGGGGGTGAAATCGTGTATTAATCCCAGAGACTGGGATGCATCGGAAATAAAATGTACTTGGAGAGACGAGACAGATTGTTCCAGGCTACATATATTTGGTTTATATATTACTATTTTTTATCATGAATTGTATAAGCCGCATACATAACATGCACCGTATCTTTCCTTCCATCAACAATCTGGTCCACAAATATCAGTATATAGTAGTAGCTAAATATATTAAATCCAAATGTAAATTTATCTTCACAACAGAAGACAACAGTAGAGAGAACAAAAGAGAAGAAGAATTGCATACAGTAGAAAAGAGTGCACTGCGGAAGGTTCTACTTGACGATAGATCCAAGTTTCAGATGATTATTCGCTTTACGATGGAAAGATTATTGACTGAGGTTTTGATTTGTGTAATTCACCAATAACCATGCTGTGGCGTGGACCACTATCTGATGACGGTCACGCCACCACTAGTCAGTCACAACAACA
Source organism: Folsomia candida (assembly GCF_002217175.1). Lineage (NCBI taxonomy): Eukaryota > Metazoa > Arthropoda > Collembola > Entomobryomorpha > Isotomidae > Folsomia > Folsomia candida. Next base: position 10,464,544 of record NW_019091197.1, on the reverse strand, counting down.
ACAGCAGCAGCAGTAATGTGAGAAAGTTGCTAAAAAGAAAATTAGCAAATTAATGGGAAATCGAAACGAGAAGTGAATCTTATTGGGGGTGGTGTTTGAGATGATTCTCACATTCCGTCTTCCTCCTCTCCTTCCTTCTCCTCCATGACGAGCAACTTGTGTGAATCAGAGCAGAAATGGACCTCGTTCGACACAAAATATACATTAGCATGATCAAGATGGAGGAGGATACAGCTGTGATTAAACGGACGTACTTGGATCCTTCCTTGCCAGGCAGTCTCTCGTCTGTAAATGTGTATCTCAGAAATAATAGAAATTATAAGAACGCATCATTTGTTCGTGAGACAATTAAAAGACTATCCACATACAGTGTCCACATACAGAAAACTCATAGCAAAGGGAAATTGGGACGTAAGGTAGCTCCAGTTTGGCAGGAGGATATTCTAGCTGCTGACTTGGCTGCCGTGGCAATTTGGTCACCTAATTTGGTCACCCAATTTGGTCAACCTAACCTTACGCAAACCAGAGGACAAAATTTTTGCTAATAATAGTCTGTTTGTTGAACAAGCTTTTGAGAATTTATCCTCTCAAGAATAAGAAATCGATTACTTTAGCCATGGAGCTTGAGCAACATTTGGAGTAAAACAAGAAGCACTGGGGGTGTAAACTGTGGGTGGTCAATCTGTCTCTTGATTCCACCGCTGTTTATGTACAAATTGACTCTGCTGGCATAAGATTTGTGCTGCCAAAAGAAATTAATATATACTCTGGGGGCTAGCAGAAGACTATCGTTTTGAGAAGACTACAAAGATTGACCAACCAAGAGGGGATAGTGTTACATTGCCAGATACTCGTGCGCCTACTGCAATCCCTGCGATATCTGAGGTCATTCATGTATTGTGTAGTATTGTGCAGCGTACTCAATTTGACAACAGAGGGGTTAAGAAGTTTTCCTCGTGAATCCGGTACTTCCTCACCTCATCATTACATCTTCCCCTCAGTCTATTATAAGCCGTTGACTCCCAAACAACACCCAAAAATAAGAATTCAGTTGGTTAATAAGGATTTTTCTCCAATTCCCTTTTGTGACTATCTTACTTTGGCTGTATTGCATTTCAAAAGACAAACTTACAAATGGCAGAGATGTGTACAGCAGTTGAAGCCCCCACAGATAAGCTTGTTAGTAGCAGCTGTAGCAGTAGCAGCAGTGATTGTGAAAGTGGCACAGAACTAGGCGATACTCAAATGATGGACATGGTAGTGCTGGACAGGAGAAAGGTAGTCAGGAAAGGAGGAGGGTAATAATTTGTGACATTGACGGTGATGGCAAAGCAGATGAAGTGTGTAGTTTTGCAGTAAAAGAGAAAGCACAGAGACAAGTTGGAGGCGGTCTTGGTGAAGAGTATTTTGGTGATAATGATAATTACTTCATCCCTCTTGACGGAAAAGGTATGACGAGTCCAATCAGGGGAATGGTTAAAAAACGATCAATTGCTTCACCAAATAAGCGCAAGCAACAAAGGGTGGGTCGCGGCCAAGTGAGCGGTGGAAGCACCAGAAAGGCAAGTACAGTAAAAGGATAGAAAAATGACTGTAGTTCACAAGCTCCCAATCTTGTAGGAGGTTGGTCGTTGCAAAGGGATTAAAAAGAAGAATACAATTCGATCATTCGAAGGAGGGAGAGGTAGGAAGAAGGTAGTCCAGCAGCGTAAAAGTGAGACTGCAAAGAAAGCGTCTAAGGACATGGAAGGGATTAGTTAAATATGGGAGGTAGACCAATTAACGGCTACCGTCAAGGCCAGTAATGCTTTAAACAGAATTTAGACCCGTTTAATTTACCATCTACAAACTCTGGTATAGTTTCGTCTAATGTTACAACAATTCGGCCAGCTACTACATTTAAGGATAGATTTTCTCCCATTTATTTCTCGTTGAACACTCCGAGTGAGTACCTTGATCTGAGTTCATGCTTTGTGTATTTTGAATGTAACGTAAAGAACATTGATAAAGGAGCACTAACTGCCACCGATGATTTAGCTATCACTTCCAATATTGGAGCTGCATTCATTGAAAATGTTGATATACTACTAAATAACACCCCAATTCTTCGCCCGTCACTCTTGCCATACATCTCCTAAAAACATGAATATTTTTGTTCATATGGAAATAGTTTATCATCTTACGGAATAGTACCCCCAACACGTGTTAGCGTTGTGGATGAGAGTTTACCTTTACAATCGGATCATGCCATGACTTGTGGGGCTTATGCAATTTGTTTACTTGTACCTTTATCTCGAGGATACAGTTCAATATCTGTTTAGTAATAAATATCATTAGTAATAAATTACAAAACGATGGTCGAGGTGTAAAATTTCTGGAAGACAAGCTAATGGAATTGTGTGTTGTGGCAACAGTAGAAACAGTAGTGGGCAGCGTTTATTTATTTATCACGAATTATTAACTTCTGTAATTTTGGATGAATGCTGGCTAACAGTGGCTAACAATGCATAGGTGCATAGTTTTTACGATCCTGAATAATTAAATTCCTTGCAAAATTAACTTTCTTTTACTTGTCGACACTTCTCTATTATCGATTAAAATCAAATCCTTCCCTTTGATCGATACATGTATGTAAATATTTTATAATCAGGATTACGTAATATTACGTAACCAACGGAGAAGAACTTTCTCTTGGGATGAACACTTATTTGCAAGTTGAAAAATGGTTGCGAGGTAAATACGTTGTAAAATAACACTTTATGCAAATTTAAGCCTAAAGGTACATATGTTCTAAAATATTCTATGTACATATGTACATTTAAGTGAGACTTCCTACGTGTAATCTTGAATTATGGATTAATCACTGGTAATTCCTTATTTCATGAATGCTTAGTCATAATCAGTGGTTAATCACACACCAAGGAATTTTGAAATACATGATTTTAAATTCGGGTTCATTGCCAAAAAGTGTGAATCTAGTAGTTAAGACATAATTTCGTACTTCCGATTTAATCTGTAATCTCCAATATAAATATTCACTGCCGGGATTACAAAATTAATCAAAATCCTTAATATTTATTTTCCTAATCCTCATTTCTTAACTCTTAACTAACGATTCATAACTACATTTTCCTTCCAAAACAGAAAACCTGATCGTCCCAGTTACAAGGACAGACCCAATCTGGCATCGTGACTTGGTCGGATTAATCTTCAACGGCATGGCCACCTCCTTGCTATCCTTCATATTTATAGCACCGATTCTCCTCGTGATCGTAGGAATTGACCCGGTCAGCTTTATCCTTCCATACACACCTCCATCCAGTTATGCCGTAATCACATTCGCACATTTTCTTTTTCCTGCTACTGGCCACGTTGGCCTTGGCAGAAATTGTGTCTACCATTGGAATCGCTCACTTGACCCTGATCATGTTAACCCTGTATTCGAAAAGTTGCATTAATCATCTCAAATTTTATCACGGACCGGAAACCAGAAGTAGTTCTCAGCAAATTCTTCCCAAAAGAAGTCGGAAAAATCTTATGCCAAAAGAACGGGCCAGCAATCAACTCCATGACTTGTCAGATCTGGACCTTTACGTCGTTCTCATGGTGCAATGTCACTTAGTGAGGCAGTATATTGACACGGTGGCTGTTTTTATAATAGCGCCAGGATTTGCCATTATGGTTATGGCAAATTACGTGGTGATTATGCTCCTGGGAAAAATACTGTTCCCGTTGTATCTCATCATAGCGTTGTTAGTCGTTTTGGCTCCAGCCGTGGCTTTGGGCGAACTTACAGAAGCGAGTAAAAGTAATGGCTACTCGACACAATTGCTGAAATATTGGAGATAGAGTTCTCCAGAGAAGAGGACGCGGTGGGGAAGAAGGAAAATAAGGTCACTACATCCCATCGAATTTTCTGTGGGACCCTTCTTCCTCGTAACACAACGTACTTTTGCCATCTATATGAATGTGGTTCTTAACTATACGGTTAATGCGATATTAGTGTTGTAACTTGTCCTAGCTCCATATTTACATGGTAATTTGCAAGGATTGTAGCACAATTGGTACCTTTCAGGCCTTCGTAAATTACTTGGAAGTAATATGGACAAGACAAATAAATACAGTAAGAAGTCATTCTAGGGACTAGTCCCAGCAACACCTGGATATTCCTCGTGGCAGTCAACCCTCGTCATTAGACCCTTCAAATATTTATGTTGTTCATGGAGAAACGTACTGTGTCATACGTATAGTAGAATACCAACAGTCCTGCTCTATCCTGTGCTCCTAGAAAGCTAGAGATATGTAGATCCACACATTTCTATGTACCATTCAGTAAAAATTGGTTAAAGGAATGTCAGACCTTTTTGGCTTGAGGTCACTTTGCTGCTCGATTTGTGGACGCCTACAATTTCTTCAGGTATCATTTTTTTAGATTGTGTAATTGCTAATCATATCAATGAGGTCCATAAAAATTAATTCAATGAGTCAATGAGTTATTCATTCAATGAGTCAATGAGTTATTCATTCAATGAGTCAATGAGTTATTCATTCAATGAGTGAATAATTCATTCATTGAATGAATAACGAGAGAATAATTCCCTTCAACTTCGTATGTGAGTGAGTAATGACTCCTCACTTCTTGCGAATAAAGAGTGAATAATTGCAAAATTTTTCCTTCACTAAATTCTCTATGGTTAATACATGGGGCGAATAAAGAAATTTATTCAATGAATCATGAATATTGGGTAAAATGAATAAATATGATTGAATACATTTATTCAATAATCTTAATAAATGAATTTTGAGTAAATAACTGAACGTTTCATCCAGAATTAATGAATGTAGAATGAAGATTTTTGTGTTGAACAGGTATGGTCAAAAGTATGCACATCAAATAATATTTTGTATGAATATCCGGATCAATATTGTTTCGTGATCACTTATTTAGTTATGCGCTTCCTATTCCCACAGTGACCAGGCGCACAGGTCCAGGGATCATCCGTCCAGTAAAACAAATCCACCCAGAGTGTCTCCAACTTAGGAATAACCTCACCCAATTTCTCCAAAAACCCCACATCGTACATCTTGATTAACTGGAAATTCGTCACATTTGCAAAAACCATTCCCTCCTCAAATACATTTCGCACATGGGATCCCCTCCATCTCCTCCCAACCACCAGCTTTTTCAGGGCGGGAAGGTTCATTCCTCCATTTTCAAATAGGTCGTCACATCGAAAAACGTCGACCGTATTATTTCGAAATTTCTCTAATTTCCCCATCCTTCTCGGCAATTGGAATATAACGGGGGGTTCAAAGTCGTTATTCACCTCGACGTGTATCGATTCATATTTGTCGCCAAGCGATAGCTCGACCAGATGGTGGGCAACCTGACCCAGAAGGCGGGAAAGCCTTGATAGGTTGTCGACTTGAAAGTCGTTTATCTTTGTAGAATCATTCAGTTGGATCTTTAAGGAGTGGAGATGCTTACTATTTCCCACGTCTGGTAAGAATCCGAATGGTACTGTAAGGAATTTTAAGCTTGGCGCGGCGTCGGTTGAACAAGTTGAGCAAAAAGTGGAGGTGAAGGTGCTAACTTATGCCTTGGTAAATCACGGAACGCTACCAGCGTCAAGGTCGGCTTTTGTGGGAGGGGCAGGAATTTTATTTCTTCCTGCCTGGGGGTAGCACTCCCACGTGACGTCCAAATCCACACAGTTGATCGTAAATCTACTCTCAATTCTTTCAAGTTTGGAAACGAGTTGGTCAAAGCTGTGTAAACTGGGTTTAAGCAGGTATTCGTAATTATGGAGATGTTTAAAATTTGGATTATGTTGCTAAATTTCGAGGAAATTTGGGTCAGTTTTAACCCAAAGGATTCCAAAGAGGAAGTCTCTACGTCGAAACTAGGGTTATCACACGAAGCGAAAATGCGTTTCATCAGGCGGGAATCGAAGGTTGAAATTAGTACGAAAAATTTATCTGGATCATTTTCAACACTTTTCCTTTTCTGGTCTAATCTCAACCCCAGGTTTGGAATGGAGAGGATAATTTCATTCCAGAATTGGCAAACTAATCGACAACTTTTCAACTGGGGGGATACGTGCTTGAATCTTATGGTCAAAATCTGAAATAGGGAAATTATTCGAATTTTACAAACTTTATTTATTTATTTTTGATGGTAATTAATATATTTACATACCAGTGGACTGTTAAAGCAAAGAGCAAAGACTTCCACGCTTCTTCCTACTTGAGGTGGTTCCATTTTATGAGAGTCAAATCGTGCCCTAAATGTCCCTATTCTTCTAAAACCTTCATTAAGTACATGCTGATGTTTGTATGTACAAATTTATGAAAACAATCCTGTTTGGTGAATGAATTGGATTTGAATTTAACTTATTTCCAAGGATTTGAGGGAAAACCTGCGTACTTTTCAGTGTTTGTTGAACAACTGAGATCGGTTATTTTTTGATAAGAGGTTGAACATAATGGAGTCGCCATTTCCAATAGAAAATATTAATGTACTTCGTGTGGCGTGGTGTACACGTGGCAGTGTCTCTTTTAGGGTGATCTCTTTAATGTTTAGTGTCCCATTACTTTCTATACTAAGGGGTCGGATGTGGTATGGTGAATTTGTTAAGTTTGTATTAGTTGCATATATACATATGTACATGTAGATACGTAGAGAGTCGTTTGATCGTTGTGTATGTATAGGGGATTTGCTTGCATTGTGGTGTGAGGGGTTGAAAAGGGTGGCTTTGTATACCTGTATGTACGCATACAAATGTATGTACATATGTAGATAAATGCATAAAGAGAGAGCAAGGTGAAAATTGTGGACATTCAAAATTATTATGCTTCCAGCCATCATATTTTTAGCTGTGGTCCATGGGGATATATGTATTGATTCCTTGTGCGATTGTAAATTTGTGTTCAGATATACATATACATCTATTGTATGCATACATACAGGAATACAAAGGCACCCTTTTCAACCCTTCACACCGCCATACACAACGACCAAACGGCTCTTTACGTATTTAAATGCACATATACATATGCAAGTAATAGGTACAAACTTAACAAATTCACCGTACCACATCCGACCCCTTAGTGTAGAAAATAATGGGACCTTAAACAATAAAGAGATCACCCTAAAAGAGACAAATAAAACAGAGACACATAAAAGATGTATATATATACACATACATACGGACATATATATTCAATAATTTATGTTTGTTACGCCAATTAGACTAACAAACAAAACTACCAAGGGTGTCCAACCAGTTAAGGGTCGACACCTATACCGAAACGTGCGCAATACATGACTTCTGTCGAGAACTCGAATTTCCGTGTAAAATTCAAAGAATTTCCGTGTAAAATTCACTTTTCGTTTTCAAGTTGTGACGATATTTGTAATGAAGTGTTGCTATTCCCGTAAAATACATAAATCAGAATGTATGTACATATGTAGGTACGTTTATCCGAGTAAAATAAGTTGACATCACCATCACTACCACCGAGGAGAAGGAGCTTGACCCAAAATAACCAGCGAGAAGATACAAAAGAAGATGCACCAGCAGAAGAAAGAGAGATTGGTTAGAGAGAGGCTTGAGGCTTGAGGTAGGAAACAGATAGAAGGAGGAGTGGTTGGAGCAGAAGAGAGGATTTTAGGTTAGAAATTAGTATGTAGGAATAGTTTATAAGTTAGGTATAAGTTAGTTTAATTAGTCCGGACTTACTTTAGTTAATAAATAAATAAGTAAAAGAGTAACATTGCGGACAAGAAGAACAAGTTATTTATCTCCTCCTCCCCAGACATACATACACAGTGGGAGGAGGCAGCCGCAATAGAAGGTCTGACCATCGAGCCATAATGAGTGAAAGGGGAGGAGTTCGACTCCGCTTACATATACTCACCCTTTTTTACCTCAATCAACACCATGGCAGCCCCATTGCAATGTAAAGGGGTGGCTTCCCGGCACAAGTTTTCCACAAATTGGTACCTCCCCAGGTATGGACTGTACGTTTCGTGGGAGCCAAAAGCCCGTTGTGTAGTCCGAACTACGAACTCAACCATACGAAAAGTCAGTGCTACTATTCGGCTTGTAGGAATCCAGAACGGCTGCGAAATCCTCGGATAATATCGGCTTGAAAGGCTACCTTAAACCCCAGTATGAGAAATTGTACCAACTCGACAAAAACATTTTCTTCAATAATGGAAAAATGAAAACCGTCACGTTTTTCCTTGGAGTTACGTCCTCTGGTTTTATATTTCTCACTATTTTTGCGTATGTCTCGCAATTTACCGCCTTAACAACGACGTCATCTGTGGCACAAACACGGTTCAGCGATGGAACGAAGACCTGCGTCGTAAAAGTGAGATAAATAAATACATAAATAGCCTTCCCCTCTGCGCTTCGCGCTTTTAAACCTCCTCCCCCACCAACCACACGATTGATATTCAGGGGCACGTCGCGGCTTTAAACCTCCCCCCACCGACCGGGCGATACATATTCCGGGGCCCGTGAGTTGAGCTGGCGACACTCCACATGTGTGGCTACAATTTTGATACGCGTATATTTACCCATCAGGAATTGTAGATTTTGCGAGGGCGAAGCCCGAAGCAAAATCAGAGTTTTATGAGTCTTCCGTATCTGGAAGACATCACGGAGTAGATGGTAGTCGTTGACTCCAAGTAGCCGGGAGGCACTAAATGCTGCCAATATACAAAGCAGAAAAAAGGGGGTCCAGCAGCGGTAGGCACAGCCAGAACTCGTCATAGTTTTAAAAAGTGAATCGACTTTATAAAATATGGGGGGTGGGATGGAGGGCCGTGATGTCTTCCGGATACGGAAGACTCATAAAAGTCTGATTTTGCTTCGGGCTTCGCCCTCGCAAAATCTACAATTTTATTTCGTCTTCCTACTCCGTTCTACATCACGGAGTAGATGGTAGTTATTTAAAGTAAAGTCGATGAGCAAAATTATAACACGGTATGATACTAAGAACAAACAAATTTATTTATACATTAACATATATCCAATAATGCTCACAAATTTATAATTAATTACTAGTATTTAAAATTGCGCTAGCAAAATCTCCTGAATTATCAATAGGACGATTGTAAAATCTAGCAAAGGTTTGTGAATTTGGTGTCCAACCCACGCGTTTTAATATTGTGTCCACTTGAATCCCCAATTTAAAAGCTTTTGAGGTAGACGAATGTCGGTAACTGTGTGCACCAAACAAATTAGAATCTATTCCTGCTAACCTCAAAACTGAAACTAACCATCTACTAATTGTTTGCGAATTCACAGGTTTGTGAGCTTTAGCTAACCCCACAAATAAACTATCGCTATCTGACCTGAGCACCGCTGTCAATTCGATATATCTGCTTAACGAAGCAATTGGACATAGCTCCTTATCATGGTAGGGCGGTAAAATTAACACAGGATTACTCTTAGTCATTGTTGTTGTTTTTAAACGATCCTTAACTATAATTTGAACAGTTTCGTTCCATACAATGTTACTTAACTTAATTAATGACAACGTCTATACTCGTTGACCTGTTGACAGTGCCATAAGAGCGATTAACTTGAGAGCAATTTGTTTTAAACTACATTCATCTAACTTTATGGTACGTAAATAATTTAAAACTTTGTCCGGATTCCATGTTACCGAGTATCTTGCTCTTACTGGGCGAAGCCTACCAACGCCTTTCATAAAATCTACAATTAATTTATGTTCTCCTATTGGGCAACCATCAATTTTTCCTATCAATGATGACAAAGCTGATCTTGCCGTGTTTATAGCGGAATATCCCACCCCACTCTCAAATAAACTAGTAAGAAAACATAACAAATGATTTAGGTTAACATCCCACATTGAATAATTATTTTGCGAACAATAATTAGACCATTTTATGTAGACCGACGCGTATTGACTCCACGTAGACTCTGATTTGGACGCCTTTAATATTTCTAATGTTGATTGTGACAGGTTTAGTTTTTGTAGCGCCTGCCCGATAATACTCCTGCCATTACTGAGAGTTTGGGATTCACACAATGATTTTGACTAGAATAGGGATAATAATAGATTAAATAATAGATTTTTGTTAGGACCATGAATTACAATTTTTGATTTCAACAGGTTCATACATATACAATGGAAACCAGGGCTGCGTTGGCCAATTTGGCACCACCACAATGCCTTCACATCTCTCCTGTATAATCTTGTTCAAAACTTTCCCAATTAATATACACGGTGGAAACGCATAGAAAAACGTGTCCCATTTCTGAGTAAAAGCATCAACCCCAAAGCTATATGGATCTGGACGCCAAGAAAAATATTTGCTGCATTGTTTCGTATGGTAGGTAGCAAAGAGATCGATTTCTGGAATACCAAAACTAAGGCACGTTTTCTCAAAATAAAATTATGCTTAGCATAAAATCTGATACATCCACCTTAGCCCGAGACAGACGATCTGCTACAAAATTATCTTTGGTATTTATGTATGTTGCTGTTATAATTATTTCTCTCTCTTCGCACCACTTCCAGATCAATTTAGCTACATCATGGCATTGAAATGACTTGCATCCTCCTAGCTTATTAATATATCCCATTGCGGTAGAACTGTCAACTCTCAACATTATATGCATATCTTTTCTAGTGGCAAATGTATTTAGCCCGTAAAAAACTGCCCATAGTTCTAGAACATTAATGTGTAAACCTAAGTGATCCTCTGACCAATTTCCTCTCGCTTCGTTTGAATTGCATTCTGCTCCCCATCCGGAGGGAGACGCGTCGGATGTTATTGTTAAAAGAGGAGTCCTTGGGCGAAGATATTGCCATTCGCTGCCCAGTTTAGAAATCCACCAACTCAAATCGGAAACTGATTTTTCTGAAATATGCATGATTTTCTTATAGTTACCCGAATTTTGAAAAAGAGCTTCAGTCTTCTCACTTTCTAACTGCCTTGTATATAATAAGCCATACTTAGTTGCTGGTGTCGCAGCAATTAACATTCCTATTAATTCAGCAACAGTTTGAATCTGTACGTTCCTAATTTTTTGCACAATTTTGCACTTCTGTAAAATTTTATCTACTTTATCCAATTGTAATCTTAATTTCATTTCGACACTATTCAGAATAAAACCCAAAAATCTAATTTCTTGTGCTGGGACTAACTGGGATTTCTCAAAATTTACTACAAAACCAAGCGAATCAAAAATTGCAATTATTTCATTCACTCTGTCCGCACATTGAGTAAGTGTATTGCCAATCACTAACGTATCGTCCAAGTATCCAACCAACAAAAAACCTTTGGATCGTAGAAAAGCTAAAACTGGTTTTGTAATTTTAGTATTTAAAAAAGGAGCTACAGACAAACCAAAAGGAAGGCAAGTATATTTATATAATTTCCCATTCCATCTAAACTTGAGAAATTTTTGGTGATCATTATCTATAGGGATGGCATGATAAGCCTCCTTCAAATCAATTACGGCCATAAAAGAGTTGCGATTTACTAATGTACAAGCGACTTTAATGCTCTCCATCTTAAAATGGGGAGAATCGATAAATTCGTTTAATTTCTTTAAGTTAATTATAGGCCTACGCGAACCATCTGGTTTTGAAACCGTGAAGATTTTTGACACGAACTGGCCCGACTCCTCAACTGACTCAACTATGGCCGCTGTCTCTAATAATTTTTTAACACTTTCGTTAACTAAAAAAGTTTCTGAATTACTAAATATTGGAATGGATGGTTCCGACAACTGAATAGGAGTACTTTTAAATGGAAGTTTATAACCCTTAACTACTTCCAAAATAAATTTATCCTTCGTAATCTTCTTCCAAGTCTTAACATAATTATATAGTCTGCCAGCATGTGCACCTACCGAAGAAATAGTTACTTGCGCTGAAATCGTGGCTGGTTGAAGGACTGGTATTGTCGGGGTCGAAATGGAACTGATGAGTTGAATCTCGGTCGAAACTGCCCGCTCCCCCGCGATTGTGGATGGAACGGGCGATTCCCGTTTAAATTTCCTCGAGGAATAAATGAGGGTCCTGAATTAGCATAGGGCTGATAGCGATAACTTTTGTTAGACGTAGAAGTTCTAATCAGGGTTGACGTGGCCTTTGACGCTTTCAAATTCTCATTTAGGTCTGTTCCAAACAGCAACTCGCATGGTGGAATCTAATATTTCAATATGGGTGTGAGTGGTAAAACTTGTTTGATATCTTAAAATATAATAATTGCTTAGCAAATACAACAAACCTGAGCTGAACAAATTCCAGAATATTCGGGATTTAAAAATTTCTTTATGTCCCAACGCCGCTCTTTGCTTATAGATTGAAATTGATCACCAAGAACATTGGCACCATTAATTGCATTTTGTAAAATTGACGTCATCAATTCTTTGGGTAGCTTTTCTTTGTTACTCATCACCGTACTTGCAATCACCGAAAGATTTGACAAGCCCATACTCAGAACTTGTTGAACTTGCTGATTTTTACGTCTGTGAGCTTAGCATGAGATGGAAGCATTCTCCATATTTCTTGATTGACTTTTGGGGCAATGAATTCTTTGCAATTACTTGGAATTTTGAGTTTGTCCTTCAAATTTGCTCTTGATTCTTTTGACAGTGTGCGTACAACTGTTTTGACAAAGCTATCAGCAACATTTTGTGGTAATTCAGGGCCAAAATCCGTGCATCGTTCAATATCTTGCAAAATATTCTCCACATCAGAATCTAATTTGTATGTTTATTACATTTAGTAATAACTCTAATTTTTAGAGGTTTTCATTTAAAAGAAGTAATGTCAAAATTTACCCAGCGCTAAGTCTTGTTCATCATTTAACAATTTATTGATGTCCTTTTCTATATCATCATCCTCTTCTGATTCAGAGAAAGAGAACGCCCTCATAAGCTTCTGCTGGTCTTTACTCATCTGTTAATTGAACAATCTTTGTACTTTTTATACAATGAGCGCCATTACATGGTCACCCAGGGCACAACAAAAGCTGGCTCATTAAATGATACCAGGTACCCAATTATTATTTAATTAATGTGGGCCTAACAGGTCACCACTTGCCGTTTACCTCGTAGAGGTAGCGAAAGGCATTGAAAAAATATTTTCAGATTTACGGATTTAATAATTTTTTTTTTTTTACTATTGTATCTAACCTCCAACCCCCCAAAAATATGTGAATAAAGTTTCTTACCTCTACTTGTCGTTCCGCTGAGGACTGCTTGAAAATTCCTAAAATTTTGTTGGATTTCACAGAAATACAAAATGGCTGCAGAGCACACTTGTTCCTCCCGTCATGCCTAAAAATCAACTATGACGAGTTCTGGCTGTGCCTACCGCTGCTGGACCCCCTTTTTTCTGCTTTGAATATAGGCAGCATTTAGTGCCTCCCGGCTACCTGGAGTCAAGGACTACCATCTACTCCGTGATGTAGAACGGAGTAGGAAGACGAAATAAAATTGATTGGTATGATAAGCGAATAACCCAGTGTTTGTTTTCAACGCAATGTTCACCAGTATTTAATTGACAGCAAGTGGATTGTACCCAACATTTTGTGGTAGGGGAAAATTATTTGTTTCCATAAGAAGAAGATATGTCACTCGCTGTATATTTTTTCTATGATTTTGGGGCGTGACTGGCCTTTGTTATGTAGTCAAAATGTATACCAAACTCTTTAAATCTTTCCGCTCATCTAATTAACGTACATGAACAATAGATTCAACAAAAATGTTGTGATAATCAAATAACCCTTCAAAAATGTAATATAAATCTGTACATGTATGGCATATGTAAATAACTCCTTTGTTAATGTCCTTTTGTTAAATGAGTAGGAAAATCTGGAAAAATGAATCTGGAAAAATGAACAAAATTATGTGCAAAATTGTGCAAAATTATTCACAAAAAAGTGCAAAATTACTTTATGGAAAAAAATGCCAAGACGTTTTGTATTCAACTAAATCCCTTTTACAAAATCATCTAAAACGGGACCAGTTTTGTGCTAGTACTAGTTTCGATGATAGCATACATATCAACACATTTTAAAATTTTATTCCACAAGCTTAAAAATAGGACATGATAAATTTCTACATAACTAGATTTACATATACTGAAAGTCGAAACTTAAAAATAAATTGATATGCAAGTTAAAAAACCCAAGTGTCCATACATACTTAATCACACGAAATTTTTGTTCATTTCATCACGGCATCAGTTATTGTCGCTCAGTTGTTTCTGCATACATAAAAAAATGAGCATTTCAATTAGGATTTGTCAGTGTTGAATGAGTATAAATCTTAATGTAAGTCAAACGTACCGCTCCCTTGGTCATGAAATGAATCCCATCATTAAACCTGATGTTTTGTCCCATCACTAAACCTGACATGTGGAACGTTGCCATTCTCCAGGCTGACGGCCATCGCCCGAACATCGTACCCTGCAGTAGGCTGCAGGCCGTGCAGGTCAAAATGTGCGGATCCCACTACAAGAAATTCTCAAACTTAAAATTTTATGCAATATACATAAATATTTAATTTAAATACGCTAATTACTAGTGGTAAGAAAACAGATAAAAACGTTTCCTGACTCTACATATTTGATGTGTTTGTAAATGTAAAATGTGTCAAAAAAGTTTGTGTTCATTACTCTCGATCGCAGTAATTCGCTCATTACATACTTCTGCTTTTATCATTCTATTGAATCAATTTTTATATCCTATGAGGTCAATGGGGTTAGACTTACTAGTGGAACACACAGTTTTGGTTAAATATTATGATCATATTAGGAAATGTACGGTACTGGAAAATTGGTTTTGTAAGAACTTTTTTTGACACAGTGTACGTACGTATCTCAAAAATTTGAACTTACCATTTAAATGGTTAAACACATCCGTAGTAATGAAGCCGTCAATCCTCCACTCTTTCCATTTCTCAATCGTGCACCGCTTGACGTCAAAGTCTAAATTGGTCAAAATCCGCTCCGCAAATTTCCACTCGTCGTCCACCTCCGGATCGGAGATCTTGTATTGGACAAAGAAACACTTGTCCGTGTCTGCTGGTCCTTTATCCTCGTCACGATACGTGGTCAGTCGGACGGTCGTGTCGCCACGGAAGGTGGCCTGATGCAGTTTGACGGGCGGGTAGAACAGGGCGACGTTCGTGTGGAGGGTTATGAGATGGGTGGTTACCTCGTTACGGGGCTGGCAAGAGCAACCACCGCCTCGAAATAGTTCGGGAATATATTCCAACTTTGGCTTGCACGTAAATTGGCATTATTTGGAATTTGCCCAAAATAATAATTCGGTTTAGGAATTCGTAAAAAATATTTAGGTTTAGGGATTTGCAAAGCAAAGTTCCATATCTCGCTGTACAGTTTGCTAAAAATACATATTTATCTGTATGTGCAAGGGTACCTTAAGAGTTGACTCGTTCTCCGTATTGGTAACTTTGAGTTTTGCTTTGTACGGATTATCCTTATTGATCTCGACCTTACCACATTTCCACGTCCAGGTCGCAGGAGGTTGAGCATCTACTGTGCAGGTAATCTGACCTTGTTCCCCATACGCTAGGGTAAGTTGCCTCCGTCGCGACTCCGTCTTGATGAATCGGGGTGGTCCTGAATTATGCACATATTTTACTACAAGTCTCAGTCTCACCATTAGATTCGCATGGAACCAACGACTGGCACCTAAACCTATTACACAACAGGTTTAGGAACATTATCAAGTAAAATTTACAACAATTTACATTTTACCCATAAATCCAATAATTAAGAATGCAATCAACACAATCAACCCGACCAGCAGAATTAGAGCAATTATTCCTCCCACGACTTGTGGCCACTTTAAGGTTCCATCCGCCAATCGAAATTCGTACCACTCCGTTGCAACATGTTCTTTCGTCGTGCCATCCTCAGTTTGTGGCACTGGGATAAAACCCGACATTTCACTGTATTTTGGAATCTCAAAAATTTCACAAACGAATAATTATAACTAATCACTTTATGCGACAAATTAAATAAATAAATAAAAATAAGTCTGTATTCAGCCGGCAATTCAGCACATATGGAATGACTGGAGTATTTTTTGTCATATTTTTGCACTGCATGAATATAAGTTGAATATCAGTTTCCAGTATGAACGAGTAAATGCATAAATACATACATACGTAAACAAGGTTGAAATGTAATCCAAGGTGAAGTCGGTGAATCTCCAGGGAAACACGAATTGCAACCAAACACAACAAACCAGTTGGCATTGCGTAACTTTTAAGCAGAGTTTTACCCAGAGTTGTGAAGTTGCATGGATGCATGATTATTGCAGATTTGTACATATTTATTTTTGTAGATATGAACGAGAGATCAACTTATTCGCAATAATTTGGAAACTATTTATGAACATATGTAAACTTTGATTGACCAACTCTTCATGTATAAAGAATTGGTCAAAGTCAATCAAAGTTGTTTATAAAGGGTGTTAATAAAGTCCGATCCCATGCATTTTTTGGAGCGTGGTTGTTACAAATTCAGCTGGAACTTTTGAACCAGTGAAGTTATTTATTTCGAATTTTTACCATGGGAGGAACAACTAAACGTGTAAGTCATGAGCATCTTAGAGTTGAGATACAAACATTGCATCAGCAGGGGCTTAAACCTACAGAAATTGTGCAAAAATTGGGCTGCAGCCGCAGAACTGTTTGGAAATGGAAGAATAAAAATTTTGTCCACGACAAAAAGCGACCAGGGCGACCCAGAATGGTGTCACCTACCACAAAAAGAATGATTAAAAACAGACTTTGCAAGAAAACCGGTAGTTCATTACGTAATTGAGCAAGGGAGTTAAATGACTCAAAACGCTATAAAGAGAAGAAGAAGCAAATTAACTGTGTGACCGTGCAAAAATTTGTGAAAACTACGAAGTGGGGTCACACAGCTTACAAACTAACCAAAAAAACCTCTCATGTCACAAAAATATATCGATGACCGTCTGAAATTTGAAGAACTCCTTCAGAAAAGTGCCCATTTGAGTGAAAAAAGACTTGGTGAAGAATTGCGCAGTCACATCCTTTGGACTGACGAATCTATTATTGAACTATATCCAAAATTGAACCAACAAAATGTTCGTTACAGGACAGAAAACAAATCGGATGTACCATCAAGAGCGATCCCAAAATTCGGGCTTAAAGTTATGGTAGCGGGTGGATTTTGTGCACGTTGCGTGACCCCTCTACATATCATACCAAAAGGCCAATCAGTCAATGCAAAGCATTATATGGAAAAAATATTACCTATCTATTTCGATAGCATGGGGAACAAGGAAATATTTCCTAATGAAAGAAAAATAGTTTTCATGCAGGATGGTGCTACAGCCCATACAGCAAAAGCGAGTTTGAGTCTCATCAAGACGCAAGTTTCAACGGTCTGGAGCAAGGGGGTGTGGGCCGCTAACGGCCCAGATTTGAATCCCCTGAAGAACCAGTGGTCCATACTTAAGGAAAATGTATACAAAGAGCCACAACCCCGAACGAGGGAAGAGGTAGTAAAAAAAAGTTCAAGATGTATGGAATTCGATTTCCAGAGGCACATTGGAAAAATTAGCACAGAGCCTTAAACAAAGAGTTGAGGGCATGGTTAAAGTAAATGGTAACAAGACCAAATACTAAGGTAAATATGTCGAACATTTTTTGTAAGTATCACGGGTAGTTTTTTTTTATACTAGCCTTCACTTTTTTACAGGAAAAATGGGATCGGACTTTATTAACACCCTGTATAAAAAACTTTTTGCTGTGGCATCAAAGATGAAATTAACCCCCTCATCCTCACCCATTCGGACATCCGTATATATTCTCGTCAAGACTATTTAGCAACCAATGATCCCATACATACATATGTAAATATGTATGTACATATTGTAACATGAATTAATAGTACGAGTAACTCTTAAAATTAAGGCCATGTTTTCTGTCAAAAAATACGTCCAGCTTTTCTAAAAAATCCAAAGGTTTTATTGAATGATTTTAAGCTAAATTTAATGTTGTAGGACACACTAAATCTGACGATTTAACGAGCAACTGCAGGAAAGCAATCCACTTTTATTTGGATGTAGTAAAAGGATACTACATAATTTCTCCATACGAAAAGCATCCAAAATTTTCCATTTTTTATGAAGTTCAACTATGTATACGTACTTCTTTTGGAATGTGAACATATGTTGTCACCATTTACAGAAATTATAATCCATTATTTGCATACATACTTTACATACATAATGTATATATATATATATGTATGATACATATATTCCCACAAATATATGAATTAACGGCTTGCTGTTTAACATCCTGACACCCACAAGAAAGACTTGTAGCAAATTTGTGAGACAACCGATTTTATTCAGATATACATAAAATCACAGAAACGTGAAAAACTCAAAAAATTAAAAATTTCATTTTTTAATATAGACTCAAACAAGTAATACAGATACAGAAAAAGTTAAAATTTTTGGTTGAAAAATTTCACTACAATTTTTCCACCAATAAAATAAGATTCACATTTTCATTTTTCGAATGTAAAAAAAATAATAAAATATTTTGAAATTATCCCCGTTCCAGATTTCCAGAACGCTGCAAAAATTAAAAAAATTTCAGTATGTTTGCAAAACTGAATATAATCCCATTGCTTCTCTTCATTGGAATCTTATTAATTATTTCAATAAACGAAGCGTCCGCCCAATGTGCTTGGCATTGTCAGAGACTCCGAAAATGTACCGGGTTGGGTTTCATAATGCCCACGTTGGACTGTAGACCTGCTCCGGCAGGATGCTCTTGTTAATGTCATCACTTCCATTGGAATATTTCCTCACATTTTTGTAATTCCTACTTAAACAAGAGAATATCTAGGTAAATATATACATAATTACACACCATCAAATGCATAAATCGCTTACGAGGAAAACCTTTTTGGTGCCATGAGCTCCCAGCATAACCACTATATACATTGGACGTATTTTTTAATACTAGTCCAATGATGTGACAATATTTACGTGTTAAAATGACATTTGGTCACGTGGTGACGACTTTTCTGACGCGCGGAACGGTCACTTTCGCCCATGCTATTAGCAGCGTAGGCATACTTTTCACCTCACGCCCCTCGCTCATCTCGCTTCTGAAATCTGAACCCATTTACTCACAATCTGAAATTTTTAAAAAATGTCTGAAATTTCGAAAAAAATTTTTTGAACACAATCCTGAAATTTGGAAAATGCTACAATTTTTGAAAAAATTACAGAATTTTTTTTCAGAATTTCAAAATTTTTCAAAATTTCAGAAAAAATCAAAATTTAAAAAAAATTCTTAAAATTCAAAAATTTAACTTTCAAATTATGAATTTTTAAGAAATTTTTTTGAATTTTGATTTTTTCTGAAATTTTGAAAAATTTTGAAATTCTGAAAAAAACATTTTTGTAATTTTTTCAAAAATTGTAGCATTTTCCAAATTTCAGGATTGTGTTCAAAAATTTTTTTTCGAAATTTCAGACATTTTTTAAAAATTTCAGATTGTGAGTAAATGGGTTGAGATTTCAGAAGCGAGATGAGCGAGGGGCGTGCAGTGAAAAGTTTGCCTATGCTATTGAAATCATGGGTGAAAGTGACCGTTCCGCGCGTCATAAAAGTCGTCACCACGTGACCAAATGTCATTTTAACACGTAAATTTTGTCACATCATCGGACTAGTATTAAAAAATACGTCGAATGTATATAGTGGTTATGCTGGGAGCTCATGGCACCAAAAAGGTTTTCCTCGTTAGTTAGCAAATTAAAATCACGATCACAAGTTTGTTTCAATTACGAGTTGGAATCAGTCCAGAAAACTGAAACATGTATTTTTACAAAATTCAATACTCTGCTGAACATTTCTAGCCGTGTGTATGCACAAATTGATAATGTACGTAAATAAACTTGATACTGTCTTAAACAAGATTTAATTCCGTACTACTTGTTTTTCTCATTTGCGCACTACATTTTCATTACAAGTTTCATGGTCTAATTATTATCCTGAATAGTTTCTCCGCCGGTTTCTCAAAATGTAAGAAGGATGGGTTGGGTTGGCACAGGACTGCACAACACAGCTCTAAAAATACATAATAAAAAATATATAAATATTTTACATAATTACTTTTAGCACATACTAAAAATGCCGGAAATAAGTGAACCAACTCGGACTTCTTTAGGGCAGTGAAACATTGCTAATTTTTTTCAACTGAATTTTTTTCGACCATTACTGAATACACATTCATTTTCACTTCACTATCAAATCCACTTACTAGGAACCCTACCAAATTTCAAAATTTTCTCAAAATTTAAAAAATTCGTTTTTTTTTAATTTTTCAAAAAGTTTCAAGTTACGAAATTTTGAAAATTTTTGAGAAATTTTTGAAATTTTTAACACAAATTCTGAAATTTAAAATTTTTTGAAATTTTGAGAAAAACTGGTGAAAAAATCAGTTGTTTAAAAAATAGACAAAAATATTGGTGGGATTTTGAGCATGGATTTTTTCATCAACAGGGCAGTGTAAACAAACGGAGAGGATGAGCGGAGTCGATCTCTCCGGAGAGGAGAGAGAGGAGTCCTGGGCTGAGTCATGGCAGACACACAGTTTTATCGCTCTCTATATATTATATTTTTACTGAGTTGTTTTTACTTGTATTTCGTAAAGTTTTATATCGAAATACTCCCAGTTGATTCCGCTACACAACAAGCTAACTCTCCAGATTCGAAACCGCAAGATAAGTGCAAATTCAATCGAAAACCAGAAACACGGAAAATATCTAGTGAATTAAATATTCATAAACAGAGGTGCACGAACCCAACTTCACTGGATCATCTACATAACGTGATAGTGAGTCCAAACTACACAAATTCCACATTACTCAGAATAGTGATAACAGAAAAGTGGAACTATGTTGGTTCAGCACAACTACAATCTCGTCATAAGTGTAGAAAACTTACCTTGACCTTCACGTATCGAAGGTCTCGACGACAATTACTTCTCTATCTATTGCTATGCGGCACTAACCTAATCAATCCGGGCCCCACATGTTACAAATGCTCTCAGCCACAAAAAGCAAATCAGCTAATGATAAAATGCACAAAATGCGACCGCCACTCCCACAAGTTCTGCCTAGATGGTAACATTTCCTACAAAGAGTTCCATTCCCTCAAAGTGAATCCGGATTGGAAATGTTCAGTTTGTAATGCAGTCTGTAAAATCTGCAACAAAACTGACCGACGGAAAAAAACAATCCAATGTGACCAATGTCCCAACTTCTATCATACAACATGTATATTAAAACATTACCCTCTAATTGACCTGAAACTTCGTCCTTGGACATGCTGTAACGAGAGAGATAGCACGCCACTTACTCCACCCATAGTATACTTGGTAGAGAAGTGTGTACGTGACACGAGCCACGTCCACCAAATCCATCAGTCACTTTATAATGTAGTTGTTAGTGTGTTAGTGAGTCAGTCGTAATAAAGCGGACCTCGGAAGAAGAACTTGTTGTCCTCCTCCGGGCTCATTATTTGTCGTCGCCTCCCACCAGCATACTCCAGCATTTACATCATCATCCTCATCATCCACGGGTCATCATCATTGTCATCTTAACGGGAAGGTAGCGGTAATTGTGAGACCGGGTATTTCGGGTATTTAGTAATATATTCGAATAAGGAGAGCATTCACAGTTTCAATGCTGGGACTGCAGTGCATCTTCAACTTCGTCTACAACTCAATCTGCAAGTCAAAACTACGCCCCACTCGTTCTTCCCAAAGGCTTTAAAATTGGACATGCCAATGTTCGCGACCTGTGCTCCAAAAACAAAAAAGATGATCTAAAAAGCATCATTCTTCAACACTCCTTCGATATATTTGGAGTCACAGAAACATGGCTTATGACTGATATGCATAACGACGACGAATTCCACATTCCTGGCTATCAGATTGTCCGCAAAGATAGACCCGACGTAAAAAAATGGAAAGAACGAGGAGGTGGACTTCTACTCTACGTTAAGGACACATTTGACATCATCGAATGCAAATCTACGTTCACAATTCCAACTGAATATTTGAATGTCACTATAAACAAACAATATCTTCCACCAATTAACCTTACCCTACTTTATCGTGCCCCAACTGCCAAAAAGTGTTTCGAAAAGGAGCTCGAGAACCACCTTATCCAGTGTCAATCAATGGAATCTTATCTCATTGGAGACTTCAACCTTAAACCTCAACCAACCTCACGACCAATTATCCAATGATGCATCAGTAATTAGCTTCAAACAAATGCTAGCACAGCTCAACTTCAACCAGTTAATAAAACTTCCCACCCGCATTACAGAGAATACTCAAACCCTGATTGATCTGATTGTGACAAATAAGCTCATATTAAATCGGCACAGTGGGGTACTACCCGATGTCATCAGCGACCATGAAGTCATCTACACCATTCGCAAGAAAGGAAGGACAATGCGATGTCCAACAAAATATGTGCTGATTCGCTCCTTTAAAAAAGCCCAACCGGAAGCCATCTCCAACATGATAAAAACTGCGCCATGGTGGATACTTGACTACTGCACTACAGGATTGCAAAAATATGACATGTTTTATAAAATACTAACATTTATTCTTGACACACATGCACCACTAACGAAGATGAGAGTTAAAGCAAACAGACCTTTCTGGATGACAAAAGAATATTCTGATCTAAATATCCAACTTACGAAATCACGAAAGAGTGCACTCCAATCCAAAAACAGCAATGAATATGCACAATTCAAACAATTACGCAACAAAGTCTCACACCTTAAAACTCGTTTGAAAGCTGCACAAATACGTAAAAAAGTGGGAGAAAGCAATTGTGATTCCAAAACATGCTGGAAAATATTCAACAATGAAATCGGAAAACTCAAGAAAGATGAACGTATCCCAGACTTGAAACTTGACGGAAGAACTGTAACCGATGCAAAAAGTAAACTCAACATAATGTGCCAGTCATTTCTTAAAAATTCTCAACCAACAATTATAAACATTCAAAATCACCAATTTCATTCAAAACCTTGCGATGAAGAGCAAACGATTGACCAAATTACGTTAAGCATAAACGAGGTCACACAAGTAATTAAGGAGCTGGAAACTTCTAAACCGATGGGATATGACAACATACCAGCCGAGATTATCAAATCCAACCACGAAATACTTGTCCCAATTCTGACCGATATCTTCAATAAATTACTGGAGGAAGGACAAATGCCAACGATCCTTAAAAAAACTCTCATCGTTCCACTGTATAAAGGGAAAGGAAGCAAATCATCCATTGACAGTTATCGCCCCATCTCCATTCTGTCAACAATTGCCAAAATTTTGGAAAAAGCAATCTATAACCAACTTGTACTGTTTCTCGACAACCATGGAAAGATGAACGACCAGCAACATGGCTATCGCCGATGCCGATCAACTACCAGCGCTACATTGCTGTTGACAGAGTCGATACGTCACGCCGCCGACAATAAACAATTCTCCATTGTCACATATGTAGACTTTAAAGCTGCCTTTGATTTCATTAGCCATGAGATCATGATAAAAAAGCTTGAAGAAATTGGGATTACTGGACAGCTACTACAATTTTTCAAGTCATACTTCGTTGAGAGGTACATCATCGCCAAAAAAGACGTCATCTCCTCGGACTCCTTCCTCCTGACCTCTGGAACAGCCCAAGGAAGTTCCCTCTCAGGGCTTTTTTTCTCCCTGTACCTTGATGACCTTCCTGAAAAACTACCCAACTCCCAGAGCATTCTTTTTTGTGACGACCAATCCATGAGGACCAGCCACAAAAACTTGAAGGAAGCCCAAGTACAAATGCAGGCGGATCTCGACAGACTTTATCTTTGGGCTGAAGAAAATGGCATGGTCATAAATACATTAAAAACAAAATTCATGGTATTCAGCCCACCCGGGACCCGCACAAAAGCGGACATAACACTACACCTGCGAAATGAGAAAATTGAATGCGTCGATAAGTTTAAATATCTAGGTATAATATTAGATAATAAGCTTAGTTATAACGACCAATTTAATAACGTATGCCAACTCATGACACGACGGACTTACCTACTTAATAGATACAAAAGACTATTTGATTTTAAATGGAGACAGATATTTTGTACATCACTTATTATTTCACTATCTGACTATTGTCTCTCTGTATGGGGTAATCTTCCCAAATCAAAATATGATCGACTTGATAGAATCATTTTTAGAGCAGGGTCACTATTTGTACTTAATCAAAAATTGTCATTTACCCAATTTCACAATGTATTAGAAAAATTGAATTGGTTAACGGTAGCAGAAAGATATGAGCTATTCTCATTAAGATTTATGTACAAAAACGTGTGGAATTCTTCAACTCTCTCACTGAGCTTCTCCAAATTCTTCAGAAAGACACCCAAACAGAAGTCTCTAAGAAGCTAGAGCAACTTTGACCTACCCAGAATGAACACTGAATTTGGTAAAGCGTCATTCAGCTACCAATTTATCAATGCATGGAACCATTTGCCTCATTAACTACTGGAACTTGAAAATTATGCTCACTTTGATTTACAACTTCGACGTCTGCTACTCAAACATCGGAATAACAATCATGAATACTGTAAAACTCGAATTGTTTGTCAAAGAATACAATATTAATATGAAGGCACATTACGAATGGAAATATTAGAATAGGACTTACTTGTTAATTTTAATTATTGATATATTATTCAATTTTACAATATTTTAAATAGCTAGTGTGACTAAATGTTGGAAACAACGTGAACCCATGTTATACTTTTTTGTCACTCGAATAAAACATTCAATCAATCAATCTCCCCATTGCACTCGATGGTCAACCGCTCGTCACAAACATCGTCACAATTTGACGAAAAGTGAGTTTTAGACGGAAATTCTTTCAGTTCACCAAATAAGTCATGCATTATGCATATTTTGGTATAGGTAGGAACCCTGGGTTCGACCGGCACCTCGGTAGTATCCCTAGTTAATTTAAACTTAACCAATAATTATATTTCGTTAAAATTTACACAATTTACAGAACTTACACACAATTTTAAGTACGATCAAAATTATATTGCTGTAAATCACTTATGTATATAGGTGGATGGAAATTACTTTTGCTTATTTTTTAACTAGTTTTATAAAATCAGGGAAATTATAGATTGATGTGCTGCACGTGATCATGTCAGGAATCTTTTTGACATACATATTTTTGTTGTAAATTCCCACAAGTTAATTCTCTTGAAATTCAAGAGATCTTTAACACGGAGAAGTTCGAATTAGTCCTAAGTCAGCAAAACCCTTCTTAAGGATTCGTAGAGTGTAGGCTGTACATAAACCAGACTTGTGTATCTCACATGTATACATATATTAATTTAAGAAACGCTGAAGAGCTAGGAATTTAAGGGTTTTTTTCTATTAACACCCAAATCAGTCCACTTCCTTATCCTTCTCCTGAGGATAACTTTCTCCTGCCAAATGACCGGCCAATACTGTTTCATTCTGGTAATAAACGATACCCTTCTCTTAACCGTATACGAAATGTATGTAGCGATCGTTATATTGACCTGAAATCCAAAGAATCCACCAACATTTTAAAGATGCCCAGCACTTAAGGAATAACCCTTTATACTTTTCCAGTATCTTAACACATACATATGTATAACACTAAGCATACGGGAGGATAATTATAGACAGGCTACATTTTCCAAAAGTTATTCTTTCCTACTAAATGAATACATGCTGTAAATCGGCAAGACTTTCATAAATAAGTGGTTGCGTTAATATATACTTATAAGCAGCCCATGAAAAAAGGTGCTGTCGACCTTTTCTCTGATTATCTTATTAGCCGTATGGTGGATTATCGTTCAAATGGAAATAGAAATAATCCCTTGAAAATATTTAAAACATACCACTAACAGTGGAACTTTTGTTAAACTTGGTACATTGGCCTGAAGTACTTCGTTGTTAGGAAAATCTAAAATTTAGTCGCATTTTTTTTTACTTTTAAGTTAGTTTTTGGTACACACGGCACACGTAAATATCCACTTTAATTTTAGGAACAGTACATTTTTGGTGTAAAACTGTTGAAATAATTTTTGTTAAATAAATTTTACCATGGACTCCCCCCTCTCAAATCAAGTGGTAAGTAGTGTCATTTTATTTACCAAAGATTTCCGCCCATACTGACACGAGGAATGTTTGTAAATTCTAAATATTTTCAGATTTTGAACAAAATATTTTCAAAGTTGGACCTCCACACAATCAAGTTAGTACGTTTCGTGTCACAAGAATGGTCTGAAATTGGCGCTTCTTGCATCGGTCGTCAAATCATTCTCGATCCTTACGACGTTTTCCTTCCCAAAAGTTCTGAGCTTGTTGAAAATCCGGGAACCGTTTTCACTTTCAATCCTAGATTAGCACGAAGGATTAACATGCATGACAGCTACTATTGGCCTGCTCGAAAACCCCACAATCTACCCGTTGATAAAATTGCTGCCATGCTATCCCTTTTCTCCACCCATATTAATCAATTCACTACCCAGGTAGAATTTTTCGTACAAAAGGCTACCTGTCAAAAATACGTGACAGCGTTACTAACCAGGAATGAATTTCCATGTCTGAAATCCATCAGTGTGACTGTAGAGGAGGATGTATTTCACGTAATCGATGACGAATACCGCATGGAAATCGATCCACTCCCTGTTCGACCGTCGATAAAAAGTATAACTTACAAACTGGACCCACTCGTAAATTGCATTGTAGCGAATACGTTTCCATTTCGTGGCGTCTTCAACGCTATGTTAGCTTCAGCCCCAAACTTGCAAAAAGTTTCGATTGTGGATAATTTCTATCCGAATTTGGAAAACTGCCGTGCCCTGGATTCCTTAAAGTTGGTGGGTTCCTTAATCACTCAGAAACCTCTTGTTGGCCTCCATGGCTTGGGCGGGTATTCTTACATTTTTGGTAAGGATGACGCATTCGAAGAGAAGAAATTTCTTAGAACGATTCTCCAAGTGCAGAAAACACTTCGACATTTAGTTATTGGAGCGGGACCAGAGGATACACCGTTTGGCTGGAATCCATCATCGATACCTGACACAGCAACAGATTATCGACTTCCATTGCTCCCCAATTTAGAAAGCTTAGAGATTCTTGGGTTCGGCTGTTTCGATAAGATTGGAGAAACTTTGAATTCTATTATCTTACCTAGAATGAAGTACATTTCCCTCGTGGAAACTGAATTAGGGAGTACAACTATGGACCAGATTTTGGCCAAGGTAAAACCTGACAATAGAGCGGTGGAGGAATTATCTCTTCAATTTTTGCGAGACCCAGAAGCCTTTCATAGATTTGGTGTATTATGGCCGAATGTGAAGAAATTGACGGTATCCTTCAAAGGAAAATACCGTTTGGCCGCGTCATTGAATTACGCGGTGATAATTCAATCTCTTTCCAACTGCTGGGATAAGCTGGATCAATTCCATGTTAAGCTTCAGTTGTCGTGTTATGAGTGGGGGACGTTTTGCTCAGAAGCGGTAAAGAGCCTAGCGAAATTTTCAGGTGGGGCAATTTCAGATTCTTTTGTGTATGTAGTTAAGTTTTAAATATGGAGCTAATAGGTTAATTATTTTATTGACTAGGTGTCAAATCCATTGATGTGCAATCAAGTGTCATCCCAGACTTTTACTATCGAGAGGCCGCAGTATATCCGGTGGATTGGGATTTCTTACTTTTGACGAAGACATTCAATTCGTTTACATTTCGTGATACTGAGGTTTGTCAACATAATAAAAATACAATGGAAGTTATGATACATATATTGTATACATTTTTTAGTTTACCATCCCCACGTTGGAAGGGATAGTTCGGTTGAGAGAGGCCCATCAGCTGCCAATCCAGTTTAATAAGTGTCAAGCTTCAAGGCAGGGTTTTAGTTGGGCAACCACGTTGACAATTCCGTTGGATAAGTGGGTAGACTTTTGAGAATTTGAACAGAATTTGTTATAAATTCAGAACATTGTTTTTAATTTCGTTTAAAAACTTGCAAACTTTTATCATAAAGGATAATGTTTGTATTGCCAAAACTGCTAATCAATATTTCCACATATTTCAAAGCTTACGTCGTTTGTTAGTTTGGCTATAACTACATAAACATTTATAATATTCAGTTAGCATAATTTAATTTCCAATTTCAAATTTGGTATGACACACTACAATAAATTACATACATACATATATATATATATGGTTTTTTAAATTTATTGCACAGTTTCTTCTACGGGCACTCAAATGATAACACCCATACTAGTTCGTGATGAAGAGGAATGCCGAATTTCTTGATTCATATCTTTTGCAAATTTATACAGTTTACAAATTACAATTTATACGTTTTTGAAGTGAGTGGGAAAACTTGTTTTGACGGCCTTTAGTATTTTGTTTAAGTAGTATCCATCCATTCCATTCCTATTCATAAACAATAAAAAAATTCCATCCATTCCATTCGTTATTTAAAAAAAAACCATTCCATCCATTCCATTCGTTATTTAAAAAAAATCCATTCCATCCATTCCATGGAGTACACAATCCATTCCATTCCATGGAATAAAAAATCAATCCATTCCCATCCGTTAATTTCAATAAATTCCAACAAATCCGTTTTCTATGTAAATTAAAATGACAGCTTGCCTTAAAAATATTTGCAAAGCGCGTCAAGTAAAAGCCAATATTAGAAATTATTTGTTCTCCACCATTTAAATAAAATTGTAATATCAATTCCCTTAATTTTATTCTAAGCTGTCATTTGTCAAATAGCTTAACCTCTTATGCACTACTTTTTAAATCGAACTTTCCGAAATGATTCGATTCTCGACAATTTCCGTGACAAAGACTCAATTGAAACTTATCTCTTTTTTCATACATGTACCAATTTGCATCAGGCAAGAAGATGGTAGAAATTTCGTCTTTATAATATCACGCCAGGCACTACGTAAAGATCGTAACTGGTTGAAAATAAAGATATCGTCGTACTAATTCTAAAAGGCCGTAAGTGCAGTCAGATCTTAATTTTAAAAGGCCGTAAGTGCAGTCGGATCTTAATTTTAAAAGGCCGTAAGTGCAGTCTATACTTAATTTTAAAAGGCCGTAAGTGCACTAAAAAAACTGGTAAAAAGCCCTAACTGCAATTCTAAAATTCTAAAGCTAACTTGGAAGTGTAAAATTATGAAAAAATTTAAAAACCATTAATATTTCCAAAAATGTAAGACGATGGGCCAAACATGCCTTCTCATATTTTTCAATTGGACGATAAAAACCTGATAATGTGGTCATGAAAACACGATCAACCTTTTTAATTTGAATAATTCTTGACGAAAACTGTGAATGTACTCAGGTCATAAAACACAACGGTTATTCACATCGGCTGGTTTGGTGTGATAGTGGGGGTGGTAGCGTATAGTCAAAAAACAAGTACAACTAGCTGGCGATAATGGGTGTGGCTATCGCCGCTTTTGTTAGTACCCAAGTAATGCATGCCATGCGACATATTATTTTTCTCAGGTACTCGACGCGATCTCTACCAAACAATTTTAATGTGCTAACCACACCCTTTGGGGGCGTGGTTCTGCCAGAACCGTTCTGGGGATAGTTAACCATGTAATGGTAACCCGCCCCGGAATATGTCAATTTACTCTGCTGGACAAGTTGGTATATTAATTTTGTTGTGGTTCATTTTGCATTCTTCAAGCTAAAGAACTAATTAACGCATGCTATTTTGGCATGTGATTTTGTCGCTTTGTGATATGTCATTTTGTTCGGTCGTTAAAAAAACATTACAACCATATTATTCAATTTGAGTACCCCTAATTTGACCGTACTTAGGATTATTGGATTAACTGACAATATTTTTATTGCAAATTCCAATATTACAA
The DNA here is from genome assembly GCF_002217175.1 of Folsomia candida. Lineage (NCBI taxonomy): Eukaryota > Metazoa > Arthropoda > Collembola > Entomobryomorpha > Isotomidae > Folsomia > Folsomia candida. Next base: position 10,434,485 of record NW_019091197.1, on the reverse strand, counting down.
TGTCATTTTTGATGTATGTAAATACCGTTTCAGGGAATTAAAGTAGGGGGGTTTTTCATCATTATCATAACTTAAATAAGCAGTAAAAATAAGCAATAAAAATGATATTCATTCAAGTTCATGGATTATTTAATCCCTGTAGAAAATGTTTCCAAGTTTAATTAGGTAGATTAATATAAAATTGATGAAATTGTTGTGGGATAACGTCCAGTAGATCTTGGAGATCGTCGTATTTCCGTTTTGGAATTTTTAATCTCGAGTCATACAGCTGAGGGAAAAAAGTTTCTTGGAGAAGTATGGGATTTCTTGGGAGCGTCATCCAGACAGAACGGTAGTTCAGCTTGTACTCAATGGTGCCATCTGGTTTGTAATTAAGTTGGCGGATGTCTGTTACACATGGATCTCCGGTTTTGGATCCAGGGCGAATGCTGAGGTATCGCTGCAGGTCTTTGCAAGAATAGTTGACGAAGTAGCTGTGGTTCAAATACAGGACCTCGTATGGAGAAGGTCTTGTCCTAGCATCTAGACAAACTTGGATGTAGTCTGTTGGTAAATAAATCACCTTGTTTTTCAATTTGCATTCTATGGCACTGTGCACAGAATCAACCTCCATTTGCGTGTGACCCTTCTCTAAGAATTTTTGTGTAATGCTGATGTTCATTTTAATTGAGAGATCCAATAACGCGTTCGACATCATGGCATTCCTATTTTGGTTTGTACATCCATCACTATAAATTACAATTGGGAGACCGTCTGTGAATTTATCTTCAATGTATTTAACCAGGCAGGTGGCGAAAACTGAAGCGACCAATTCGCCTTCTGACTCATCCCAAAGACAGCATCTCGCATTGTTACTTTTGAGGTCGTAAATGGTGAAGTTGTGGACAACAAGCTTGGTCTTGTAATAGCATGCGCTGGCGTTGAGGAGTGGGGCGATTTTTACCGCTTGAACATCGATAACCAACACATGACAATTCCCCTCGGCGGCTCCTCGTTTATCGGTAGCCTTTGCGTCGCGTGCATCGTCCTTTTTCTGTAGATGACTTTTCCACACTTCGCCACTTATATTTCATACTTCATAAGCACAACATGTATCACATTTGTCCTTCTTCGGCTTGTATAATCCAATACTCATATCGTGCAAGATGGAAATAAATTTTGGCATTGATACGACTTGTTTTTCGCGATGTTTGGTATGGGCTGAATATTCTGAGTAAAGCTGACTCTTGGACGTGAAAATAGGTTCGAGATACAATTTTGCAGTGGATTTACGGCAATAATGAGAAGGCAGTTTTGGCATTTGATCCAAGAATTCTCGAGCAGTTTGAGATTTGTCGATTCCTATATTGTTGTATGGTCCTTTCCTCCTCGTGGTACGATCAACTTGGTCATTTTTAAGCCAGCATCTCAACTGCTTTTCTCGAATCCCCAAAGTATTCAAAAACATACTTTTACAAACTTGATGTTTCTCGCCATCCAATTTTAGATAGAAGATATAAGTGTTCGATCTGCGAGACCCTCCCCCTTTCTTTACCTCCCTCTTCGGCGAAATCTTGTCCACATGGGATATAACATAAGCACGCTTCTGACCCCAGTCCATTTCCTTCCAGAAGTTGTGAAATAAATACAGCCGACGAGATTCCGAGAATTTTTGGCAGTGCCTGGTTTGACCCTTCTTGCATTTGCTTGATTCACAAGTCTGCCCGATTGATCTCGGAGGTCTCTGCTTGCGAATCGCTGATGTCGAGGAATTATTCTTTGTTCTAACAACGCCTAAATATGCATCTCCCTTCATTCTTCGCATTTTTTGTTGCTCGACTGTCCATCCTTGCTTGTCTGGTTTTCTTAACCTTTTTCGTCCCAATGTCAGATCACCGTGGAAAACGTTCCCCGGATCCAAATTTTCAACCTATAAATACGACAATGCAATGTAATAATATAATCATAAACGCCGATGTATGCAACATTGTTAAATGTAATTATACAATAAATAATAGAAACGGATAAAAATGTATTAAGTTTATTACATCTGTGCCACTGCATGAATTTTCTGCTTGTGGCGTTGTGCACGGTGTGTTTGGTGGAGCCTAAATATTTAATTGATATAATTATTTAGACGCCTGTGCAAATTTCAAATATCTTCAAAATAAACATTCCGAAATTAACATTCATTATTTTTACCTGTTCCGACTCCGTGGTTCCATACTCTACCAAATTGGTAAAATTTCCTGTAATCGGAGCAAAGTATATATTTATATGTACATATATTTGTTTGTTATTAATTTGTGTCACAAGTTTACCAAAGTCAACACCCGCTGCTTGTACAACCTCCTGAATGGAAAATATAGGGTCACTATCTTCGTCCTCCGTGGTCCCTTGATAGGAGCAATCAGACGAATCATCCTCAGTGTCAGACCCTGACATAGTTGCGAAGTGCAATTTGTGCCAACGTTGACAAACAATAAGAAAATCTAAACTTTATGAATATTCGGACGGCAAAAACATTCTTAACACCATTCCAGAAATCATCCAGATGATCGTCCACCACTGCCGCCTGTAAAAAGTGGCACCATACCCCAGCAAAATTTTGCCGTCATGAAGTTTTAGTATGCTTTTTGGTACAATTTCATGAGAATTTTTAGTCCATTAGGTGTAATATACACAATAATGATGTATACTGCAAACTTAATAAATATAAATATCCCCTTGTTAACTATCGACAGAACCACGCCCCGAAAGGGTGTGGTTAGCACATTAAAATTGTTTGGTAGAGATCGCGTCGAGTACCTGAGAAAAATAATATGTCGCATGGCATGCATTACTTGGGTACTAACAAAAGCGGCGATAGCCACACCCATTATCGCCAGCTAGTTGTACTTGTTTTTTGACTATACGCTACCACCCCCACTATCACACCAAACCAGCCGATGTGAATAACCGTTGTGTTTTATGACCTGAGTACATTCACAGTTTTCGTCAAGAATTATTCAAATTAAAAAGGTTGATCGTGTTTTCATGACCACATTATCAGGTTTTTATCGTCCAATTGAAAAATATGAGAAGGCATGTTTGGCCCATCGTCTTACATTTTTGGAAATATTAATGGTTTTTAAATTTTTTCATAATTTTACACTTCCAAGTTAGCTTTAGAATTTTAGAATTGCAGTTAGGGCTTTTTACCAGTTTTTTTAGTGCACTTACGGCCTTTTAAAATTAAGTATAGACTGCACTTACGGCCTTTTAAAATTAAGATCTGACTGCACTTACGGCCTTTTAGAATTAGTACGACGATATGTAGGGTAGCCGGGGGCGACTGCGGCCACTTTTTTACGAAGCTGTGTGCTTTAGTGAAACAAAAATACTTCGGAGGCAAAAATACTTATTTTAAGAATTTTGTATTCCTAATTAACTATTTGACTTTACATTAAGATCAACAAGTAGTTAAAACAATAATTGCAATCAATAGTTTTAAATCATTGATAGCAAAAAAACAGGTGGCCGCAGTCGCCCCTGCAAATGGGGCGACTGCGGCCAGTGGTTATACAATTGTTTAATTTTAAAAATATAAAAAAATACATGGTTTTTAGTTATTTTTCTTGTTGCTGAGTTTCTTGTTGACATATTGACGGGTTTAGCTTTTGTTAGGTTTCATATTTCGTATTTGTGGAGATATGTTTGTCGGCTTGGCTCTTTCTTGGCGTCTTCCGGATTCAGCTCCTCAGTTTGAGCTTAAGTTAGGTTTTGCTTTACGCATATTGCGTTTTTCTTATGTTTTTTGATCTTGGAGATGCAGGAGATAATTTTGGGCTGAGATAATTTCTGCGTTGTTAAGTTTCCTCCCTGTTTTAATTGGTGCCTCGCTATATGATTCAATCGTTTTCTTTGAACGACTTTCAAATTAGTTAACTGGAGGAGTAGAACAAAGATATCTAGTGAATAATGGTAATGATAATCAACTAATAATTTATGGTTCAATTTAGGGTGAGGGGTGTGGAGGGGGAGGAGTCAGAGGGTCAGACTCTTAGCATCAGCGTGGTTGGCGCCAATACTGTGCTGGCATCGATATAATTAATCAGGACAATTTTTTTTGGGTCAACAAACATTTTGTTGACAAGAAATATTCCACTGACAAACAAAACCAGAGCCGTACCGCCAAATTCTCAGGCCTGGTATAGACCGGCATTCGGGGCCTTTTTATGGCATGTTTATTTCGCACGAGAAATTGGCACTTGTTTGAATCGGTGTTTCTTTTTGTGCGGACAATATTATTTTTATATTCGTGCACACAAATGCAAAAAAATTAATGTAAAGGCAGAAATCAATTAATTCCATACTTCACTTTCATGGACGATACCATTTTATAATAGTTGAAATGGTAGAAAGTTGTAAATTATTACAAACGTTTTCAAATTCAAAAAGTTGCATAATGGGTTGGTATTACTAATATTGATTTAAAAGTGTCGCAGCACATCCCAACATTATTCCAAAGCATTCAACATTTAACCAATAGCGTTGTACGCAATTACATTATTTTTGCGCGTTTTGTGCATTTCTTTGCACTTTTTCGGATTTTGGGTGGGTGCTATTAAACGCATAAAAATATTATTATGCACTAATTTTGTGCAGGTATTTTGTATCAGCAGAAACACTGGTTTAAATATCCCAAACAAAAAACAAACATTTGGGGGACTGTAATTGGCCAAAATTACTTGTACGATTTGAGTTACAAAGAATTGGATTACATGTTTTATATAGTTGTGGTTAAACACATATTTATAGTGTACGACAGAGGTCGACGCCGACCAATTTTCGGCGGCGGCGGCGCCAATTATTGGTGATTTTTCGGCGGCGTCGGCGGCGCGGCGCGGCGTCGCAATGTTAAAGGTATAGGAAATCGGATTTATCGGCGGCGGCGGCGCTTAAAATGCTACCGGCGTACGGCGCGGCGGCGGCGTGAGATCGGCGGCGTCGACCTCTGGTGTACAAGCAATTGTATAAAAGTAATAAAATTTAAACACAAATTGCAAATTACTGTAATCAAAATATGTATTTGCTACTTCTGGGGGAGGTTTAATTTTTATAACAACTAACTTGCATAGAATTTTGAGAACAAAAAGTGTTGAAATGCAAATGGGCACATATATCCACGCAACTTAGTCAATCCAGTTGTACAGCGAATCAAGAAGATCAAGAATTGGAAAACGGTAGCTATTGTTTTTCATTGGTACTACCAGACCAATTAGTAATCTGAAACTAGTTTCTTTTCGCAATGAAGGTTAATATTAAAATTTATTTTTTTGATCTTTCAAGATAATCATTTCCAAATTCAATAAAACTAATAAAAATATGTTTCATCTGATTCATTTCTGCACGAAAACATGTTCAAGGACATTTAAGACACTACGACAGGTATTTATAAATACCTGTCCTAGAAAATGCTTTACCATAGTTGTAGCTACATATTTCGTTATTGGTAATAAAGAATAACGATTCAGCTAGATAAACGAAATCATGGCTTTGTATTTGGCTTTAATGTGATTACCACTTATAAGTATGTATGCGCACCCCTCACCATAGGAAAACAACCTATTGTGTATCGAATCTATTTAATTACAGACAATCACCACAAAGCGAATTTGCAGAATGCATTTGGCGGGAATTTCACAGTCTCCGTATTAGTTTTTATTGAAGGATAAACCTAAAACTTTTAACACCTCCCACACGTTACGCACATAGTTTTAAATTCTAGCAAATTTTACACCAGATCAACTTGTTACTTTGTTGGGCATCGGAATGACTGAATATCACAGTAGTGAGATTTGACATTGGAAAATATATAAACATACCAAATTCTTTAAAACGCGTGTCGTATGCAAAATACCGATGTCGGACACTAAACACATTTTTGGATGTTTATGCATGTTCCAGGTTTTCGATCTCTTCTCCAAATATGTATTACCGCATCAGGAGGAACTTACTCTTACACTTGTATCGTGAATACCTTAATTGCTAAGCTGAATTATGTTGATAGCAAATTTCTGGAGTTATAGGCATTTGTCATATTCACATACATGTGCTAGGCGACAATCTGCATTTGCATGTACATATTTACATACGATAGAACCTACGTATGTATGTATGTAGTGGAGAACCACCATGTGAAAGTGATAACAATGAGGGAGTAAATAATATGTACCAACATATTTAGTTATTGATAATGCTCAGTTGAGAATTTAACCAGACAAGAAAGAAAATAATAATAATAATAATAATAATGGTTTATTCTCAGCATTTCTTGAAAATTATATATTAAATGAGAACATTCATACCCTGTAAACAGGAAATACATGAATGTCTTAAAAGTCACAAAATCAAAATCAGCTCAGCATATGATGACACAAAACCATATAATCAAGTTATAAAAGCCACAATAGATCAAATTTAACCTTATTTTAAACCTTATTTTAAGCATCTCAATGTAACATTAGTATTTTTAATTTGTTTTTGAAAATGGAATATGAGCTTTCCTCTTTAACATCAATCGGTAATGAGTTCCAAAAACCAATGGCTCTGTAATGGAAAGATTTTTTAACAAATTCAGTTTTTGGTTTGACAATACTCCTAAAATTATTTGATAACCTAGTACCGTGCTCATGAATACTACTCGCTCGCGTGAAATAATCATTAAAAAACGGGACCTTGTCATATTTTATAAGTTTGTACATAATACATAGAGTTTTAAATTCACCCAATTTACGAGGAAACAACCATTTCAAGTCAGAATTAATTAAATCGGAAACTGGGTCATATTTTTTAATTTTAATACCAACCTAGCAAGACTCCTAATAACTATTTCTGCAATTTTTAAATATTTTGCCGAGGTAGCACACCATATACATGACATATAACTCAAAATGGATAACACCATTGCAACACCAATAGTGGTCAGGGAGGAGGTCGAAAAATACTGCTTAACCGAATACAAACATCTTATTCTATAATACGCACGCTTTGCAACATAATTAATATGATGTTCAAAAGTAAGATTACCATCAAGTACAATTCCAACACATTTTAACCTATCGGATGGAGTGATTACAACATTGTTTACAGTGATATTAAACCATTATCTCTTACATATGTAACAACATGGTTCATATCCTGATTTACCGTATCCTGTAGTAACTTTCCATGAAAGCATTAATTCAGAAATGGTAACGTTGTGTACATAAAATTTACCATCCTTAGTATCATCTGAAGAGTAATTACCTAAAGTATCATAAGGATCAACCCCTTCTGGAAACCCCATATTAATAAAGAACTTATTTATATCATCTAAACAAGCATTATTACCAATATCACCCACATTCTTGCCAAAATTTAAACCAAAAGTTTTTAGCGCTTTCCATGGACCATTTTTAAAAATCATATGTTGAGTATGATTGTACATATCAAATTGAAGGGATTTCTTGATTGACTTGTTTAACAATTTGTACTCACAATAATTATAAGCAGCTTTGGATAGTTTCCATAATTGGTAGTAGTGGTCACGTTGAGTGATGAGTTGCTTGGTTCGCGACGATACGAACTTGACTTTGGAATCCTGATTAAATTTAACACATTCAATTGGAGCATGTCTGGTGAAAGCAGAAATAATCGTATTAATTAGTTGACAGCATTGCATGTTCGTATTACCATCACTACAATTTTTATCCAACATTTGTACAATTTCAGGAATAAATAAATCATAATTAATATTTGCAAAGTGTCTTCGCTGAATTATCTGAGTACGAGATTTGTTGACAATTGTCTCAGCAGAACATAAACAGAATTTGTGGTCAGAAATGCCTAAGTCTAAGACTTGTACGTCGTGAATGTCAGATTTCTGTTCGCTTTTAATCATGATAAGATCAAGTAAATTATCCCCCCGAGTAGAAGATTTTACGATTTGTACAAAGTTCTGACGTGATATTAAATTGTGCGTCCGCTTTGCATCTGAGGAGAAATTTAACAAATTTACGTTGAGATCACCAACAAGAAAAACTTTGTTAGGCAGAGTATTTAGGTAAGAAAGTATGGTCTCTAAATTTTTTAAATCATTCAAACAAGATGAGGTTTGGTTTATACACGAGGTTTATATATAACACCGAAAACAATAGAACGTCGATGACTAGTTTGAACTTTAAGTAGTAAGTATTCAAGACAGGTTTTTTCTAAAAGAACAATTTCAGATTTATCAATAATACTGACCTTGTAATCAGACCTCGTAATAATAGCTACACCTCCTCCCCTTGAACCTCTATCACATCTATACATTTTATATCCGGGTGGAGTACAATATTCACAATCAGAGTTAAACCAGGTTTCCGTAAGGCAAAGTATATCTAGATTGTAAGTACGTATTAAATTTAAGACCAAAAGATATTTGTTATTGTATGAACACATATTTTGATGACAAAAAGTGATTAAACCTTTCCCCGAGTGTAGTCATTCCCCATGGTCCGAATTCCCAGTGTCCATCCTGATTTCTTTAGATGAAGGGGAAGATCCGGTGTCGGAGTGCTTTCTCTTTGAACTTGATTGGCTTCGAGTAGCCCGTCGAGATTGCCGTTCCACAGCTTGAGCTTTCCATTCGGCTTGTTGTTGTTTAGTGAGGTCCTTCCTTACTGATATGGTCTTATATTGATCCAGTCCTTTTAATAATGTGCAGTTCTTAAGGGCAGAAATCTTCCCTTGAGCAGATCGACAGGTTATGCGCAAAGGTCGAGGGATGGATTGGTTTGGTCGATTTGGATCCCCAATACGGATGTCCGGAATCTCGTCACACCATGATGGTACAATTATTTTCATGATACTATGCGCCGCTTTGATCCCTTCTTCTGATTCTGGTACACCCATCATAACAATGTTCATAATTTTATGCATCCTCCTTGATTGTTCATGAATCTCTTCTCTAACTGTTGCAATTTCTACGTGCATCTCATTAGCTACGGTATCAATTCTTGATTCAATTTTGTCCTGACGTTTTTCTAAATCAGCCACTTTGTCCACAATACTACTGATTTTGCACATAAAATCTGATGCAAGAGTTGAGAACTTAGTATTCATCGTTTCACCGACCACTTTGGCAATAGTTTGTTCCAATATTGGTAACGACACTGTAATTTCACCCCCACCATTTTTATTTGGACTGTGAAGAGTAGGCTAAATTATTGAAAAAATTTCACACAAGCAAAAACTCAGACTTCAACAGTGTAGAATAAATAGCACGTCTTATGCCATAGAAGTAAGTAACTTTATACTGCGAGGTTAGCTGGTAAGAGTCCAAACATTCACACTCGAAAAATTGAGTTAAAATAATTAAGATTACGTTGATAAATTATAAATTTTATGACTGACTTCCGCTTCAACATTATACCCCTACCTTCCGTAATACGTTAGATGTACTCCAAATATGTACTCCAAATATACTCCAAATATGTAAATACATATGTAATGGAATCACATTACATAATTATTTTTGCAACAAAAGTTTTGCTAAATACTAAAATTCTAATTTAATTTTGTCATAGGCGGATTCAATTATATCTAGTGTAAAGCTACCGGTCAGGCCCGGGCCCTTCGGGCCCCGGGCCTGGTTATCCATACCACCTTATACCACTGACGGTACGCCTCTGCTACAAGGTGAAATTTTTCGTTTTTGAAAAATATGCGGTTTTGACCTTGAAAACTTCACTGGCCACAATTGCCTCGTGGCCGCAGTCGCCCCCGGCTGCCCTATTCTGTTTAAGCGTATACTCTTTATTTCTCTTATTTAACGGATTGTGTTACCTTGGATTGAAAACCTTACATCTGGACGAAAAAACTTTGATAGCCCTTATTTCGTTTTGCATTCCTGTAGTAGCATTTGTCTCGATAAGGTCGTGGTATCAGTGCCCAGACGATTTGGTATCATTGTTAAATATGCAGCTAATCCATGAAAGAAGAATATTTTACGATAAAGAAGGAAGTCGCAAACTTGCAATATTCCTGAAACGCGCATTACAACTAGTGGGAATTGGGGGCACTACGGCCGTACAACTTTTCCTAGTTATTCTAATATTTGTCAAACCGGGAAGGCCACCATTTCTGGGATCGATGGTTTCAGGTAGTAACATGAATTTTGATATTTGAATGTAAACAAACGGATAATTCTTGATTTTAAATTTGCTGTCTTTTCTGATTATTAGTTAATATAAGCAAGTTCATCCGAAGCAGATATGTCACTAAAGTTCGACTAGTCGGACATCTTGCCGCTCTGCTAATTGAATGTTGGCAATACGGCGTATTAAGTCGGCTAACTATTACAACGACTATAAATATATTTATGACCTCCATATTCTGCGTGTTCCATGGGCTAGGCTGGATAATAAGGTAGCGGTTGATATTTGAAATTTAATACATTTATTCTACATTACATTGATTTTATACTGTCACAGAATTAATACAGCTAAGAAGGACATCAGATACAAAACCAAACTCGAGCAGTACATACAACTTCAAATTATTGTCGCGCAAATCAATACCTGCTTTCGAAAAGTGTTCCTGCCTGGAATTTTCTTCGCTTTCGGCATCTGCAACATTACCTGCTCCTACTTTTGTGTATCCTATGCGTCCAGTTTGTTTCAAAATTTGGAGAATTTGTTCTTTTTCTCTTGCCTGATACAAAGTAGGATTTTTTTACGTTCGTTGGTGGTTTGTGCGGTATGCTGAATAAGAAGTCAGAGATTTTACTCACTCAATTAAAATTTCCCCGTGTGGGTAAGAAGTTTGACAGGACGCGGTTTGTCATGCGGGTTTGATGAAAACAATCTGTCAATTTGTATTATTTAGTCTGGCTAATTGTTCAGTACTGTGCAATGTATTTAATATTGTCATTTTTCATGCTCAAATCTTATGTATGTACTTGTGGATGGGAGTCGATTTCTGTCCAGTTTCTCGTAGTCTCTTCGGCTCCTCCACACTCTCATTCGGCCAGTCAATCAGCCAAGATATTATTTTATGTTACTCGTCAACTAAATTCATTTCGAGAGTCAATGAGTCCACTTTGTAATCATTTAAAAACCTACATAGACCACACCTCCAAACACTAATTTTAAAATGCTCCAATTTCTTAACCCATTTGAATACGCGTTAATTTTCGGTGTAAGTTATTGTTGGATAAAACCTGTAACTTTTCTGAAATCGAGGTAAATAAAATTTACAATTTCAACTTGGATGCCGTTTTGTATTTTTTGTATTTAAACAAGTAGATAATCAAAGATCCATTTCTACAGTACTTGAGCGCATACGAGATACACATAGATATGCACATACGAGAGGCTACAAATAAATAGTGGCAATCTATACGAAGGAGATAAGATACTGGACTAAAATTATTTTCATTTTAATCCGCTTTCAGAAAGAACATAGGATGCCACAAAACATGGAAATCCGCTCATTCTTCTACAATTTACCCACAAAGTTGAATGTGATCCCATATCTTGCGACCCAGATTTTTATGTATAGAAAATTGCGCAAACTTTTGCATAAGTACATAAGATTATGGACATGGCAAAGTTCTTGTGTATATTTTAATATTAAATTTTGCACGGTTACATATTCTCGTACGCTAATTCACTCAGTTTTCAAGTATAATATTTAGCCTTTAATTCAGCCTACATATTTCTGAAGGAGTAATCCATGCATACTTATTTACAACCCATTTTTAGATGGTTTTTGAATTTCAAAATCTGCAACATCCCGAAAAAAATTCGAAATTTCAAAAAATTTTGAAAATGGATTTTTATATTCTAGAGCACGTAATTCTAAGCAAACATGTTTTTAGTTTTTTGAATTCGCGCCAAAATTCAAAAAGTTATAGCCATTTTAATAACAGGTGTTTTGGCTGAAAAAATGTTTGAAATGCCCGCCACGCGCTTAAATTCGCGCATTATCGAAAGAGCAAAAATACGGGTCCGCTTATTTTTTCTGATGAAGAAACTAAAATTGGTCCCATGCAAATCCGAGCGTACCACTTCACGGCTTCGCATTGTAAGTCGTTCCATCCTCCTCAATCCCAACTTCGATGACTTTACAGTAGGTAAAACTGCAACTCTGTTAGATCATGATAGATAATCACACGCAAATCACAAAGTTGGGTTTTACCTGTTTTTTATTGAACAACAATTCTGTACATACATACATTTAAATTTCACAGGGTTTTTGACATTTTTTTATACAAACTAATACATACGTGCATAGGATACTACATTTAAAATTTGTTAATTTAATATATCATCAAACTACATATTGTGATAATATGCGAACTTGCCTGCTGTTGCTGGCAACCTAGATAAATAAACCAAATCATCTTTTATTAAACCAGTTAGTCGATTCTGCCTTGTGCATTTAAGTGGCTGCCCAGTACGAGCAACTCATGCTGGTAAAAAGTGACCGATATCTGCATTGCATGAATAAGCCAACATTTTTTGAGGTACATATTATTCGTCATCGCCCTTGCGATATCTGACCGCTAGCAATCTGCATTGTTGCCCAGCTTTACAATAAATGTTTCACATTCTCAAATACTTACTCATGTATTAAATAGCATCTTGCGGACCACATGACACACGTGGTTGGTTGTGGTGTGGGAATCTGCTGTTGCTGCTGCTACTGTTATTGATGAAACCTATGCATAATTAAACATAATGTTATTCATTGCGAAACGATGAAGCATTTCTTAGCGAGTTACATACCGCTAACAATCGTATGTTGCAGGTCATGTCTGACTCGAGAGTTTTGCATCAGAAAGTCTAACATTTGCATAATGACAGGGGTAACAAAGGCATTGTGAATATTCTACGTTCTGTGGTTATTGAATCCACTTTCGTATTGCTGGCATTGACGTCTGGATTGATAGCCCCAATTACTAAACCAGAGCACTCCCACCCCAGATGCAGCACAAGCAGGATGAAGAGATGACCATCCAAACTATTACCAAAGAGTACTACTGCTAAGAAAGAAAGCAATTCCGTGGATTTAGTGAGGGAAGGGATGGCAATTGGTTTGGACCAAATTAAAATTGTTCTTCATATATACGGGGTTTGTATTTGCTTGGTAAGTTTTGTTTACTTTATGGAGAGGAAAGAAAAAGTTCGCCTCAGGTGGAATTTCAAAATTAGAACAGTTACATCCAAAAGGAGAAAAGAAACAAAAGTGGAAAACAGTATATTAAAATCTATAAAAGTAAATACTGGTATGGTATGGTACTATTTAAAATGAATTTAGTATCGGAAATATGTGGGTCACTACTAACAAGGTATGGTCCTGGAGTGTTTCCCGACTTAAGGGTTCTCACCATATACATTTAACGTATCATCTAATACTAGTGACCCAATCTAAGAAAATTTTCGTGTAAAAATCATAATTGGTCAAGAAATGACGATTTTTGTGACGCATGAATTCACACTTTTCTCATGCAACTCGTCGCCATCACGGTCAGCTGCGACCGCTTGGCTCCAACCCTTTATCCACTACATTACTACTCTCATTTTCACATTGGATTTTAAACTTTAGTTTTAATAATTTCGAATTAAACTAATTAAATTTAATTAAGAATTTCATCTTAACTCACCTTCACTATTTTGTTGCACCAAATAGTTAATCCTGACGATTAATGTGATTATGATTTTCGACAAAGAAATGATCAAAACAAAGATGTAGATTGCAATGACCACACCGGATAAAGTTCTCGTTTTGGCACATATCACTTTCACATTTATCATAACTCATTGTAAATAAAATCTCGTTTACATTTTTAAATTCAATTCATCTGTTTATGTACAAGCATACCATGCATATTGAAACATTGGAACAAAAACTTCCGAGTTCATTTGATCAAAAATTAATGAGTGATTAATTAATGAGTGATTAATAACCTAATCTCAAAACATTTTCTCGTTTACGCATGTCCAAGTTGATTTCATCAAGAACAACTCTTTCAAAAATCTTTCTTCTGAATATTTTATATTGGCGAAAAATGTACTTGTCCAATGGTTGAATCAAGGACGTCGCACCGGCTGGTATTTGTTCGCGCTTGCATTTTTCGCCAAGATCAGAATATATTTCGTCATCTACTTGACCACACCACGAATTATAAATCAACATAATTTCATTTTAATTTATAAGAGGCTTCAAACAATCGTTTGCCCAATTTTTCATTATCCGTTTGTCCAATTTTCCTGATTTTGAAGTTGTTAGATAAATGTTGTCCGGAATTAAAAGTGATTCTGAAACTCGAGGCCCCAGGACACCTGTTGCTTCTTGTAGACAAACGAGAAGTTTTCCAGCAAGGCCACCAGCCATTGAAATGAGTGGCATTATGGTATAGGAATGACTTTTGGCATTTTGAGATTTGACTAATCCATACGTTTCCTTCTCTCCCTTATGGGATAGAGTCCGTTTCGGCGAGTACTCATAGTTGAAGCCCGACTGGTCAAAATTAAAAATGAACTCTTGAGAAATTCCGACACGATTCATATTCACTTCTTGTACAAAACAACAAGCTTCATCTTCAACACTACTTTGATTCTCAATTTCTCTTGCTGTAACATATTTCGTAATTTTTCTTGCAACTATCCTGTTTCGAACCTTAAACGAATGCAACCAATTCCGACTCGCCTTGAAATCAACCTCGACCTCTCTAGCTTTTGCCATTCCCCAGCGTTTTAAGTCCAGCTCGCTCACATGCAACATCCAAAGTCTGGCACAATTAAATCTGTGAATAACAAAATTTTCGACTTCCTTGAATTAATTTGCAACCGTGTTCTTTTTATTCACATATTCGCGAATCCTTAAAATTGTGGTGCGATGTTGTACTTTTTTATAACGATGTTTTGTCTGCTCCAATTTCCGTTTTTTGATTTTGTCGTAAAATGATAAAATGTTCACCATTTCTTGATAAGTAAGCTTCACATTATCTATCACCGTTTCCTCCTCTTGCGAAGTAGGCTGGGAAAGTGTATCACTATTTCCTTCACCTTCACTGTCGTCGTCACTATTTTCATAAACACTTGCACTTTCATGGGTATTATTATCTGGATAAATGTTGAGATCTCTATCATAATCGTAATCTAGAGATGTTATGGTTTCAAGATCAACGAAATCTGGATCACTAATCATGTATTTAACTATGTGAATAACTTCTTCAGCAATCTCTATTTTATTCGGAATGTCTACTAAATTTTCGCCCCAACTTCCATACCGGTCTCTTGCTAATGTAAGCGCTGCTTCAAAAACACTAACTATTTTTGCCATTATTATTATAAGTAATTTAAAACCCGTATTTGAGTTAAAAAATGTATTTCTCAAAGCTAATATTATTGTAAGTCACATTAATGAAAGAGTGGCACGAGCGACGCGTCAGCTGGAACTCAGCTCAGCCCGGCGACCGGGAGGTTGTGACGAGTTGCATGAGAAAAAATTCATGCGTCACAAAAATCGTCATATCTTGACCAATTATGATTTTTACACGAAAATTTTATTAGATTGGGTCACTAGTATTAGATGATACGTTAAATGTATATGGTGAGAACCCTTAAGTCGGGAAACACTCCAGGACCATACCTTGTAAGAATAAGATTACTCATTGTCCTAATTTAGATTATGAATTTTTTACGTTAATTTTTTTAAACTCATTGATCGAGGTTGAGCTTTATTGCTTTCATTCTTAAAATTTACTGTAGCTTACATATATAATGATCCCGATATGACTAAAGAAATCAGTAGTTTTTTGCGCAGCAGGAAATTTCCAAACCTGCATTCCATATTCCATTTAATCAAAGAAAGTGGTCAATAAATATAAATATTAGTTACTTCTTCCACGGCTTCAGAGGATATTGTTTGAAACTTGATTTATTAAATCAGTGCTGGCGAGCTTTTTTCTTAAACTTTAGACTTCATCAGACAAAAAGTTGGAAAATATTCTCAATTGTACATTAGCAATCTTGACCATTAAATAATTATGGTATATAGTTGCCTTACAAGTTGCATAGGTAGGTATGTTTACATATACCATTGAAATTAATTATTTTCATGATTGACGTTGTAAATATTGCAGAAGCAATCTGCATTTCTCTACCTTTTATAATACACAGTACGCTTAATTTTAAAATATTTGAAATTTGCCCAGCTTTTGAAGTATATCAAAAGCATTAACCTACACTCCACAGCCAAATAAGTAGCTGCCGTGGTGACGGAACATCCAAACAATATGAATGCTGTTAAAAGCGACCCGGTTATCCTAACCGGCATTTCGCCGTCTTGATAACTATTTCTCTGGACGATTGCTTTCCTGCCCACATATTCATTACTCCATTGTTCCATTTCCAGCCTGCCATATATTCCAGATTCAAGCATAAACTTGAAATATGTTGGAACCCTCGAGATTCCTTCATAACTAAAAACTAAACCAAATGGTAAGGCATATATGGGTTTCCCCTTGTAGAAATGTATCCAATGATAGTTCTTCCGCACAAATGATAATTCCGAATGTACTGATTCCGACGTTCCCGCAAACACAGCCCTCCTGCACGACGAAATTTCCTTCTCCACTTGGCTTTGAATGTTTCCCATGGTGTACGTACCCTCTGAATAATTTACTGAGGTTGGAATGTGGGGGTGAACTGGATTAAATAAATTAAACATTAAGGCGAAAACTGGGCTAACAAAATGTTCCGATAACGTTTTCCGGAAAGCAGCACTTGGATCTAGCAAATAGAAATGAATGTTGTAAAGTAAGTCTAAAAACTGAGGAATTAGTTGTGGAGAAATTGATTCAGGAACAAGCTTTGACAGCAACTGAAAACAATTAGAAGATTCTATCGGATCGAACATGGAAATATTTGTTTGCTCTTTAATCAAAAAGTGGAAGATCTTATTATGGTACGCTTTATGTAATGAAATATACAAGTCGGATAGATTTCCCCCAATGCTTAAGACATGGTCAAGATTTTGGTTCGAACGTTTTATTTTAGAACACACCAAATCATTAAAGGTTATTGGATGTCGTCCTTGCAATGGAGCATTCAGTTCGGACGTCATTATTCCAGTGTAGCAGTTTGTTAAGATAACCGTCATTAGACACCACGCCCCCAAAATTAAGCGAAAGAATGGCTTCCTTTCAACACTTGCAACAATTGGGAATCCCTCCTCGAACATAGTTGCTAATAACAACAGCCACACTGGAAATACGTACAACTTTGCATAATGTAAATAAATAGATAGCATTGTGCAGAGAAGAATTAGCCCAATGCCAATAACGAGCCATAATTCAGGCTGAAATGGTGTAATGTAAAATTGAAACGATATGAATGTTTCTGTGTAACAAGACAAAAACTCTATAGCACTATTTTTAGTGACAATTAAGGTAGCAGAGTAACCATCAGATACAGAACTCAGTGGAATGTCGTGGCGTATGATAGCAATACGCTTACTAGATATCAGCATAGAGTACTCTTCATCAAATACTGTTTCATTAATATGGTCGAACACACCAAAATACAAATGGTTAGCAAAATAATAGTTTACCGCAGTTTTGAATGGATTCGGTGGAACATCTTGCAAGTAAACCGGTTGATAGTCGGAATTATAGACAAGCCAAGATTTTAGCGGCGAAGCAATTTTCAAATAAAGATCTGACATTTTCGTCGTTCGATGCGTTATGCACACAAATTATTTCTTCTGGACTGTATTTAGGCATAAGGCCAAGCCCAAACGGATAAAAACATAATTCCAATAAGTTTGTGTAATTCAGATAAGCAATTGCGATGAAATCCAAATAATCAGATATTAATTGAATATAAAAATAGTGAACAAGAACCTCCTCGGGTGAGTATGGCGCCATAGTTTGTACAGATGAATCGGCAATGAATAAGATGAATGCTTGCTTCAACCGGGTCCATTTTATATTACCTGGTTCCGACGATGTTATAAAATATTCTGATAACCATTCGCGTTGAGCAGGGACGCGCACGAATTGAGTTATAACAATTTGCAAGGGAATTAAAAAGATCATGATGAGCTTGCATTTAGCAATGCGCCCGGTGTGAATATTGATACCTGTATAGTTTGACTGGACTCTGTAATTTGAAATTATAGTGGTAGGAAGCAGCAGATCATTTTTCATGTGACAGTGGAATGGATTTAGTTCATATTTATTTCCGTCGTCAACAAATTGCACGTCACATTTCGAATTAATGTCGACTAGGTTTGCTAGCAAACAGCCGTCAGACCCGAATTTCACTTTTGCCGCTACAGAATGTAATAAAATACGGAAGGAAATAAATAATATCGGATATTTTCTAGGCTGCATTTTGGATTAACGTTGTAGAGCTTCTGGATAAACCGCGATCAATGTGTCGCATCCGTTGTTATTTTTAGAGCTGCTATTATAAAATGTAGCTAGAAAACAAAAAAATAATTATTAATATAAAAGTTTTTTTGCGTGTTTAAATTTTCATCGGTTTCTTTTGTATTCGTGTGAGCTCAAATATTTTATCAACTACTCTCCGCCAAGGAATGGGCGGATGTTTGCACGAAAGTGGGAAGCTGTAAATAATTGATTCAATAATGTGATTGCTTGGAAATCTAACTCCGTATTCGTGTTGTCCATTAAATTCTGAGAAAAAAGTTGGTAATACGGTAATTTGGAAATTTCAATTTTTTTTAAAATGGATTTCTATATTCTAGAAGACGTAATTTCAAGCACACATGTTTTTAGTTTTTTGAAGCACCAAAATTCAAAACGTTAAAGCCATTTTAGTATCGGATGTTTCGGCTGAAAAAATATTTGAAATGCCTGCCACGACTTAAATTCGCGCATTATCCGAAAAGAAATAATACAGGTCCGCTAATTTTTTTTTATGAACAAACTAAAATTGGTTGCATTGAAATCCGCGCATAAGTCAAATCAAGTCAAGTCAAGTAAACTTTTATTCCGTTGTCAACAGACATCAATTCATTACAAATTGGTTTAAAGCCCATGAAAACCTGCGCATAATATATAAGAAGCGTAGAAAGCAAAACAAAATGAATAATATAATCAAAGATCTATCCAAGTTATAACCAAAATTTATATAATAGCTAAATTACTCTATGTCAAAATTTTATGTCATAATTTTTTTACAACCTTCAAAAATTCTTTTGTCAATTCTGGAAAACTTTTGGGACAGCAAATTTTTTAACGCATCGGTTTGGGTAGTTCACTCATATAATTTCCGGGTTGCTATTTATCGGCGATAAGTTGGGAAATGTGGCCTTACCGCAGTTAAAATATCATTAATATTAGCGGAAAATTACCAAAATAATTTGTAAAAGTTATGTTATTATAAGGATATATAATTCCCGTTTTACACAATTATATGTAACGATCTTAAAAAATATATAAAGTACGTAAGTAAACTATCTGTAGCTATAAATGTCAATACTAGAATCCGGAATTTAACGCTATACCTAGGTAATTACATTTTTGCGAAATCAAATATATAAATTAGATTTAATTGATGTGCAAAACATTATAAAATTGAAACATTTTGTAGTTTTACCTTTAATATGCTCCATGCGTCTTTATTTTTTAGTAATAAATTATAATTGAAAAAATAGATTTTGTTCAAATAAAAATCGAACTAGGCCAAACTGAAATTTTGAAAAAAACATTATCAAAGCAAATATATGTACACATCAAAAATATGTTGTGTATTACTTGAGTTACGTAAGTCCAGTCGATTTGTCGTATTTTTGTTACTTGTATTAGCAACGTTATCAAAACAAAGTATTTCGTTCAGTTAAAAAAATAATGGGTAAATAGTAAAATAAAATAATTTTCATTAATAATTTTCGAATCTTTATATGTATATGCACTTTATTAACTGATATTTCATTGATTAGAGAATAGAGTAATCAGTTCATAAATATGTTCACCACCAATGCACCATGGTCCATGGAATATAATTTACATATAGCCAAAACTTCCATTTCTTTAAGTAAGCTTTCATTCATTTAAAAGTATCAAATGACGTTAAAATATTTTAAATGCCAATTTACAGGTATATAAAATTTACCAATGTAACAAAATTATTTAATCGAGGTCCAAAAAATCCAATCCTGGTTTCTAATAAGATATCCAACGGATAACTGGCGAATAACAGACAGCGAGATTCAATCAAGTCAATTTGAATTACAACTAATTTTACTATTTTTTGAATGTTCGGCACTCAAAATTTAATATAAGATTGAATATTTTTGAAATGAAGAGATATCGACGGGAGTTGACGTCAGATATCAAATTATGCAGAAGTACTGACCAAGATTAGATTAAAAGATGATGTTTTATCTGTTGCACTATGGGACACCGTGTGGCCAAGAATAAAATAAATTGTAATTAAATTAAATTAGCCGTAAAAATGCAATGTCAATTGACGATAAACAAATATTTGAATTAGGTATTTCTTAGTATTCAAAATTTACTAATGCACTAAATTATTTTATTTCTCCTAACTATGTATCAATCATATTTATGTTATTATAATCAATTTGAATTGCTTTGATAATTTCACAATGTTTTTGGTTCTGGGTTCATCAAGATAAAATAAAATGTTATCATATTTCTGATTTGTTCGTCTTCCTCAGTTTGAGTAATACTTCATCATGAGAATAAATGAACCCGATCTTGGAATTCCAATGCTTTGAGGCGTAATTACTTTTATAGATTTGCAGAGACGATAGAACATTTACAGATACATAATCTGTTACAAAACAGTGCTACATAATAATGTAGCACTGTTTTGTAACAGATAAATAGCTCAATAGAGCTATTTATCGGAAATTTCCTCTACTGAAAGTTATTCTTTGCAATGACTATGTAAGATAAGCCAATCAAATTGAGTGATAAACCAAAAAAATTCATTCCAATTTGACCACATTATTGTTTTCCTTGCGAGTCATGACAACAATCTTTCTTGCCTTTCGAACTTTTTTGTATTTTGATAAGTACGTTTTCACGTTCCTAACTATTTCCAAACAAAATACAAAGGCAGTTATTCCGAGAAGTAATAGCCAAAGAAATAAGAATGACTGCATATGTTTTAGACCAACATAGCTTTCCTCAAAAGTAACTTGAGCGTACAATTTTTTAATACGCGTAATTGTGTTGAAAAGTCTGTGACGTACTCGACTAAAATAATTGCGTTCCCACACATTCAAAAATCCAAATTCTTTTGACGCCATATCCAATTTCGTCAGACTTTTAAGAAACGGGACCCTGTACACATTGTAAAAGTATGACACGGACCCGGCATCTAACGCATAACATTTTCCAACTTCTAATCGTTGTCGCAACTGCTTAAGGCGAAAATCCATTTGCAACGTGAATATATGCAATTCTAAGCGTTGTTTAACGGTATCAACGTCCACCAACACTCCATACAATGCCAAGTTGTTGACAACGCTGTCCGCCATGAGTTTAAGAATCCTTTCTTGATGTATTAGCCAAGGCCCGATGCCATATTTGCTAGTCAAAACTTCAAAAAACTTATCCATTTTTTGTAAGATGCCATTTTTTGCAAAGGTGGCGGAAATATCCATGGTCTCGTTGATAAGATAATTACAGCGAACTGTATCAATGCACAATACCTTGTTTGAATCGTTCACAAATTGGCCAATGTTTTCATACCTTGAAGGCTCTGTTGGTGCAATTATTCTTCCAGTGAATAGCGATTCATACGACGTGACTAATATGATGCAGGTGATTACAAATGGAAGATGCAGTAACCTCATTGGATAATGCATCTGTCGCAAGATGGAGCCTAACACAAATATGATTTCTTTCACGACACCGTCGTCGACTACTTTTGTCTTGACGAGATAACATAAGACCATCAAAACACATGTTATTCCGAACGCTAACCATACGTTTATGTCTAATGGGCTTACCCACACATTCGAATCTTGGGATAATCTAACCTCACTTCTGCAGTATATTATTGACGGCCTCCACTCACGGGATTGTATGTGGTACGGTTGATACGATGATGACCTCCGATCGAAAATAATTGTAGATGATTCTATACCCTTCAACTCATAATGGAATTTATGAGTGTGCGAGAAATTTAGCAACTGCTGATAAAATACAATCGCAGCCGAATTTATCGTACAAATGGCAATTGGGATGCGTAACCATTTCGGAGTGAAGAAGGGTGTTTCATAACAGACTTTTTGTAAATCATTCAAGCGAGGATCTGATACAAATGAACAAATATTTTTTATGTATATCAATATTATCAATTGCATCGTTTTAATTGCTTACCATATTCCATGTCATTGTAAACAGTGGGAACTCCACAAGAAAGAAATGGGATTGAAACGATTTGGTTAGCAAAACTTTGGAGAAATGTTAATATGGAAAAACCT
Source organism: Folsomia candida (assembly GCF_002217175.1). Taxonomy (NCBI): domain Eukaryota; kingdom Metazoa; phylum Arthropoda; class Collembola; order Entomobryomorpha; family Isotomidae; genus Folsomia; species Folsomia candida. Next base: position 10,412,000 of record NW_019091197.1, on the reverse strand, counting down.
GCTTGCACAATGGGAACCAGTTGAACTCCCCTCGTATCCCGGCGAAGATAGTATTCCTTGATTTGAATTACATCCTCAACTAGCAAAATGCATGGTGCGGAAATGAATACTTTATTAAATTCCAAATCACTTGATGCGCGTAGAAGGATGAAAATAGTTTCCGAACGCCAGATAAGATTATGAAAAGATTCTTGGAACTTTGGTTGATCAGATTCTCTTTCCGTTTCCAGGAAAAATATAATGTCGCATGAAGTTGAATGTTTTCGAAATTCGGTGGATACATTTGATTTGTTATTTGCCTTCTGAGTCGCAGTGGACGGCCATTCATCGTAGAGTAGCCAAGAAATACCTGTAGAAGCCAAAGATGTGTGAACTCCCCCTTGAAGATCCACTATACTATTGACCTTTCCAAACTGATAGTAGTGCCAGGTACACTCAAGGCACACTGAAATATTGGAGATAAGGTAGCTTAATCTTACTTCCTGCGACAGTTGCATCCAATACGCGACACTCGTATGAATCACTGCGGCAAATACAAGGATTAGCACAATATTTTTTTGAAACATTGTACAAGATATTAGTCGAAATGATTACTGTAAATTTTACAACCCAACTGCTAAAGAATTGTTACATCTGGTATACGCGAACGAATGGGGTGATTATTTATCCATGCGTAAACTTGTTTCACGGTTTTGAATAAATGCTCATTTAACTAAAGATTTTGATCAACGGTATATGGTGTTGCGCCACAAGTCGTGCAAACATTAAATTAATGCTACATAGAATAACGGTGGGCAACCCTGTGGAAAACAGGGCGGAAAGAGGAATGAATAAAAAATTCATAAAGTTTATGTAAACTACATTAGCAAATCATGAAACCAAGGCCAGCCACACTCACTCTGTCAATGTGTTGCTTCCCTAGCACGATATGACTCCAAGGATGGCGTGGGTTGCAATTTGAGAGAGGGTCACGCATGTGGATATGACGATCGGGACAGAAAATGTCTTGCAGGTTCTAACTTTTGTAACGCGCATAAAAATTAAGTAACTTTGGGGTGTATCATTTTTATGGTACCAAAGTTGAACCCAAATTCACAGAATTACACGGAAGGGGCCTTTTAATAATAATATTTTTATGTGCAAATATTTGACTTGGTATAATTTAGCACTGAACTAGATTCACGCCAGAGCGAGCACAAAGGATAAATTAAACAAAGCTTGTTTGCAACTCTTAATCCTGAAATTTTGTTTCTAGCCAGAGTCAAGTCTTATGGAACCTTCATGTCCGCCCGTCTGTCTATCGATAACTCTCTTCAAACTTATCCGATCTGGTTTGAAATTTTGTAGACATATTTGTTGTGTGAAAGTACGGTCAAGTTCGAAGATGAGCCCAGTTATCGGTGGGGGAAAAATAGTGGTTTTGGTATTATGCACTCAAATATCAAAATTATCGTAGAATGCTGAAATTTTACATGAACGTGATTAATGTCCCCCTAATGAAATATTATAAAGTAAAATTTCAAAATTTTTGAACTGGCAAGACCCTATTGGGTGACCCACACCGGTTTTCATATTTAGTTGAAGTAAGGTGTCATTGGTTATAATGACATCTAAATCGGTTCCATGGAGCTACCCAAATATACATCCCCCACCAGTTTTCGAATTTAGTAAGATAGACGGCTGATCCTTAAAGTATTATTCACCTGGCTCGAGTTACATATGTATATCAACACTGCCTGAAGGTCTTTGTATCACGAATAATGAGGATTTGCATACGTCATTTATTTATTTATTAAAATGAAGGAATTATTTGATTTTGTTTCGGATCGTGTACACAAACCAACTTGCATTTTAAATAGTCTGATTATGTAAACGTAAATTTATTAACGCGAGGTACTTTCTCCAGCGAAATCGAGACGACATGAAATATGATATTTTAATTCTTCCCGCCTAAGGAAAGTTTTATTTCAAAAAAAAGGTTCAAGAATTTGTTGTGTAAATCAAACTCTGCATGTGACCCTGTGAACCGTTTATACTGATCATTCACCCAGATCATTGAAAAAATATTTAGTGTCGACAGATTGAAATAGAGCGGCAACGGGGATAATTCAAATAGTTTTCGAAATATCGAAAAACTGTAAGCGTACCCTATCCCTACTTTTTTGGGATGGTCATAATGCCGTTTACCGGATTATTCTATCTGTCAAGGGGACCCCATAGGACCCTCTACAAATGGGAAAAAATAGAAAAAAGTAGTTTGAGTAGTAAGGCAAATTTATTGGTAACCTACATTTATTTCTATATGTAGTTGTTAGTGTGTTTCTAATAAAGCGGACCTTGGAAGAAGAACTGGTTGTCCTCCTCCAGGCTTATTCATTATCGCCGCCTCCCAGCAACATCCTCCAGCACTTGCATCGTCATCATCATCATCATCAATGGTTTATCATTTTGTCCTTATGGGGTCATAATCATCATCTTAACGGGAAGGTAGCGGTAACCTGAGGCCGGGCATTTCGGATATTTTGATAGTATGTCGCAACACCGTTTCACGATATGGGGGAAAGTGTGGCAATAACAGTAGTCGGCATATGCAGACGGCTTTGTGAAATTAGTTTAATATTTTTAAAATAATTTGTTCCTATGTGATTTGCAACAAAATTTTTTAGAATATTGGTAAGTGGCGAATATTGGTGAGATACTTATTAATGTATTTATAAACTTATATACATAAATATTTAAACCTCAATTCATTTTGCATTGTAATGGTAACGTTGCGATTGCTGATTCATTTTGCCTCTTCAAGAAGTATGTAACTTAGTTGACATCCCATTCAAAATGTGACAAGAAGGGATGCAAGATTACTCGGAATGAATGACGCAACGGCTAGCGTCCACTTATTGGAGATTGTCCCAAATGTACCACATCTAATTCCAAAATGGCCTTAAACTTCCTGTTAGCCTTTTATCATACTTTCCCGTACATCTGCGCTTAGCCGCTTGCAGAAAATGATTCGTCATCTCAAATGACTTGCCTGCCATAGGAAGAAGAGTCACCAAAAATATTGTTGCACCCAAAGCTACAATTGGAGCGACCATGTATATTAATATGGGCAGAATTGTGAATGCTCTTAGGGTTGTATATGTTGCCAGTATCATTGTTGCAACTCCGCAAAATACGAGTGGTGGTACGCCAAAGTAGCAAACATTTTGGTTAATATATTGAAGCCACAATTGCAATTCACAATATAATGCAACGCATTGAAGTAATCGATTATGTCGATTCCTAAAGTGTTGTTTATCAAAACATTCGAATTGTGCCACAAGCTCAAACATTGACTGACTGCTGGAGCAAACAACTATAAGTCCTATCACAAGGAATCCTATCGTCCATTTTGCCACTTCCGACGTGGCACAGACGCATACGCCGGTCCGCAGTAAGAGACTACAAAACTTGAAAACCGTGCAAGCTTCACATATGGTGGTATTCATCAACAAGAACAATGGATCCAGATTCAATATTGTTAGTGTTGGAATGACCATATATGGTATTAAGAGCAATATGTAGGTAAGAATCTTAATCAGTAGTGCCAGCTGTGGACTTGATGTTTTTCGCCGACTTTTCATACCTGAAAAGCCCCCAAGTTCTGCAGCATAAAATTAATATCAGTTAATAATTTAGAATAATATGACCATACATTTTCAAATTACCAGACAATTTATATTCGAATTTCACGATTAAATTAATAAGAACTGGGATCACTTTCGGGGTAATTGCAATTGTGAAACCCATGCCTACAAATGGCGTGGGAAATAGAAAAAACATGAGGAGGATCAAGGTACGCAACGTCTGGCTTGTTGTATCGTCCTCGTCTCTTAAATCGTATTTGCCAGAGAAAGTCCATATAAGAATTGTTCCGCACAGAACGCAGAGAATCAGAGGAAGCGCGAATTGGGTTACAGATCTCATTTTCGTCGCACTTGTTGACTCTAATACAAGCGTAACATTCTTCTTACTCACGTGTATATCATACGGGAGAACGGATATCTTTTTGTAGTTACGAAAGAATGTGTCCAATGCCACCCACATTTTACAGGAAACCAGGTTACATACACTTTTTTGTGTCCCTTCTCCCATTTTGCATGCTGTCCACTTCAAATTTTGTAATATTTTAGTATTGGTTTAAATGTACTTTGTTGTTGCGGACAGGGAAATGCAAGGGATTTTACTGTTCAATTGACTTATTTTTTGATTGATTGATTTGTCTGATCATATCATCATGCGCTGGCAGTGCTCGTCTTATACTGTACAGTGTGGTGAGATTGCCATATTCGCAACGGTAGTTCATTAATTGGTTTTACTACCTCTCACCGGATTCTATTTTCACCAACTTATTTCAAATCCGAACTACATAGAGTACTAATTTGAATTACAAAATATCCCGCATTATACGTCCATGAAACCTGATATTAATGAGAATTTAATTTAATTTTTACCAGCCTACATAGATTCGAAGCAACAAAGAGTAAGGCGATGCTTATAGTAAAGAACCGACTATTTAAAGAAGCAGAAATCGATATTTTGGAGAGCCGTATGTATTACACTGAAATATTCATAGGCAGCAGTCACATAAGTTCGAAGCTAATATTCACAGCTAATGCAATATTCAGTAGTTTAATATAATCAAAAATATTCCATACTAAAATGATTTCTATTAGGCCTATCAACTTCCGAAATTGGTTGAAATACCTTGTGATATTGTTCTGTTCGTATTTTCATTATGCAAAATTTATCGGTATCATATACCACGATTTTATATAAATAAAATAAAATATTTTACAGACTAATTTAATCTACATACCATAGGGCAGATAACCATAGGAAACTTATATACTCCGAACTGATTAATGACGAAAATCCTACTACCGTATTTTTCAAGACAGAAATATTGATTCATAAATAGCAATAAATTGTGGTTGGAAATGAAATTCTGTGATCCCCGAATTTATGAAGATTTAAGGACTTAAAGTATACAATACTACAAATACAACAAATATGACAAATAGCTTAACAAGCTAAGCCATAAGCCCTTATCGGTGTTAATTTCCCGCTTAAATTATATCAGAACAATGTAGGTATGTTGTAGATGAAGACGGTGTGATTAAAATCATGTGCACAATTCGAGTTCATTTACATATAACCTTACTTCGAATTACAATCAATTTATTTATCTACTTATACATACAATTACTGCATTTGTCATACTAATTATTCCCTTGGTACCAGTGTTATTTCAATACTCGGCTTCGTCTCCAACACTATTCCATATACAATTTTTCTATTCGTATATTTCTGCTGGGTCGTCACTTTGAACTTCCTTAAAATATGCGCTAGGCATGTCTTCATTTGAATCTTGGCGTATTTCATTCCTGCAAATGGTAACCATTGATTACAATTGAACATTATTTTCTCCCTAGCATTCTAAACCAGTTCCTCAACTAACCTATACAATTTCGTGGTCCAGCAGAAAACGGAATATACGCGTACGGATGTCTATTCACACATTCTTCTGGCAGAAATCGATCCGGATCAAACTTATCCGGATTTGGAAAATATTTCGGATCCCGATGATGCTCTGGGATTATAAATACCATCCCACACCCTTTTGGAACCACTTGCCCGTTGTCTTTTCCAAGTAAAAACATTTTCAAAATATTCTCAATTCAAACTTATTGCATTTAATTGGTTCACAAACCGAGCTCAATATCCTCCACAGCATCGCGCATCATTACGGGTGCAGGCGGGAAGATTCGAAGACTTTCCTTGATGCACATTTCTAGATATGTCAGCTCCGCTAAATCAGCGAAAGAAACGTCCCTTTCTCCACTTTCGTTCCCAAAGATGGCATCCAACTCCTCATGAACTTTTCTTTGACATACCGGATTTTGCGCGAGTAGAAAAAGCGTGAAGTTCATTCCGTTTGCGGTTGTTTCAAAACCCTACAAAATTAATATTTTGTTTACAATTAATTACCAAAAATTTAATGAATCCTTTTAATTGATTACAGCTCCAAAAACTGTAAGAAGGTGGGCCGTTATATCCTTGTTAGATTTCGTGTGAATGAGTGCATCAACAAACGGTCGCGTTTTGCCCATTGCCTCGATTTCTTGTTCTGATTCTTGTAAGATTGCCCTTCTTTTGGCAATCAACTAAACATAGATAATATTAATAGATTATTCAAAATATTGAAGGACTCTTTAATATAATTTTAATTATTAATTGATTACCTGGGATGAGAATTCGTCAAAGTATTTTACTATAATTTTGTCTTGCTTCCCTAATCCAAAGATGTCCCAAATTATTGGAAAATTTAGCCATGGTCGAATCACACGGACACGGAAGGAATCAAATGCCCTTTTTTGTTAAACAGAAGACAATTAAAAAACAATTTTATCCAAGTAACATTATGGTCTGTGTAAAAATATCAGTCCGACATCCTCTGGAAATTTATCTTTAAAGTTAAATTTCGCAAATTGTCGTTGTCAAGAATTACATGTACGTCAAATTTGGTAAAATTTTTGATTTCAAACTTTCACATAGCCTCTCAGATTTCTAAGGGACTATTTTCATAATAATAAAAAAATAATGATGAATAAATTAACTATCATCCAAGTTAATTAAAGTACGTAGGGGTAAATTGATGGGTTTATCTTACATTTGTACATGTTCAAAAAATCCGATATCAACATCCACCTGGTAGTTGGATTGCTGGCCAAACGCTGCTTCCGTTATGAAATCCATAGTAGCTCCATACAAATATTTATTCACACTCTTCCCCATTCCGTTTCCCTTTTGATCCCTTGCTAAAAGTTGAGTTAGAATTCTACTGTGATGATTAAAATTCGCCAGAAATCCGTCAAAACTTTGATATTTAAAGGATGGACTGAGCATTTTTCTATCTTCTTTCCAAATGTGGCCTGCATACTTATTATAATTATTAATTAGTTAGAATTTAAATATCTTACAATGCAGGGTTTTCTCGTGTAATACTCCGATATTGATGGGACTAATTTTAATTTGTTCCTACCCAAAAATAAGCGGACCCGTATTTTTGCTTTTTTCTTAATGCGCGTATTTGGTGGGCAGTTCAAATATTTTTTCAGCCAAAACGTCCGATTTTAAAATGGCAGTAACTGTTTTAATTTTAGCGCGAATTAAAAAAACTAAAAACATGTATGCTTAGAATTACTTAATTTATAATATAAAATTTCATTTTTAAAATTTTTAGAAAATTAAAATTTTTACCCAAATTTCGAATTAAAAAAAATAGCAACCCCTACAAAAATTGTAATTTTCTAAAAATTTTGAAAATGAAATTTTATATATTATGAAGGAACTAATTCTAAGCATACATGTTTTTAGTTTTTTTAATTCGCGCTAAAATTCAAAAAGTTACTGCCATTTTAAAATCGGACGTTTCGGCTGAAAAAAATATTTGAACTCCCCGCCACGCGCTCAAATGCGCGCATTAAGAAGAAAGCAAAAATACGGGTCCGCTTATTTTTGGGTAGGAACAAATTAAAATTAGTCCCATCAATATCGCAGTATTACATGAGAAAACTCTGCATTGTTAGTAACAGACGTCTATAACCTTTTGAAGTAAGTAGTCCATTGCCAAGTAACCATCTCACTTTTTCATATTCTTGGCCTTTCTCTATATGTTTTGTGGAAGATAGGATTTTCTGAAACGTTTACATGAAATATTATATTTCTTTTTCTTTTGTGCAAAATTGTTAATTATGTACCTGCGCTCCGTCCGCATCTAAAATCAGGAGATAAGGAGCACCTCCAACCCAAATTACAAACCGCCGGCCCATCAACTTAACCATTCTGCTTATCATGTTATGCAAATCTATAATCATGACAATAATCAACATGATCTATTTATCGAATTGTTAGATAACTTGGTAATTATGCACTGATAAAAATTCCGTAATAGCCGGTAACACTACATGACTCTACCGAGGTGGTAATACCATTTTGTCACCTGCCAGTAATGTTGTTGCGAAGGGAATATATCAGCTACCCGCTGATAGCTTTCGCGAATTGTGGGTGAGGTTTTGATAAGGTCTGCTTTCCGATGGCAACACAAAATAAACCCAATGCACACTTATCGGCTAGGGTTATTTACTTAAACTGGATTTTATTTAATTGAATCCCAATTTTACTAATATTTTACAAAAAATGGCGAGAGAGCTAAAAAACATAACTGACTCTCTGCTCATAACAGCGTAAACTGACGACTTTCTCTTGCCAAATTCTTGCGGGAACTTTGCATGAAAACGTGGTGTGGGAAAAATGAGATTTCTCAGAACTCACTACTATAATCATTTACAATATCCTCCCACTTTCTTTTGTGAGAGGAGCAAACAAAAGAAACAAACATGAAAACATTACTATTACATTGAATCATAAACACCACATTTTACTTAAATTCAGAGCCATTTCTTCAGGGAATTCCACTTCTAGGTTGTCCTGTAGAAACATGGCAGGGGTCAGGGGCACCAAGTCGTCTTTATCTTCAGAAATATAAGTAAGAGGTCGGCTGTTTATCACCGCCTCCACTTCGAACATACATGTCTCCAACTCTTTCAAATGAAGCTTCCTCGGACCCAACATCCTCTTCAATAAATCTTTGCAGGACCGGATGAGCCTTTCCCAGAACCCTCCCCACCAAGGAGAGGAAGGAACAATAAACTTCCATTCGATTCGAGTGACCTTTGTTTCTTGCTGGATCCTCTCCCAGTCCAACAAATTAATCGCATTTGATGCACCTTCAAAATTAGTCCCATTGTCGGTATAAATAATACTTGGTCGTCCTCTCCTGCTTATAAATCGATGGAGACTCAATAAGAATTCTTCAGCCGTCAACCGGGTTACTATTTCCAAATGCACTGCTCGGTATACAGCACAAGTGTACAAAACCATCCACACCTTCTCTCCAGTTTTCAGAAATAGTGGTCCAGCAAGGTCGATTCCTATGACTTGAAACACCCTGGCTAACTTGACCCTGGCCTCGGGTAGTGGAGCACACGGAACTTCACATTTCTTTGATGTAAATCTCCTACACACAGTGCAGCGGCTCAGAACTTTCTTTATTGCTTGACGAGACTGTGGTATCCAGACTTTCTCTCGTAGTTTGCTCATCATGATCTGCAGACCGGCGTGCTTGTTGCGGAGATGCTCTGTTCGGATCAACTGATCAACAACCAGACTATTCTTCGGGAGGAGGACAGGTTTCCGGAAGGCATCAGTATCGGGTAAATTCAGAATCTTCGTTTTCACTCGCAATAGTCCATCGTGATCTTGTTCAACTTGGAGACCATCAACGACACTGGATTCAAACACTTTCTGTTCTTCCATAAAAATAAACTTTTCAGCTTCCGACAATTCCCATTCCTGCAAACCCACTGCTGCATTTTTCTTGAAGCGATTCCTTATGGCTCTCATAATATATGCCAATACTCGGACGTTCTTATGAAATGAAGGCGACGCCTCCATGTACCACGGCAAGGAGGAGACGGTCGTAACCAGCACAATCTTTGCTGCCTTTTTCTTCTCCGCTAAAATTTCTTCTTCATCGGGACTTGCTTCCTGCAACGGCCACTCTTCTTCTGGCCCTTTTAACCAGCCTGGACCTTCCCACCACTTGGAACTTAACAGTTGGCTCGGAGTACATCCTCGTGATGGCAGGTCTGCCGGATTAATCAACCCGGGGACATGTCTCCATTCCTCGGCTTTTGTTAAGGAACAAATCTCTTTCACACGGTTCCCCACAAATGTTCCCCACTGATCGTTTCTCTTTATCCATGCGAGGGCTGTAGTCGAGTCGCTCCAGCATACGATTCGTAACCCCTCTATTGACAACGCCTTGATAACACTTGTCACCAGTCTCGCCGCGATGCTGCAGCCTAATAACTCAAGTCGTGGAATTGTTACCGGCTTCAAGGGGGCTATTCTTGCTTTTGCTTGTAAAAGTTGAATAGAAACACCATGTTCTCCTTCAATTCTCGCAAAAATTACAGCAGCATAGGCTAACTTGCTGGCATCGCTGAAAACATGAAGCTGGACATTATTGGCATTCTCTGAATTGAAAGCCCATCTTGGTATTCCAATCTTCTCTAAAACTGACACTTCTTTCCACCAGTCAATAAATTCTTTCTTGACGGAATCTTCAAGTTCTTCGTCCCAAGATTTCTTATCTTGCCAAGTCTTCTGGAGCAACCTCTTCGGAATCAACGTTGCTGGACAAACAAACCCCAATGGGTCAAAAATCTTCTGAATTTGAGAGAGGATGAGTCTCTTCGTCATCTTCCCGGTTGGCTCGTTTTTTGGGATTTCGACAAACAGCTCGTCTGCTTCCTTATCCCACGTAAGACCAAGTACTGTAGTAAAATCCTGGCGACCTCTTTTTATGACAGATGAATGCTCCCATTGTCGGAGTTCCATTCCTGCTTCCGCCATCATCATCACACAGGCCTTTTCAAAATCTTCACGTTCTTGGTGTGAATCCACCGATGTCACAGAGTTGTCGACGTAGAGTGAGTGAAGGAGTTGTAGCGCTATGAGACGTAAATCTTCACTTACTGACTTCAAGTGAAACTCAATAACTGCACCTAACAAGAACGGACTGCAATTGACTCCGAACACCACTCTTTTATGTCGCAAAATTTTGATTTCTTTTGTTTCCATATTTTTCCACCACAGAAACGGCTGATAATCTTGATCCTTTTCTGCAACTTGGATCATCTGGAATGCTTTTCGCACGTCGGAAATAACTCCTATTTTCTTCTTCCTGAATCTTAGTAAAATTGCAGGGATTAATTCCAATAAGTTGGGGCCTTTTTCAAGACAGTCGTTAAGCGAAGGGCTCCTTCCAACTTTACATGAAGCATCGAAAACGGGTCTTACTGGTGTTGTCTGACTTTCAGGCTTGATCACCGCTCGATGGGGAAGGTAGTGGCATGGTGAATCTGAATCCACTTTCACTTCGTCAATGAAACCCTCTTTCTCCCACTCAGAAAAGATCTTGTCATAATTTTCAAGTTGACCTTGACTCCTTAATTTGTTGGTGGTGGAGACGAGACGTTTTTCCGCGACCGATTTGTTGCCCGGAATTTCAGGCGCTCCATCCAGCCATGGAACTGTTACTGTGTACCTTCCATTTTCACTTTTTGAAACAGTTCTTAGGAAGTGCTGTCTCGCTGCTTCCTCACATTCTTCTCTTGATTTACTTTCAGACGGATCAGTAATTCCTATTGTCTCGAGATTCCATAAATCCTGGACACTGGACTCTGTAATTACTTGAGAGATTCCCATCATTGCTGTTGTACTTTTCTTGTCCCCATAAATAGGACCACTGAGTGTCCAGCCAAAAATGGTATCCACCGCGACAAGCCCACATTCTAATAATACTGGCTTTCCAACAACTAATTGTCCCCAGTAATCACTTCCGATTAAAATTTCAACGTCTTGACTGTCGACTATAGTATTTTCAAAATCTGTGAGCCATATCTTCCTCCTTTTCAGCTCCTTCATCCATGGGCCGACAGGAATCCTGGCAATATCACCACAAATAGTTGGGGCTTCTCTCATAAGAATTTCACGTGTGTGCTTTCCATCTAGACTTTGCACCTTGACATTGAAACTTTTGACTTTTCTTGGAGCTGTTAAGGTTCCACCAAACAGAACGTTCCTGGCCCACTCTTCGCCAACTAGCTCACTGCCCACTTTCTTGATTATGGCTTGACCTCCGGTCGACTGCTGGCTCCCTTCATCAAATATGAGGCGAACAACTTTTGACCCCTTCGGCCCAAGCACTCGAACTACCAAAGTTTTCATTAAAACATCTGTACGACACGTATGATTGGCATTTTGGGCGCTGGTGACTGGAACCGTGGCTTGATTCTGGTTTGGATGGCACACTTCATTTCTCCGTTCAATTTTCTTTTGATTAATTGGTAGAGTGGGACACATCGATCTAACATGAGATTCTTCACAAAAATTACACTTTAATTTTACTTTGCAATCCTTTGATCGATGTCCACCAAGCATGCACCTGAAGCACAATCTATTTTTCTTCAAAATGTCACTCTTTTCACTCCAAGACAGATTCTTCTCTGCTCGATAGCACTCGGTGCTCCGATGATTACTTTTTCCGCAGAATACACACGATGCACCTTGACCTACAAATAGGCCAGCCCCAGTCGGAATATCTTCTTGGTTGGAGAGCTTGTTGTGGCAATCCTTCTTTTTCTTATTAACGTGTAGAGTAGAGAATCCAGACTGGACAAGAGCTCTCTGATCCTCAAATTCTACTTCTTTCTTCAAAAATTGCATAATGAAATCTAACTCGTTCTTGGGGGGATTAGGTTAGGTTAGGTTAGGTTATGTTAGGTTAGGTTTAGAGTATTTTTTAGGGTGTGTCTTACTTTTGTGTAAGGTTAGGTTGGGGTGGGAAGGTGGGTGAAGGGATGGAAATTGGTTGTTTTAGGTTGGGTTTTTTTTGGGTTTTTCGTGTAAAATATATGGTATGCGTGATTTTGTGGGTTTTAGACTCTAGGTAAGGGTTAAAAGATTTAATATAGCTGTGACAACATGTGGTGTAATGGGATATTGATGTAAATTAAGCGAGCGAAGGTTAGGTTAGATTAAGAAAATGGGGAAAATGTGTCCTAGAAATTTGGTGAAAGCGTGTCCTAGTTGTGTTAGAAAGGGGGAATCTAGAGGGTTTGGTTTGGTTAATTTTGATGTAGTTTGGAAAAAATTGGTTAGGTTAGGGTTAGGGTTTATATTTCGGGCTGGGGGGTTTGGGTTGTAATTAATTTGGCTAGTTTATTGGTAGGTTAGGTTAGGTTAGGTTAGGTTAGGTTATGTTAGGTTAGGTTTAGAGTATTTTTTAGGGTGTGTCTTACTTTTGTGTAAGGTTAGGTTTAGAGAAAAGTTTTGAAATCCCTTATTTTTCCAAAGTAGGATTCATGGTCCACGGTGGACACGCTCTCGGGTAGTGGTTTCATGAAAAGGCAACAAAGACTTTTTCATGGTCCGTGGTGGACAGGCCATGAAACAGCTTTTATTTTCATGGTCCGTGGTGGACAGGCCATGAAACAGCTTTTATTTTCATGGTCCGTGGTGGACAGGCCATGAAACAGCTTTTATTTTCATGGTCCGTGGTGGACAGGCCATGAAACAGCTTTTATTTTCATGGTCCGTGGTGGACAGGCCATGAAACAGCTTTTATTTTCATGGTCCGTGGTGGACAGGCCATGAAACAGCTTTTATTTTCATGGTCCGTGGTGGACAGGCCATGAAACAGCTTTTATTTTCATGGTCCGTGGTGGACACAGGCCATGAAACAGCTTTTATTTTCATGGTCCGTGGTGGACAGGCCATGAAACAGCTTTTATTTTCATGGTCCGTGGTGGACAGGCCATGAAACAGCTTTTATTTTCATGGTCCGTGGTGGACAGGCCATGAAACAGCTTTTATTTTCATGGTCCGTGGTGGACAGGCCATGAAACAGCTTTTATTTTCATGGTCCGTGGTGGACAGGCCATGAAACAGCTTTTATTTTCATGGTCCGTGGTGGACAGGCCATGAAACAGCTTTTATTTTCATGGTCCGTGGTGGACAGGCCATGAAACAGCTTTTATTTTCATGGTCCGTGGTGGACAGGCCATGAAACAGCTTTTATTTTCATGGTCCGTGGTGGACAGGCCATGAAACAGCTTTTATTTTCATTGTCCGTGGTGGACAGGCCATGAAACAGCTTTTATTTTCATGGTCCGTGGTGGACAGGCCATGAAACAGCTTTTATTTTCATGGTCCGTGGTGGACAGGCCATGAAACAGCTTTTATTTTCATGGTCCGTGGTGGACAGGCCATGAAACAGCTTTTATTTTCATGGTCCGTGGTGGACAGGCCATGAAACACCTCATGTTTTCATAGTCCCTGGTGGACAACCTCTCGGGTGATGGTTTCATGGAAAGGACAACGGATTTATTCATTGTCCGTGGCATATATGAGCGATCTTGTATATATCGCGGACTTGCCTTCACACGACTTTCTACCACTACCACCGCCACCACCACCACTGTGATGAATCTCTCTTCCCTGCTCGGTGTCTTTTTCGCAGGGTGATGGTTATGGTTGTGCGTGAACCAATCATAGTGTTGCATTCTTAGTGCTAAGTGCACCATTCTTTTGGGTATTTTCTTCCCTGGCACTGGGGCCAGGGAAGAAACGACTGGGTATTCCGCGTTCCATAAGGATTGCTATTCCATGGGTCCGTGGAGGACAAATTCTAGTATTGTGGTTCCATGGAGGAGGCAACGAAGATTTTTGCATAATGAAAGTGGGCGCATACAACAGTCACTACATGTTTTTCATGTTCTAATGGTCCAATAGTAGTCAAGAAAGGCTTCATTGTGGTTTCAACAAAAAGACAATGCGATTTCCAACTATCAGGTTTGGTTTGAAAAGACATGCCAATCTGTTATGCTTGGTGGTTGCTAGCTATATTATTAGCTGGAAATGTTTGTTGGCAACGGAGGTGAAAATAATTTTCCGGAACGGAAGTGATCTATATTATTAGCTGGAAATGTTTGTTGGCAACGGAGGTGAAAATAATTTTCCGGAACGGAAGTGAAAGTGGAGAAAGTTAAGTTTCGAATGGCGCGAAAATTCAAAATAAATTAAATTCAAAAAATTAAATGCCAGAACGTGTGGTACTCTTTGTGGGCGGTTATCTGAGAGTGGAGGTTATTTGGGGCGATGGTTATCTGGGGGTGGTGGTTATCTGGGGGTGGGTGGTTATCTGGGGGTGTGTGGTTATCTAGGGATGGCGGTTATCTAGGGATGGCGGTTATCTGGGGGTGGTGGTTATCTGGGGGTGGGTGGCTGTACCCCCAGATAGGAGGGGCAGTTAGGTAACAAGATTCGATTCGAACGTTCATGTCATGGACTGTTTGTGTTTAGTGTGCACATGTTTGCACTAAACAAGATCGTCGCCTCATGCCGTGAACTGTTTGTGTTTAGTGTGCACATGTTTGCACTAAACAAGATTGAAATTGGTTATCGGGGTATGTCTGCTGCATGGTGGTTATCGGGGTGTGGCGGCCTGCTGGTGGTTATCAGGCTGTGGCTGCCTCACGGTGGTTATCTAGGAGTAGTTATTTGATGGATTGTCGTTTGGGTGTGGTTGCCAATGCAGATCATTGCCAATGGCGGACTAGGCTGGTAAAGATGGCAGAGCCAAGTGAGTGCCAGACAAACTGTCAGTGGCACTGTCATTGCCAATGCCAGACTAGGCTGGTAGATATGACAGACTGGGATGGCAGAGATGACAGAGCCAAGTGGGTGACATTTAATTGTCCACTTTAACTTGCGTTGCAAATTGCTTTCACTTCCGTTCGCGTCAAATTGTTTTTTTAAAATAAATATATACAAAATATTTAACTGGTGAAATTTTGATAATCTAATCATCTCTCGCCCGGCGGGAGACGGGCTTATACGCTAGTACGATAATATGCTGAACGATTTAGTAGGTACAAGGTTATGAGTGATCTCCATTTGATGCCAGATGCAGAGTTATGATTCGATAATCAATAGTATAAATCATGCACACTTATCATTGAAATGTATTCTTAAAGTGGTCCAAACTATCCTATAACAGAGTTTGCAAAAGTGTCTGTAAATATGATAACAATAAAAATTGATAGAATATATATACATAAACAAACCATAAACAATAGCTGGGATTTGATGTTTCTAGTAACAAGAGAAGGAGAACGGAAGTATAAAACTGTTTACACATGTCAAAATTAGTTACTAAGAGGGATGCTTAATCGCTATGTTTCTCATCAGCGTGCTTAAACATTATTTGAAAAGTTTCCTTGAAAGGGTACAATGGTCCAAAATAGGTCAAAAAGTCCACGAGAATGTCCAAAGCCTCTTTAGACTCTAAGAATCGTCGTAGTCGAGCTTTCCTGTCAGTTGTAGTGTAAGCCTTGATGCGGTTATACTGCGACCAAGGAGTAATTTTCTGTTTAACGGTGAATAATTGAAAAAGACAAACCTATATACCTGCATGAGTGTGGTCAAGACGTTGTCCGTTATTGATTCATTCACGATTGTAATTTGCTGTTCCTTTACTGCTTCACACCACTTGAGGATGCAATAATTCTTTACTACAATAAATTTTTGTTAACATCCGTAATTATATATTGTGGTTGTAGTCGACTTCTAACCATTGAATACGAGGTCAAATCCGACGTGAAATGCAGCAACGCTCGCCGTCTTAAATCCGTCATTCCTACTCATCTCGACGGGAAGATTAGTAGCCAGCCAGGTTTCATAAGCTCCATTTCTCTAGAAAATAAGTGCATTGTGAGAGAAATATTTGGTTAGGTTAAAGTCTAGATGTGAGTGAAACATACCAGATCATTTAGTCCAACTTGGTTATCCGCTGCAGCCTCGAGTACCCCAGTAACCTGGAATTGATGACTTTACATATTCATATTCCACTACACATATATGGATTTGGTACCTCGGTTTGCGTACTATTGTCCTTTATCTCGAGCAAAGGAGTACTCACTCTGAAATCTGCATGGCTTCTATTTTCCTTGATAATAATTAAGGTTTTGATCGATATTTAGTAGAGATTTAGCATTGGTAGGCCATTTTTTAAATTTTGTATATAGGAATGGTACCAATGGATCATCAGATGATGTATTTACTGCAATCTCCGCAACACCAATATTGGAATCCATTGTGGTCTCCATGGATGTCGTTTTGGGGATTGGAGTAGGTTCGACAATCTGCACTTGACAAATTTTCATGTACACGTATATATTTCTGCATTCTACGTATATTTTTTCTTTTACCTCCGTCTGGGTGGATTTGCTTCCAATCAATTCAGTCCGTTGCGCCCCTGCTGGGATCCTGCCTCCAGTCACCGGATCCAACATGGTGTCCAAGTAGGGCATTCCACCTATGATGAAGAGCGCAAAGGAATGTAAAAATATTTTTTATAATGAATGTAATTCGTCCGAGATTCCTGACCTCCTCTTATCCAGTTTGAACGTGTAATGAGGACATGTTCGTCAAAGTAGCAGAGGGATTCGGACTCCACTGACGCAAAGATAAAAGTTGGGAGGTAAATGTCGTGTTGATGAGTGTGCAAAAACTTGTCCATCTTGGAGTTAAATTCACCAAATCCAATGACGTATGCGTCATGGGCTTCCTTCACCTCACTCTTGTTTAAAAGTAATCCACCATGTTTCTAATATAGAATTACTAGCGCATAAGCCCGTCTCCCGCCGGGCGAGAGCTTAATTGATTTTCATGAAAATTGACTGGGATTGTGCATAATTCAACCGAACTAATTTTTTTATTGTATCTATACTATTAGCTGGAAATGTCTACTGGCAAGGCAGTGAAAGTAAATGTTCCGCAATGGAAGTAAAAGAGGCTTCCATTTAACTTTAACTTCACTTAACTCACTTCACAAGGTTGGCCAAGACAACCAATATTACTATTAGTAGACAAACCCTCAGGACAACCAACCCTAAAGAACCATCGTCAGACAACCATTCCCAGATAACCACTATCAGACAACCAACTGGAGATGCGTTGTGTCACGTCACTGTACCACTGTACAGAACAGCCCAGCATAACCGTCCCAGTCCCGATCTGGCACAACCAGTGGACCCTGTGCTGTACCCACAGCACAGCCCAGCACATTGGTCCCACTGTCGACGTGACACAACTCGTCGACCGTGTGCTGACATCACCCGATGATCTTGTGCAGTGCAAACATGTGCACATTAAACACAAACAGTCTAAGACTCGACATGGCGATCTTGTTTAGTGCAAACATTTGCACACTAAACACAAACAGTCTATGACTCGACATGGCGATCTTGTTCAGTGCAAACATGTGCACACTAAACACAAACAGTCTAAGACTCGACATGGCGATCTTGTTTAGTGCAAACATTTGCACACTAAACACAAACAGTCTATGACTCGACATGGCGATCTTGTTCAGTGCAAACATGTGCACACTAAACACAAACAGTCTAAGACTCGACATGGCGATCTTGTTTAGTGCAAACATTTGCACACTAAACACAAACAGTCTATGACTCGACATGGCGATCTTGTTCAGTGCAAACATGTGCACACTAAACACAAACAGTCTATGACCCGACATGACGATCTTGTTTAGTGCAAACATGTGCACACTAAACACAAACAGTCTATGACCCGACATGACGATCTTGTTTAGTGCAAACATGTGCACACTAAACACAAACAGTCTATGACCCGACATGACGATCTTGTTTAGTGCAAACATGTGCACACTAAACACAAACAGTCTATGACCCGACATGACGATCTTGTTTAGTGCAAACATGTGCACACTAAACACAAACAGTCTATGACCGACATGACGATCTTGTTTAGTGCAAACATGTGCACACTAAACACAAACAGTCTATGACCCGACATGACGATCTTGTTTAGTGCAAACATGTGCACACTAAACACAAACAGTCTATGACCCGACATGACGATCTTGTTTAGTGCAAACATGTGCACACTAAACACAAACAGTCTATGACCCGACATGACGATCTTGTTTAGTGCAAACATGTGCACACTAGACACAAACAGTCTATGACCCGACATGACGATCTTGTTTAGTGCAAACATGTGGGCACTGCACGGAACTGCTAGGTATGCATTTCACTGGCTGTTATCTGGGAGTGGTTATCGGACAGTGGTTATCTGACTGGTTATCTGACAGTGGTTATCTGACTGGTTATCTTGGGGTGGTTATCTGGGAGAGGTTATCTTGGGGCTGTTATCTGGGAGAGGTTTTCTTAGCTTGGTTATCTTGGGGTGCTTATCCGGGAGTGGCTCTCTGGTGGCGGACTAATGGGAATATTTCTCTGGGAGTGGTTATCTGATGTTGATTATCCTGTTTGGTTATTTGGAAGTGGTTGTAAATCAAAAATAATTTTGTTTTAAATTAAAATTTTTGAATTTTCGCGCCATTCGAAACTTAACTTTCTCCACTTTCACTTCCGTTGTGGAAAATTACTTTCACTTCCGTTGCAGACAAACATTTCCAGCTTATAATATAGATTGTTAGGTTCCTTTATTAACATCCACCATTACCGGTAAAGGCTTACCTTCAAGAGTCTGTAGCAAGCCCGTGCAAGTTCAACAGTGACATCATTGAGTTGCGAGTTGAGAAAGTAAAATGTCCGATCGTGAAAGATTTTTCTTGATGCCAACTCATCTGCATGATCAGTGTTTTGATCTTTATTTGTACCGTCCTCTTCCGTATCAGAATCATGTTCCACGTTTTCCGTATGGTAGTCATGAAATATGGCCCACTGCCGAAATTCTGAGACACTCGGATGTTCCCGTCGTCTTTTTTCATACTCTTCCCTCAACAGGCCTGTAACGCCTTGAGCCGGAGAGTATAACTGTCCAAAGTATTAAAATATATTTATAAACATAGCTTTGATGAAGATTTGCATTATTTCTCGCACAAACCCGTTTAAACTCGAGGAGCGTTGTATTAAGGTCAATCATGCCGGACTCATCTAATCTCCCAAAAAGAAGCTTGTAGAAAGCCCTAGTGTCCCCTAGTGTTAAACTTGACTTTGGTTGCTAAAAATGAAAAGATGGATCAATCATCAAACATAGTCGTCACATAACAGCGATGACATGGATGACAGAGAGTATTAAAAAACAAAATCAGTGATTGAAAGCAACTAGATTACCTTATTGCCACGCTTGCTCGACATGATAAGAAGGATCGATAGAATGGAAGCAACGAAACAAAATAAATGAAGATAGGTTTTGACCGATCCGCCCAAATCGAACAATATTCCGTATCTTGGTAATGTTTTGCACCAGCTAGATATGGCTGAGAATCCGTGTGAGTGATGAGTGTAAAATAAGGATTTGTACTGGTTTACTCAACTGGAACTCGAAAGTAGCAGCCTGAGGCGAGTTGCGTCCATACCCCCTTCATATCTCGATATGTCAACACTGGGGCATCGAAGGGCGTTGAGGGGTAAATACTTGTTATTTATCCATCCCCAGCCAATTTGGCCACGCGTACTTCTTTCTGATCTACGCACATCATATTAAAAACTCTTGGGAAGAATGCCACAGAGAGACAACTTGGCTTTTGTCTTGATCAACACTGTAGGCGTAAATACCACCTCGCTACATCACGCGCTCGCTTCGATCCACCCTAGTAGCATCGTAGGGTTACAACCGCCGGAGCTAAATTTTGCTCGAGGTTGCATACTGGCCATACTAATCAGATAACGCAGAAAATCACAATAAAGCAACCCATACTCTGTGCGCACAGGAATTCCAGATCTGATAGTACTCATGGACATTGTGCTGTGCCATCAGTTGCCCAAACATAATATGAGCAAAACAACCCCTGACATGGTACGTCGAAACATGTGCACACTAAACACACTGTGTCTAACATGACACGAAGATCTTGTTTAGTGCAAACATGTGCACACTAAACAAACAGTTTATAACACGACATGTCGATCTCGTTTAGTGCAAACATGTGCACACTAAACAAACAGTTTATAACACGACATGTCGATCTCGTTTAGTGCAAACATGTGCACACTAAACAAGCTCTTCATGACCCAACATGGTGATCTTGTTTAGTGCAAACATGTGCACACTAAACAAGATCACCATGTAGAGTCATGAAGATTTTGTTTAGTGTGCACATGTTTGCACTAAACAAGATCTTCATGACCCTACATGGTGATCTTGTTTAGTGCAAACATGTGCATACTAAAAACAAACAGTTGATGAGATGACCCGAAAATCTTGTTTAGTGCAACCATGTGCACACTAAACAATCAGCTTGTGGCGTGACACGACGATCTGGTTCAGTGCAAACATGTGCACACTGCCCAAACTGTGTGTGTGCTGATGTGACACCAACGATCAAATAAAGTGCAAATTAAACTAAATGCAAAGTTAAAAAAATCACACCTCGTCGCCATCGTCGTCGTCATCGTAGTCGCCCCTATGCACCCCTACATTCATGTCCCTCTTGTCCCAGCACATGCGAACAAATACAAAATTTAACCTCTGTCCTTTCCCTCATTTTTCGGTACCTGGACAGAGTAAGAGTGTTAAATTTGGTAATGAGATTGTGTCATCAGGATGGTGGCTACTACCATTGACGTATAATAAAACTGAACTAGATAATAATACAGAATACTAGAGTTGGGTGAAATGGCGGGTAGGCAAATTTGGAGTTTTAGCGAGACACAGGCTTTGACAAAGGAGCTGCTCAATCAGGGGCGACTCTTTGCACCCACAGGTGAGATTGACATTGGCCCCTTTGCCAACAACAAGGTAAAACGCACTCAAACATGTATATATTTTACTATTGTGATACAATTGTTTAATTCAATTTTTGTAGTTTTTGTCAAACCGATCCCCGATCCAAATAAAGAAAAAAATTACAACATTGCGGGAGAACCCTCTAATGTGGTCCAGATATATGACATTGGATCAACTATTGTCGGTAAAGCACAATGAAACCAGACCGTATTTGATTCTACGATCCATCCTGACGGCAAGAGTCGAGCGGGAGAGAGTAGGATTAACCACGAGGAAGCAGCTACCTCCTGCTCCTCCTCCTCCTCCGCCGCCGCCGCCGCCGCAGGCGATTAAACCAATTAGATTAGATCATGGGAGCAGCCCCCTCCAGCACAACTTGGATTCAAGGCCTCTCAGCCGGGGGAACATCACAACACAGAAATGGACAAGAAAGGAGACACAGAGTTTGACAAACGAGCTGTCTAGATTGGGACTCTTGTATGCAGAAATGAACAAGATTGATTTTGCCACATTGTCACAAATTCAGGTAGAAAAAGAAATCCAGAATAATACGTACGATTATTAAGGTTAATAATAATAATAAAGGTAATAATGATAAATTAGGGGTTAGAAGCAAGAACAATCACTCAAATCAAGACAAAGCTTCGTGCCCTGAGGTGCAATCCTTCACAATGGGCAAAATTTTTGACCCTTGGGCAATTTTTAAAGGGTGGTAGAAGCAGTTTTGACTACCGAGTACAATTCCGTGAACTGTGCGCCATTTTAACGGGACGCGAAAAAAAACAAATACCAGTTATGACACTGTCCGATGATGACGATGACAAAGACGAGGATGGTGCCGAATCATTAGTCAGACCAATACTAGTTAAAGCTCCAGAGACAAATCATGTGACGGAAGAGTACAGCAAATCAACATCAGAGGACCCAGAAATTCCTTTTGCTGACCGAGAGCAAGGCTTAGATGATTGCGAAGACCCCCTGGATAAAGCGCTTGAATACGTATCCAAGTTTCAAGGGTGGTCTAGGGTGGATAATATTGGAGAATTTTTTAAAACATGTGCTAGAAAGGTTGGATAACTAACCTATAACATATATAACCAAGCAATGATTGACTCTTTTCTGTTTTTGCACAAACACACAACAGTACAATTGTGATGCCCAGCAGCTTGGATTAATTTGTACTACATACGAAGGCGACCGCCACCGACAGGTGTCCACACAGGATCGGTTGTTTACACGGCCTCTACCGTCAGCGTCGTCATCATCATCAGACGGATGCGAGAAGCAGCCGGATGCCCTGAAATTCGCCAGGCTAGACCCAACCTTTCGAGACACTGACCAGAACTGGAAACGATTAATGGACAGTGTAAGTTGTTCCATTTTGATCAGTTAGCCAAAACTTGAAACTTGCAAAGTACGTTTTTTTTTGGTTTGTTTATAGGACGGCTGGGACATGGACGTTATTGGGTTCAAACATATTGTCCAGACGACCCGTGTGCACAAGTCAAACAATCTGGATCCAAATAAACAGATACAACCGGAGCGAAATGTTGCAATCCACCACCCCACAACCATTGTCCCTCTCCCGCTAAACCGCCAACAGCAGCAGCAACCGGACAAGAGTAGAAGCAACATTCAGACTACCGTGCGTGGAGAACCAATAGGGAGGGGTATGACAATCACCGCCGCCCTACAAGCCACTATCGTGAATCGTGATCTTCAACAACAACAACAACAACAACGACTCGAACCACCGAGTGCTCCTAGTATCAATAAACCCCTGTCACCCACAACCTTGGATGTCATGATGAACGGCACTTTAGAGGAGCAAGCTAATGACAACATGGCCAATAATCTTGAATGGGACAAGTGGGTAAATCAAGAGCTTGAGCCACGCAAACTGCCGAGCCCGATGGACGGCAATTACCATCCTCACACTGTGACTGAAAAGGAGCATAGAGACCTCATGACCTGCTTTAGGGGGTTGACGGACAGGGAGTGGGAAAAAATGCTTGGTATCATTGTGCAGTTGGATTTAGGACCAGAGTTGTTAGAGGACTCTACATGGGATAAAATTGTTTTAAAGGCTCAGGTACGTCCTCTCAAATCTTTAGTGGTGTAGGTTTTACTAGTCGCATCACATATAGAGACCAAAACACGTTTAATCCTTTATTTAGATCATTACGTCTCGAAAGCCCAAGCAGTTGAGAACCACGTTTCTAAACGATATCGTCCCAAATCTGGCCAGCAGATTTAATTTTCACGAGGAATCTGTGCGGTATCTGAAGCGATTCGGGCGTCCCACCTTCCGGATAGTAAACCCCTTCATTGGCATCAAATTGCTCAGATCAATTTATAAACTCTTGTCCCTTGCCCAAGTAAACAAACTGTTTCAGAAACAATTTGGCATAGTCCTGCTCAAGACGGATAACTTGACCAACTGGGAAGACTGGGAGCGCGAGTTTTTTTACTCTATACACCGGCCCGAGTTTACGGAAATGATGGACCAAGAACACGTATCTCACGCACTAACAATTATGGACGCATTAAATTATAACCTGGCGGCCTTCAGGTTTTTGTTTTCTGAAACCAAAACCAATGATTTGCAACGAGCCGCACTTGCATCAAGTTGTGTCGAGTACTTGAAACTCTTGTCAAAAAAGAGTGAGCAGTTGGTAAGAGTAATTTAAGAATGCCTTGCTAATCTTCTATCTTCTATATTATAAGCTGGAAATGTTTGTCTGCAACGGAAGTGAAAGTAATTTTCCACAACGGAAGTGAAAGTGGAGAAAGTTAAGTTTCGAATGGCGCGCGAAAATTCAAAAATTTTAATTTAATACAAAATTATTGTTCATTTACGACAACTAAATAACAATACAAGATAATCTCCATCAGATAATCACTATCTGAAAACCCGCAGATAATCCATGATAACCACTCTCAGATGACAGCCAGTGCAGTGCATACCGATACCGCTGCTCCAACAGTTTCCTGCAGTGTGCACATGTTTGCACTAAACAACATTGTCGTGTCATGTCATAAACTGTTTATGGTTGTCTGATGGTAGTTATCTTTGGGGGGCTTATCTCTGAGTGATTGTCTGATGGTGGTTATCTGGGAATGGTTGCCTGATGGTAGTAATCTTTTTTTTTTTTGGGGGGGGGGGGTTATCTCGGAGTGGTTGTCTGATGGTGGTTATCTTGGGGATTAGAGGGGGTTGCTTATCTTAGAGTGGTTGTCAGAAACTTGACTGTCTTTACTTTCACTTCCGTTGCGGAACATTTGCTTTTATTTCGTTGCCGGCAGACATTTGCAGCTTATAATTCTCGCTCGCCCGACGGGAGACGGGCTTATAAGCTAGTGAGTTTATATTTCTTTTTACATTTTATTGTTTAGATTTACAATATTATTTAGCCCTTAATCATTTTTTTTGCGTGCCAATCTAACCAACAAAACCTAAAACAACTCTAATTTAGGTTTCCACCACCACCACCACTTTTGCTGACAATGATCCCGAAATTCTTTTTGCCAGTGTTGATGCTTTACCAGAGGATTCGGATTCAAGGGAATGGGCATTCTCCTTTTTAAAGAAAAATCTACATGCTCTTTACAAATAAATCGACTATTTTACAAAGTAACGTACAAAAATAGACAAAAATTAGTGTACCACATGAAATTGTTGTAGTACCTTGACATGAAATATAGATTAATTAATTTAATTTCCCAACAAAAAATAAAACTCGGATTCAATCAAACGTTCCATGTGGAATTGCGTAAAACACTTTTGCATAACACACTTGCGGCATAAGATTTATTGTATAAATTCCACTTACCATAATAACCAGAGCTTTCTACATTTTACCGTTTGACATAATTACTAAATAGTCAAGATTAATCATAATCATAAAAAACCAGTGTACCTAGTACTAATATGATTCTTATATTATACTAAATTTCAAGTTATCTATTTGAAAATTAGTATGTCTTAAAAATATTTCAAAGTCGAACTTGATATTAAACATCATCCACTAACGAGTTGGACTGACGAAATAAATTGTGCAGAATTTTTTACACAGTTTATGCAATTTCAAAAAAGTTACATATGCTTACTACTAAAGGGTTTGGATTGCCATGCAGTTCCAATTTTAATGATTCAATTCCGCTGTCTGCTACAGATTGTAGTTTCTTCTTCCGATTTCGCGTCAAATTCCGCCCATAGACTGCACCAACTTTCAAGTTGATTTTCTTCCATCTGTTCTTAAATTTTCATAAGCTGTCTGGCGTTTCCGAAAGCTTAGAATATTTGGACTTGGTCAGCGCTAAGAATTTCTCAACTGGTCCCAGTTGAGGAAAATTTGGTGGGTTTCCATTTTTTGGCACAAATTCAATTTTTTTCAGATGTCGGTAATGAGTGACCTTTTTGGTGTCATGGGACCTTGCGAGGTCAGGCCAAAGCAAAACTTTATTTTTTATGATCCTTGGTAATAAACGATTCCAATCCCCCTTTAATGCATGATTTAAGATAAACTCCGTGGTTTACAATGCCCTCCAAAATAACGGGATCGGAAACATGACCAATGCTAGACAAGCTTTGCCAAATTCTTCGTTTTTTTTGTGAATTGGTCTTTCTTTTGGACTCTATGGCTATGGAAAAAATGCCTGGAAGATTTAAAGGGTCAGCTGTGACATGGTGCTCATCGTCCATGATGACCACGTTCCCCCGAATTTTCTTCAACTATTTCTTGCATCACATATCAATTATCATTTTGTGTTGGTTTGTAATTTGGTGCTGGTTTTTTTTCCCCGGCTACAATCCCGAGTTTGTGGGCTTTGATTTTGCCTATATAGCTTTTTGAAATGTTGACCTTCCTTTCCGCTCCTGCCATTGTCGTTGATGGATAATTTTTGAATATTTTTTTTATCTGATTATTTTTGACTTTGTCGTCGGTAGCTTTACAGGTCGACCAGTTGGGACTTTGAGTTTGACGTCATTGGATTCCCCGTACTTTTTTACGTAAGAGTAACTTAACATTTGAATGAGGAATATCTTCTTGCTTGAAAAAGTGCCAAGTGATTTTAGAGATTTTAGTTTGTTCGATTTTTGTGAAACTCAATCACTTTTTTTCTACTCTTGCCTTTCAACCCAAATTGTTCTATTCTTAGCCATGACTCTATAATTGTTGACATGTATCAATGGAATGCTTATAACTTGGTCTATTCAAAAATAGTTTTTTCGAAATTTAATGCCGCCTAGCGCGCCTTTTACCGGAAAGTCCAATTCGTTAGTGGATGATCTTTAGGTATCAAAGCAACCATCTGCAATCAACAAAGCACTAAAATTCGAGTAAAATTTGCTTTTCCATCGTGGTTTGAAGAGGGAAAGCAGTGATTTTTCGTGAACTTGACCGTGTGCGGTGGGCGCAAATCGGGCCATGCAAGAAAATATTCTTTCCCCTTTAGTACACTAACATACATTTTAATAATACTGATTAGTGGATGGATAATGTCTTATCCAAAGTGATTTGCGATGCATGAAACATAATATTCGATGATAGAGTAATGTCATAGTCATTCAATTCATGGGTAAGCATAAGAGTTTGCTTTTGCTAATTTCGTATAATACGAGCATTATATCATAGCATAATATAAAAAATCCTGTCAACATAACTGGGAATCATTCAAGATTAATCCATGCAATAAGGGTACTAAGCAAAAAAATTGAATTTCACCCCATACGAAATCAAACAAGACAAATATTATCTGTTTTAGCAACAACCTAGGCACCTGTTCAGCCCTTGCACCTCCAATCAAAGAAGATGATCTATATATAGTGATATCCAACAACAGAAGCCGCGATGTAATCAACTTTGGGGCGCAATATTCCGGAAATATACTTTCAAATGGGCAGTATGGTAATGAAGTTTTGTATGAATAGTTATGCTTGATGGTATAAAAAATCCATATTTATTGCATTAAATTTTCATGTTTTAACAATTCACATTTTTTGATTTTTTGATAGCATGAACAACAAAACTATTTCATAACATTATTTTTTTAACGTGATATAAATAGCACTAACAAAGAAAGATTCGACTTATTAATAGATGGCTACAGCTGGATGGGATAGTATTAACTGTTTTTTTTTGAAAAATTAATATAAATTTTTGATTAAACCTCTACATTCAAGAAATTAATCTAAACTAAATACCCAGTCTCGTCAATACTGGTATAACACACTAGTTCCATATGATTAAAGAGTTCAAGGGATTGACAAAGTGGACACTTGAACCGATGCCCAATGAAAATGTCCTTTATGAGACAAGAGCAGCAGATAAAAGTATTAGCGGAGCAGTCACATTTCAAACAATTATTCTTGTAGCGGCAGCATAGTTGACAATAGTAAGGTTTTTGGCGCGAGTTAGTTCCCAAATCCACAGTTGGTGCGGGTGCTGCTGGATCCACGACCACCACCGCCCCTTGATCCCTGTTGTGTCTGTTGTCCCCTGCTGCTATTGACATTTCCTCTTCCTCTCCCCTCGGATGTTGTTGTTGCTGCTGCTGCTGCTGATAATGATGATGATGAGGCTCTGGGCGACTGGGATCAAAAACAGAGCCGGCACTGGTGGTTCTCTGGGGGTTGACAGACAGTGATTATCTGGGCGTTATCAGATAGTGATTATCTGGGGTGGTTGTCTGATGTTGATTATATGTGAGTGGTTGTCTGTCGAGGTTATCTCGTGTGGTTATTTGGGAGTGGTTGTAAGCGAAAAATAATTTTGTTTTAAATTAAAATTTTTGAATTTTCGCGCCATTCGAAATTTGACTTTCTCCACTTTCACTTCCGTTGAGGACAAATTGCCTGGACAGACATTTCCAGCTTATATTATAGATGTTATCACAATTTATTGGTACACTAACCTAGATGAACTTTATCAATTTCAAAAAAACACTTGCCAACGCTCGTGATGAGAGCTTTGTATCCAGCCAATCTGCTGACAGGTTTACAAACACCGGGGAGATTTAGGGCAACGATAAGTAAGGATGACATGAGACCAGTAGGCTATACTTGGTGACTGACTATATCAACATCGGGGCGATTAGGGATGACTTTGAGCGAGGTGGAGCAGCTAGTTTAACAAAGTACATCATGTGCGGAATCCTGAGCGTTCGCGGATCGCCATGTATGAATAGTGGCAACGGGGTGTGAGTTGAACTTTGTAGTTAGCTCAGTTTTGAACCAAACTTCTACCGCGGATGAACCCCTTCGCAGGCAATGTTTGTGCAGTGAGCACATGGTTGCACTAAACAAGATTTTTGGGTCATCTCATCAACTGTTTGTGTTTAGTGTGCACATGTTTGCACTAAACAAGATTGACGTTTCGAGTCGTGAACTGTTTGTTTAGTGTGCACATGTTTGCACTAAACATGATCGTCGAGTCATGTCTCAAACTGTTTGTTTAGTGTGCACATGTTTGCACTAAACATGATCGTCGAGTCATGTCTCAAACTGTTTGTTTAGTGTGCACATGTTTGCACTAAACATGATCGTCGAGTCATGTCTCAAACTGTTTGTTTAGTGTGCACATGTTTGCACTAAACATGATCGTCGAGTCATGTCTCAAACTGTTTGTTTAGTGTGCACATGTTTGCACTAAACATGATCGTCGAGTCATGTCTCAAACTGTTTGTTTAGTGTGCACATGTTTGCACTAAACATGATCGTCGAGTCATGTCTCAAACTGTTTGTTTAGTGTGCACATGTTTGCACTAAACAAGATTGGCGTGTCGAGTCGTGAACTGTATGTTTAGTGTGCACATGTTTGCACTAAAAAAGATTGGCGTGTCGAGTCGTGAGCTGTTTGTTTAGTGTGCACATGTTTGCACTAAACAAGATTGGCGTGTCGAGTCGTGAACTGTTTGTTTAGTGTGCACATGTTTGCACTAAACAAGATTGGCGTGTCGAGTCGTGAACTGTTTGTTTAGTGTGCACATGTTTGCACTAAACAAGATTGGCGTGTCGAGTCGTGAACTGTTTGTTTAGTGTGCACATGTTTGCACTAAACAAGATCGTCATGTCGGGTCATAGACTGTTTGTGTTTAGTGTGCACATGTTTGCACTAAACAAGATTACACAATGGTACAATGATCCTGGTCGTTCTCTTGCTGCATTGATTTGATCAATGAGGAATACCACGTATCGGTACAGGATAATTTATCAGGCGCTCCATTACGGAACGCTTCAAAGGTAATGTACCTCGGGAGTAATGTAGGTTAATGGTTAATGGATCTTTATGTTACGCCCCGTGCCGCAGTAGATTAGAACCAGAACCAGCTCAGGAAAGGGTTTCAAGCGCCCCGTTGCGCCCATCTACGCCCCAGAGTTAAGGTACTAAGGGAGCGAGGACGAGGATCAAGTACATGAAAATTTACCACATGCTCAATCAGCCAGACTTTAATCTTTGAATCAGCATGGCCATTCGCCAAATTGACGTGCCGCGGTTTAAAAAGTATATTTGTAAGGGAGGTGAGCAGTTTTATTTTGTGGGCAATATAATAAATAGTCGGGTGGTACATATACTAATGGAATTTTTTCGCTTTGCAGTTCCCAAGGAATGGGATACACCACATGCGGGGGGATTAACGGAATCAACCTCTCTATCATATATTAAGGGCCCGGAGATGACCTATTCTCCAAGAATTTTGTCGACGACGGGAGATCTTACGAAGCAGCTGGAAACTCTTGGCGGCAATGCTCCATTATCTGGTCCACAGGTCGAGTTCCTTATACGGTGCTGTCAGCGGATGAGCGAACCAATGGTGAATGGTTTTCAGCCGGGATTTTTATTGGGTAATTTTCACTAATTGGAAGATTATGACAAAAAAATCCACACCACTTTTCATCTTTATTTGTCATAAACTACAAACAGGTGATGGAACAGGGGTTGGAAAAACTCGCGAGATTGCTGCATTGTTCTGGGAGCTTTACGTTGGCATGAAAGTCAAAAAGGCTGTTTGGCTCTCAACTTCGTCCGAGTTATCCTACGGGGCAATCCAGGAATTGGACTTTATAGCCAAGCTTATCGGGACTCGCACCACGCTTTATGTACGTGTAAAAGGAAAAATCCTAGAGTTCCAGATTGGCAATTCAGATGATAATCATGACGAAAATGATGATGATACGGAAGAAGAAGAGGAGGAACAGGAGGAGGAGGAGGACAGTCAGGATGGGGTCGAGTTTAATGATGCTGACGGGGGTATACTATTTGCAACCTATTCCTCAATGGCCAACCCCGACATTGATGACTTTCTGGTAGACAATGATTTTGATGGACTTGTGAGTGGTCAAACTATAATCAGAATACTTGAAAGAAAAAAAAATGTAAAACAAGATTCATTTGTTCAATGCTATAGATCATACTCGACGAATGTCATTTGGCCAAAGGATACGACACTGGGAGGACAACCATGGTTAATGGTCGTCGAAGGAAAGGGTCCGTAACGGGCAGAAACGTTGCCAACATGCAAATTCGCTACCCACGGGCAAAAATTTTGTACGCATCCGCAACCGTTGGGACAGAGCCTTGTCATTTGAAGTACATGTCGAGGTTGTCGCTGTGGGGAGAGGGATGTCTCTTCAACTCAATGTCCGAGTTTAATAAAATAGTTGTCAAGTCGTGTGGAGTATCCGTCACTGAGTTTCTCATGATTTATCTCAAGTCGCGGGGCCGGTTCATTGCAAGACATTTACCACCGGTGCTGGACTGGAAGGTGATTATTCGAGACATTACAGACCAGGACAAACTACTGTACAACGACTGTGTCGAGATGGTATGGCTATTTGATATTTAATTAAAATCACTACCAGCATCTATTAGGCTTTTGTAAAATTTAAACTTTATTTTTAGTGGCAAGCCATCCTTGCCGTCATGAAGGACAACAGGCAACCAAACATGGATTCAGCATCAAAAAAACTCGCTCGCAAAAATGATGGAAGCTACTGGGGAACTCATCAGAGTTTCTTTTCTGCCTTGCTACTAAGCTTCAGTTTACCCTCATTGGAAGAAATAACTAAAGCCTACCCGCAAGAGGATTGGGCCTATATCATTACTCTTGCCTTTACGGGTCAAAAGGCCCTCTTGAGAGACTATGCATGTGTGGACTCGAAGCTACCTCCCTCTATGACGCGGACAAGATTAAATGGTGCACTTGGTCTCGTTGGGTTGCGTTTCCTACCAAGTCTCAAGGATGCACCATTCAGCCAAGATGATGATTCATCATCCTCCATTATCGCCTCACCCATCACCACCACCACCAGCACTACAGCAGCAGATACAGGAGGAGAGTTGCAATGCGCTCAAGACTTATTACACCATCATGAAACTACTACTAGTACGGGCCCTCAAACCAAGATTCCTCGCTTGGATTTCCCAGACTGCCGAAGCAGCAGCAGCAGCAGCAGCAGTAGACAGTCGTCATCGCCTGAAGAAGAAGATGAAGAAGGATCATTCGTACACGAGTCTGACCAAGGGCAGGTGGATGATCATTGTCTTGAGGCAAGAAGAAATGACCACGACTGGGAGCATGTTCTAACTATGTGTGGGGCTGACGTGCAAATTAAAAAGGGGTTCACAGTTAGTGAGGACCAAATCAGATCCCTAATCTCCATGTATCAAGCTCTGGAGGCTCGTTTGCCCACTACACCAATTGATTACCTATTTGAAATGTTTGGAGGAGAGGAAAATGTAGCCGAAATAACGGGTCGAACGAATCGAGTTGTAGATGGGGAAATTGTTAGTAGGAAAATCGATTGTATCAAACAACAAAAGAGATTCCAGAATCAAGAGTGTAATGTGATCATCCTGTCTGACAAGGGCTCAACTGGCATCAACCTCCACGCCCAGGTGACTGAAGCAAATCTCACCCCAAAGAAAAGGCTTCACATTTGTGCAGAGCTCCCATGGTCGGCAGAGAGAACTACTCAGGGATTCGGGCGGACCCATCGAAGCGGAGAGAAATATCCTCCAAGTTACAAGATCCTAACCACGAATGTTCCCGGACAGTTGCGCTTTGTCGTGAGCAACGTGGAGCGTCTGGCCAAACAAGCTGCGATATCAAGTGGAGATCGGGTTGGGGTTGACTTGGACACTTGTCTCTCCATCGATGCAAAAGTATCAAATCTGGCGTGCCGTAAGGTGATAAGTGAGTTTGTGGCACGGATAGAGCGCCACGACATGGTTGAATATGCACAGGATGCTTACGCAACAGGACTTGTGACCAAGGGGGACGACGAGAATGATGGTGGTGGTTTGGGGAAACCAACGGTCGGGAGAAACTCAAAAACCTTGGCAAAAGTATACAACCGTGTGCTTGGAATGAAGATTGACACTCAAAAGTACTTTCACGCCTTATTCACCTGCGCCGCCCAGACCGAGTTGGATCATGCAAAAGAGATTGGTCAATTTGACCATGGTTTGAAACTTGTTAGCTTCTTGTGTAAACTAAAAAGCAACCCCAAGTATGATGTAATCTACCCGCTAAGAAGTGGTCAAGTCAGCCTCTGGACCATACTTGTAGATAGGGGACTCCCATGGAATAAGTTACAACTCGTTGTTAATGACTCTCCTAGTGCTAGTGTCGACTACTACATCAAGGGAGAAAATCAAATTATTTGTGCAATAAAACACAGGAAAAACTCGACAAAGCTTCGATTGTATACTCCTTATAATGTTGAGCATCGTCTAGTTGATGCTGACCATATTCAACGATTCAATTGGAAAAAGCTGGACTGTCCCGTTGAGGCGAAAACATGGTGGAATAGGATCTTGTCAATGACTGCAAAGCTAAACACTTGCCACCACAAAATGCTTGACATCGAGTCCCCCCTTTGTTCGTCCAAATGTGAGGATGGAGTTCGATGCGCTATTCGACATGTCATTGTGGGAGATGTCATTTCCGCATGGCACGAGCTCACCACTGTCCTTAGTGCGTGTCCTCAATCCATCTTTATGACCGTCTTTAGGAAACGGGATGACGGAAAATCTGATCCCATAAACCAAGTGGGAGTATTGATTCCAACCAACGCGGTTGACGCATTGCAAGAGGCTCTGGCAAACAGGGTCCGGCATGACGAGGAGCAACCCTACCTCTCTCAAGACCCAAATGATGATGATGAGGATGAAGATGGCGACGACGAGGCGGAGGATGATGAAGCTGTCAACTTTAACCCGCAAACGTCAGAATCCGATTACTCGACCAGTGAATCCGCTAGTGGGGATGATGATGATGACGGGTCAGATTGCGACGAAACAATTGACGATGAAACAATGTCCATTAATTCAGATGAGGATACAGACTAGAGAATGTTCTTGTAACTCTTGATGAAAGTCTAATTTTTAGGTTTATTATTATTATTATTGTTATTATTATTACCAATTGCCTAAAGATTGATTTGTTGAATTCATTAGATTGGCCAGTTTGTAAATTTTTATTGATTCTGGTCTGTATAGTCTGCCCCTTTCAATTCATTTAATAAAAACGAGCAGTTAATCATTACACGATTTAATGTTTTTTAATTAATTCTCAACACATTTTAAGACTTCTCATTCAAATTTTTCACAGTTCAACCATATAATTAATTATTCTAATAAAGGCTGGAAATGTCTCTTGGTAATGGAAGTCAAAGTGATTTTCCGGAACGGAAGTGAAAATGGAGAAAGTAAAGTTTTGAACGGCGTTCAAAAATATTAATTTAAAACCAAATTATTTTTTCACTTATAACCACACAAGATAATCTCGATCAGACAACCACTCACACATAATCACCATCACACCACACATAGATAATCACCGTCTGGCAACCACACCCAGATAATCACTATCTCACAACCCCTAGATAATCACCCAAGATATCAACATCGACACTATTCTACAGTGCAGTGCAAACATGTGCACACTAAACAAACAGTTCAAGACTCGCACTTCAATCTTGTTTAGTGCAAACATGTGCACACTAAACAAACAGTTCAAGACTCGACACTTCAATCTTGTTTAGTGCAAACATGTGCACACTAAACAAACAGTTCAAGACTCGCACTTCAATCTTGTTTAGTGCAAACATGTGCACACTAAACAAACAGTTCAAGACTCGACACTTCAATCTTGTTTAGTGCAAACATGTGCACACTAAACAAACAGTTCAAGACTCGCACTTCAATCTTGTTTAGTGCAAACATGTGCACACTAAACAAACAGTTCAAGACTCGACACTTCAATCTTGTTTAGTGCAAACATGTGCACACTAAACAAACAGTTCAAGACTCGACACTTCAATCTTGTTTAGTGCAAACATGTGCACACTAAACAAACAGTTTATGACATGACATGTCGATCTCGTTTAGTGCAAACAAGGGCACAATGCACATACTGTGCATGTGCATGTGCAATACATTGGGACGTGGGATTCATTTCACCCCGAGATGTATTTTGTTTGCATCCCCCAATGTCGCCCACGTCGCCCCGGGGTTGATATATACCCAGACCAAGTACCCACAATTTACCACGAGATGCATTTAATTCATTCCGAACGCGAACTACGAATTGTTTTTACTACTCTTTGTTCAACAATGAAGTCTATACCTTCAACTTCTGCATCTCGGATGCGCAAGTACAGAGCATCGCTATCGGTTGAAAATAGGGAAAAACAAAGAGCAGCAGACCGACTGCGAAAATCCCGTAAAAAAGAAGAGGCAAATCGTAAGGTGATTCCTGCAGCTAGCCAATTGGATATTGGCAATAGTAAAGAAGTGTTGAAATATTTTGTTTATAGCTTTCATTATGCAATTAATTATAGTAGCGTAGTGTACATTGATTACAGATATCGAGATGGTAGCTGCCCAGGAAACTTCTACTTCGGATATTGAAATCATCTCTGCTGACGAAAAAACTTCTAATTGTACGAGATCAACAATTTCATCCTGTTATTAATTAATTAATATTACATTCATTGTGTTTATTTACTTGAAGACATGGAGGTTGCTCAACAAAACCGAGCTGCAGAACAGACTGAAGAGGAAGAAGCTGCAAGAAAGACAAAAATTGCTGACCGGCCGAGACAGGATCGAGTAAGTCAAGAGTATGCTGACCCATCATCCCTGGACGAGATTTCAATTGCTGAGCATTACTGTGGTAAAGTGAATTTAATGTGTACCTCCTGCAGCTCCCAAAGTTAGAGATTGTCGACAAGGTGTTTACAAGAAGTGTTGTTAATAATAAAAGCATTGGTTTAAATGTTTATTCTTTGTTCATTTTATAAAGGTTTGATGAATTAATTCAATCAATAAATAAAAGTTTCTTGTGATTTTCGAACTGAAAACGCATTCATACATTATATTATTCAAAACTCCGCACAAATGGGGATTTTGTGAGATTTTTTCAATTTTGTAATTTGCCGCTAAAGCATCAATTCTAAATTTCTTTCACTTCCGTTGACTTTAAAGGGTGTCAGTTAATAAATCTCTTCAAAATTTTTCATTGGTGGAATTTTAAAAATCAACTCTCGCCCAGCGGGAGACGGGCTTATATGCTAGTCTCTTATATTGACAACACAAACCTATTCCACTTGATAATTTTTTTATAATCAAAACCTCTAAAGTGATTAAGTTTAAACTTTTCCGTCATTCCCTACACCAGTATTATAATGCACTAGCGTATAAGCCCGTCTTCACCGGGCGAGAATTTTTCCACACAATTTATTTTTTTTATTTGAACCTCTGGCGTCGATGGAAATGAAATTAATTTGCGACGCATGGAAAATTTATGATCTATATTCTATATCTATATTATAAGCTGGAAATGTCTGTCCAAGGAATTCGTCCTCGACGAAAGTGAAAGTGGTGAAAGTAAAGTTTCGAATGGCGCGAAAATTCAAAACTTTTTAATTTGAGGCAAACTTTCACTTACAACCGCTCCCAAACAACCACACAAGATAACCTCGATCAGACAACCACTCCCATATAATCAACATCAGACAACCCCCAGATAAGCATCCATGATAACCACTCTCAGATAACAGCCAGTGCAGTGCATACCACTGCACTAACAGTTCCGTGCAGTGTGCACATGTTTGTGGTGTCATATCATAAACTGTTTGTTTAGTGTGCACATGTTTGCACTAAACAAGATTTTGGTGTCATATAAACTGTATTTGTTTAGTGTGCACATGTTTGCACTAAACAAGATCGAAAGGGGTTATCGGGGTGTGGCGGCCTGGTAGCGGTTATGTTGTGAGTAATTATCTGATTTTGGTTATCTTGGGGGCTATCTGATGATGCTTATCTGGTGGTGGTTGTCAGGGTGTGGCTGCCTCGCGGTGGTTATCTGGGAGTAGTTATTTAATGGATTGTCGTTTGGGTGTGGTTGCCAATGGCAGACTAGGCTGGCAGAGATGGCAGATCCAAGTGGGGTGCCAGATAAACTGCCAGTGGCACTACTATTGCCACTGGCAGACTGGGATGGTAGAGGTGACAGAGCCAAGTGGGTGACATTTAATTGTCCACTTTAACTTGTGTTGCAAATTGCTTTCACTTCCGTTCGCGTCAAATTGTTTTTTTAAAATAAATATATCCAAAATATTTAACTGGTGAAATTTTGATAATCTAATCATCTCTCGCCCGGCGGGAGACGGACTTGTACGCTAGTTAAAAAATAAACTAACTATACACTTTCTTATTATTATATTTGTACAGGGTAATAATAAAATTCTGTATGAAATGCTTGAAAATCTTTATTTGAACGGTTTATTGTTTCGATATCGTATCAATGCAGCAAAAAAATAACAAGAGGGAATAATAGTCAAGAACCTAACCAGCACCGAATTATATACAACATTTTTTTTGTAAGCCAACCTCTCCTTCTTGGTGGCCCTTGTTGGCAGAGAAGTACAGTTAGTTATTCTTTCCCATAGTAATCTTCATTAATTCGAATCTCGTCCCACGCGTTCAAAGATTGGGTTTCTGGTTAATCATCTGCATCTTTCTTACGATTCGAACGAACTCGTCTATGCCGTTCAGCATCCTTAGCCCTTCTTACTGTCTTTTCTTGTTCAGTCTCTGCTGCACGAGTTTGTTGTGCCCTTATCCGTTCCAACCTACGCCTTTGCTCTATTGCAATTGCCGACGCTCTAGCCCTGTGGATCCTGGACCGCTCGGTTGACGACAACGGCGTTAGAGTGCACTCCGCAACCTCCATCTCGGTAACTACGAATCAAGGCAATTAATATAAAATTAACGAAAAAGAGTAACCCATGATCCGCAGTACCATTTGAATGTTGTTGGTAGTTTGCTATAAATTCTGACATTTTAGGTACTTGGGCATCGACATTGTTGATTTCTGTAATCAAGAAAATTAAATTAGCTTGTGTAATCTCTAAAGAAAAGATTTTAAAGTTTTTTATTTATAAAAAAATATAATACCCTGGTCAATAGCATTCAATTCGTTAATTCTTGTATCCGCCTGCTGTCTTTTGGATTCACTTCTTTTACGGGCTTTTCGAATTCGATCCGCCGCTCTTCGTTTTTCAATGTCTTCAATGGACAGTGATGCTCTGTGCTTCCTCACCCGAGATGTCGAAGTTGAAGGGATAGATTCCATGGTAGAACTAAGAGTAATATAAAAAAAAACAAGAAATTCAGCTGAAATTCAGCGTTAATAAAGCTGTGCGATCCGAGTTATACAACGATATATAAAACGATTTTAAATGTCCTCATGGCGAATCGTGTGTACTTTGTCTCGGGATATATGAACCCCGGGCGAGGCGGGGCGATGTTGGGCGACGTGGGCTGATGTGATACAGGTTTGAGTCAGTGATGATGTGACACACTTGTTGACCTTGTGCAGTACACACAGCACACTGGTGCCAGTGATGACATGTGCATACGAATGTGAAGACGTTTGTCGTTCGTTAATTAACGACTCAAATTTATACCTTACACGTTGTTTGGCAGTAGTTCAGGGTCATGTATTTAAATTTTTCACGTTTTAATAATCTGTCGTGAATATTAAACTCTTTGCCAATTAAAAATTGTGATACCTGCTTTTGTTTCACCACATCACTCAGCAAGAGGACCTTTTCAGGGGAACATCACAGGACCATTATTTGAATGATAATAATACTACTGACCAATCTCAGTAGGAACAAAATTACTTAGAGGTATGCAATGAGTACTTCAAATTTATCAGTTGTATAGATTGCCTGCTCATAATTTGAGGCAAATGCATTAGGATAAGACTCGACGACATCAACATGAAAGGAGTTTGAGACATTGTCTGATAAAAGACTGGATTTTGCAGATTTATTTATTTTATTCAAATATTCAAATGCTACTTGATCAATTCATGGTTAGATTAGGCTACTGTGACACCTTCAAATTAGAACGTAATAAACTTTACTTGCAAACATTACTATATATCCCATTCGTTGGGTCTGGAGAAAAATGCTCAATTCGAATACATGCAAGTATGGATCGGAACAGCACTACGTAGTCAAATGCATACAAATTAATTCAAATGAACACTCTACCGACGACAAATTTAACTACAACCATCAGTAGTAAATATAATTTCAAGCCGAATGAAAATCCTCCCATTAATGATGAGCTCGCTCATGAGTTTACAATCCTTATTTTTTAAACAAATACGATTGTAAGCAATCCTATATATATCGAATACAGAGCAACAAATAAAACTAGTATTGTTAGGCTAATGTAATAATGACAACTATTACAACGAAATAAATAAATAAGATGATGACGCTGACCAGTGTTGAACGTCAAAACCAGTTTGTTCATTCCCTCCGGAGGTAGATTTTTGCGTTGGTAAATATTTTGCCAAGTTTATCCATCCAGGTCGACGTTTTTTCTTCTTCATTTCCGTTTGTGTACACTTCCCGCTCCTCTCTATACTGTTCGACATCAACTATAATTTGTAAACAAAAAATATTCAAGTTTTGTACTATCCATGCATATATCCATTAATTATAATAACAAATTACCAAAAGGAGGTATGGTCATTATTGAAATAGGGACTTCCAGGATATTGAGGGTAGGGCAGGTTTGATTTCCACTGGGGTTAAAGAATATATGGATGGCCAATTCTAAATTATGCGTCGCCTTGATTCGAAGAGTGGTTAGGGTGGAAAATTTTTCTGCATAGTTCACTCCTAATTCCACTGGACCTTCAACAACAAAAGTTGGGACCACTTCTGCCATGTTTACTTCAAGCTCCTTCAACACTGGACAAGATGGGATAGGCCTAATAATGCGTTGGTCTTCGTCAAAGTATTCGTATACAACCAATGATTCAAGTGTTTGGGCATTTTTGGTGATGAGTTCGTACGAGTCACAATGATTTACTGCTAATCTGGTGAAATTCTGTGGAAACTCCTTCAAAAACCGGTTACCAGAATCCAAATCAAATGCAGTCAGATTTGGGAGAAGCTGATTTCTGGATCCATCTGAATTCTTAAGAGCTTCCAGGACACTACATTTATCGGAAAACCGTGATCCCAAATCTCCAACCTTGATTTCTTTGATTTGAGGAGAACCGATAAAGATTGACCTCAGAAACCTTTCTCCAATGTCCATATCTACCTGGCTGTCGAGTAGTTTAGGGATACACAATTTTGTCAATTTAGGAAATCCAATGTCGGTGTCGAGAAAAAACAAGCCTTTGACGGTACGCTTTCCTTCCCCAATCGAATTAAAGATTAGATGTATTTCTTCCAAGTCTGGTGAAAACTTTTTCAAAATAATCTTGACAAACTCCATGTCTTATGGCACTTTGATCGCAAAATCGAGATAGAGTCGTCTTGGTTTGAGAAATGAATTTTTGAGCGAATTACAAACTTGATTAAAGTAGGGTCCTACAACATGGCGTCCATATATTTCAAAGTCTGCATCCCAGATCAGCTTGACGTGCACGGTTTGGATATTGGCCAGCC
Organism: Folsomia candida; assembly: GCF_002217175.1. Classification (NCBI taxonomy): domain Eukaryota; kingdom Metazoa; phylum Arthropoda; class Collembola; order Entomobryomorpha; family Isotomidae; genus Folsomia; species Folsomia candida. The sequence goes on along the minus strand of NW_019091197.1, from coordinate 10,371,535 downwards.
GATGAAATTCTTCTTCTAATCTTGCCAGCCTCATCAATGTGATCTCGTTTTTGCCACACCGAATATTCAACCTGAGGGCTGCTCTTCTTGTCAATTCCAAAGTTGATACGTGGTTCCAAACCTTGTCCACTGTTCGCAATGATTTAATGTCTGATATTGTTAGATATTTGCAGATTTCTCTCATTACCTGTTGGTTAAATATAAATTGTTACTTGCATTATAGTAAATCACACCAATTTCAACAAAGTTGCCTCACCAGTTGATCAATTTTTATTAGGCCTGGCAGACTGCAATATAATAAAGATCAAAAAGTAAAATCAATGTGGTGAATCACAATCGAAAACATTGATAAACAATGTCTTACGCAGAAGGAGGTGAGGGATCGGGTGACTTTGGCTCTTGCAAAATTACTTTAGTCTCTTTCCAGTTGACAGGTGGGGTTGCAGTGGAAGCAGCCTGGAATCAACCAGTCTTTAAAAGTTGTACCTATTAAATCTTAATTTTTGCCGTATCTTCTTTTTAAATAATTTTTAAATATTTTTTTTCAAATAATTTTTTTTCAACACGTTATCTTCTTGATGACATTTAAAACTTGTTAAAAACAACTTTCAAGCGACTAAAAATCATTCATTCTAAACCTCTAAAAAAATACGCGAGTCTGATAATTATTTATTCCCAAATAAAACACATTCGTTATTTTTCTTTGGATTAAATTTTATTTTTACCTGTTTGTGAGACATGATGACGGTGGATTTAATCGTAATGTTGTAATGTAAGCCTTTAACCAAACTAAAAAAAATGTAGCCAAACGGTAAAACGGAAATGTGTTATCCAAAATCAATGATCACGACGGGTGAGCGCCTTTCAGCTGACAACCTCAGTATAATGGTTTTAGCACAATGTGAAATGTTAAAAATTTTTTGACTTTGTAATCAATCACCCAGTCCTGTGAATGGAAATTTCGTCGTCCAGTGATGAGTGAATATGAATTCAAAGTATTCAGTGATGTTTGACGTTAATTCCCGATGGATGTGAGGTTGGTATATAAACAACAAGGCGTAGTTGAGCGCCACGGAGGGCTTTGGGGTGATTGCATGGAATATGAAATAAACTAGGGGAAGAGGAACGACTCATGCAATGTATTTGAGTGAAGCTTATGGAAGAGCTCAGCAGCCAACCAGCGGAGCTTAATATTATTTTGTTCTTCCTGCAAATGGGCGGCTTTAACAGATCGGCCAAATAACTGTGTGCAGTTTCAGCATGAGAAAAAGCTGATGCAATTCAATCACCACCACATGGTTTCCTTTGCGTGGCAAAGAAAAATACAGTTCCAGTCCGATCGATTTTTAGCCAGCTTAAATTTCTTCAATTAATTATTTAAAAAAGTTACTTGCAATTAAACAGTGTACCCCTCGGCAGTACATGGTAAGTACACATATCTATTTGCACATTAAATTATATAATACACATGCACACGTACTGTAAACATTACTTGAGCAATTTTTTTTTAAATTAAGACATTAAATACATTGGGTTAATATTTTCCAGCCTCCACGTGTCCCTGCCTTCAAATGAAGTGACCCAGCCGTGGGGGTCACCACCACCAAGGACACTGAAAATAACCTGTTGTAAATATCCAAGGTGTGCTAAAACAAAACATAAAAATCCGGAAGCTCAGTTTTATCAATTTCCATCCCAGCCAGACAGGTCAGGCGTGTTAATAAATTAAATGGAAAATAATTTTGGCATTCTAATAAAGAATATTAAGTTGCAATATTTTCTATCGCTTCGATTCAAGAAGTGGTGTGAGTATTTGGATCTCGATTGTCAAAATGTTCCCCCCGTCTCCATGATTTGCGACCTACATTTTAAGGATGATCAGTTTAACAATTCTAAGAAGACTAAAACCATCCGCCCTTCCATCAAGATTTTTTGTGTCGCAGGAGCAATTATTAACAGTTTCTACACCCAGTGAAATTATCCGACCTAGTCCCAGTATTAAATTCATCCCTATTTTACCAAAAGAAGTAACATCAATTGCCGTGTCACCGCCGTCGTTGGACGTGTCGCAGCCGGAAATTAGTGGAAGCTTCGAGTCGCCTTGCTCCCCATCGTCATCCGTATCTAGTCCTCGACCTCAATCCAACATTTCGTCACCTGAAACCAGTCCAAGTTCAACCACGGACAACAAAAAAAGGATTCGCCAACTGCAACAGAAACTTCGTCCATCGAGGGTAAAAGTTCAGCCAGAAAGGATTATGGAAAGTCTGAATGAAGTTATGAATGATGCATACAGGACCAGTAGTATTAACGGGCAAAGGCGCCCCACAGGATTGATTTGGAAGTAGCCCAAAACTATTTTTATTGAATTTAACTGCAAATCCAGACATTCCTTGTATTGCTCGGTTTGTGAATGTCATGTCCATATATATTTTACTATTTCTGAAATAAACGTACGAAATGAGTGAAAATCTTTTTCTTTTTACAATCTCCAGATATGTATAAAATTAATTATATTTAAAGTATCTGCGACTAAATGTCCCACTAATCTCGAGTCATTTCGGTTAAACTGCTGGCAGCAAGCGGGTCGCTTTTGCACAATCAAATTGATGTTTCTCAGAGCTACATATTGCACCTAAAAATAATTCGAGAAGAATAATTAATATGTTGATATGTCTTTGTTTGTAATACAACTCAATTCTTTCATAAATGGCCCAAATGATTACCTCTGGTTCTGAAGACAACAATATACCAAACAACATTAATTCTTTAAGAAACTTTTCCAACCATGCACGTTGTGGCGACGGTGATGACGACGATAAGCCACGTTCCGGCGGCCGTGGCACGTCTTGCGACGGCGGAGACACGCCGGGTGTGACCAAACGGGAAGGTTTGACCTCTTGCATTCAGACGTCTTTATGTGTCTCAGTATTTCCAATTAATTAATTCAGCAAGAACGCAATTCCAATAGCATTTTATGCATTTGTCATGTTGATAGTAATTACAAAAACCACTAGGGTAATTATTTTTACAAATTTAATTGTAGTGAGAAATGTAAACACAAATTTTATGCAAGAGAGCAAGCATATGGTGAACTGATTTGGAGCGGAGGAGTACATAAAGCATGGTGGTGGCTGGCTGCCAAAAAACTGAAGCAAAGTGGTGACGGTGGTGGAAAAAGAGGCTGGACAAAATAAAATTAGACGAATATTACCGGCTCTCGTGTCTCTCAATGCGGCTTCACCGCCCAAGTTACTACAGTTCTTCCTTTAGAATCTCATTTTCCCTGGTTGCGGGGGACGGAGGAGAGTTCGCATAGGGAGCTGAGGAGCAGGCCGGCCACCTTGTCCTCCTTGCTCTCCTCGTGCAGCAGGGCGGAGCGGACGAGGAAGGTGATGGCTTCCGAGCCCCACTCCCGCATTCGGATGTGCGGGTGACGACACACTTCCAGGAGGTGGTTCGTCAAAGGCCGCCAGTAGATTTCTACCCGGTCCAGGTTCACCAGACCGATTTCCAACAGCTTGGCCACTGCGAAGAGGGAAGGTTCCTGGAAAGAGGGGAGTTAATTTCGGATTATTGCACGATTTTCGGGAAGGGTTGGGATTTTAAGGAGTGAAATTTGTCCGAAAAACAAATTAAAATAACCTGATTTTCTCGGATTTTGACTTTACTTTATCTCAACTCGGGAAAGTTGAGATAAAATTATTTAATAAATGATATGTAATTGCTGATTTAATTTGAAATTTTGACAAATTTCTGACCCGATTGGAATAAGCGATTTCCATAGTTTCCTGGCTCAGATTGGTGAGGGCGTTGATGACGTGGTGGAGGGAGACGTCATCGAGTACGACGGAGGTCTCGATGAGACGCATGACGCCGCCGGACAGACAGCTGACAAAGTCGACGACGACGCCCATGACGCCGACCCCCCCCCCCGGCGGAACTGGACCGAGAGCCGGGTCCTCCCAAGAGGGCCGACGACCCGTTCAATTTCGACGTCTGCGCAGACTTCATGACGCCCTTCGTGGAGGACGCGATGCTGAGCTCGGAAACGCCCGCCGTGATCCCGGACGTCATCTGCGGACCAGTCGAACCCCATCCGGTCGAACCCCATTGACCTTTCTTGCCGACACTGCCACGGGCTTGGGCTACTCGGAAGGAGCCATGTTGGGAAGTACGATCGGACTTTTAACCGTTTTCGGAAATGTAAAGAAATTTAATCCGTTAAATTAGGAAATTAAGTATTAATTATTATTATTCAACTTTTATTTGTGATTTCGTTTTGCAGATAATTTTGGGGTATTTGGGGGACAAGAAGTGGGCAAATTCCGTGACGATTTATGGCTTGTGTATTTCCATTTGTGGCATCGTGACTGGCCTGATGCCCTGCCTCTTTGGAAAGTTGTTCAGCATGGGGCTCACCTACTACTTCCTCGTCTTGCTCTGCGGAGTCTTTGGCTTGATGATTGCGGCAAATTACTCACTCACACCCGTCATCCTTCTTCAAGTAACGAGAGAAAAATCATAGCCAGACGTAATTAATTAGTGAAAGTGAATGATAACTAATAATTACCTGCTTAACGTTTAGGTCGTCAGTTTGGAAAAGTTTACCCCCGCGTACGGTCTCCTCCTACTCGTGCAAGGGATCGGAAACTGATCGGACCACCCATCGCTGGTATTTTACATTCATTTCTGCATAAATTTGACTAGAATTTGTGACTGGAGCTTACCCCTTATTTCTCCGTTAAGGCCTCCTGTACGACTACACGGGAAAGTACGCCTGGTCATTTTGGATCGCTGGGGGTGGAATCTTCATCTCCAACTTTTTCATTCCCCGCCCTAATCTATCAACGCCATCAAGCCCGGTACGAAGAGTCGACTTGGGACATTTCCGCCAGTCGCAGCAGTGGACGCAGCAGCAGCAGCAGTTGTGAAGAAGGACGGGTTCAGATCATGGCGATCGTGATCGTGGTCTCTGACGCCACCACACCCGCCGCACGGACATTCATCCTGCAGTACAAGGAGGCAGGAGCAGGTGTGATAAATAATGGCACGGCAGAGACGAAGATAAGCAATAACAATTCGTCGTGATAAGGTAGAGCCAAATATTTGATAATTTGTACTAATCGTACGTACGTATATGTAAAAGGAGTGACATGAAATAAAATTCAATATCGTCGAGATTTATGTGACATTGTTAAATTGTGTGCTTATCATTAGAAAAATAATCAATAAGAAACTGCTTTCTCTTGAATCGAATGCATATTTATTAGTCGCATCAAGATGATAAGCTAGATGGGTTATCTTTTATATGGAGAAAGTGAGTGGGTAGCGAGTGAGTGAGTCTCAACCTGCCTCTCGCCACCCGCCTGACTTTGACTACAACACGAGGACAAAGTTTCTCCTCTATTGTCGTCAACTAAAAGTGAAAAGTGAAAATTGCCATCTGGATTTTTCAGTCATCATTAATTTAATTTACTTGGCGTGATTATCCATTTCTAAACGAAAGCAACGTCGTCCTGAGTGAGGGCCGAGCCACACCACCCACCAATCACCAAAGTTGGAAAAGACCAAGACCAGGTAAGAAAGTTGATTTTGGTATATTGTTTGGTTTTGTTTGTCATATTTATTGTTAAAATCTTAGCGTAAATATTCGGTCTTGCGGTGATACAAAGCCATCAATTCCTGTAACAATGATGAGGCTTTTAAATAAATATATTTTTTAAAAGATATGCCCAGAGGTCTTATTTTTCACTTTTAGCAGCGCCTTATCTAAGCAAACTTTTTCTAAATTATTTTGCAGTCCTTCTTTCACCGTTTTGAGGATGACTTCAAGCCGTGGAGCGATGACCTCACCTACGCCCTGCTCCACACAAGAATTATGTCTCTACTGCGATGCCCTGTGCACCTCGGCGTCCTCCGCACACTCGCCCAGCATCAAGCACGCGACGATGAAAATATTCGGAGATCTTCACGTCTCCGCCACAGACTTTCGCTACGTCGAGAACGTAGGAGGACTCACCTTTTGCGACCGGTGTGCCCTGGTTGTGCGGGAGGTGAGCGGACTAATCCAACAGGTAAGTGTGCAGTTAATTAATTAATTAAGCATCAACTGCTGAGGAGATGCTGACTATTATTTTTCAATGTTGGGATAGATTAAAAAATCTAAAATTCTGCTCCAGTCGAAGGTCGAGCTTTTGGGTAGTTTTGTCCGTGATGGAGCGAGTGACAGTTTGACGAAAAAGTCACTGCCAGTTTCGAGCAGCAGTCGCACCGCGGCGAAGAGGAATGTCGTCTGGGAGAAGTTTAGGGAACCCGTCATTCGGAGTAAGAAGGCCATCAGATAACTAATTGTCTAGTTTTTTTTCTTGTGAAAATGCTCATGCAAGTTTTACTAAAAATCTGCCACGTCTTCTCTTCCAGGATACAACTTGGGTCTTCTCCCCAATTTCTGTGTGCATATAAAATTGGAAAATTACGACCACCTCCTTCCCCCCGGATGTGGCCGTACCGGACGGTTGAAACGATGTCGAAACGTGTCTCGGAGTCAAAATTTAACGCTTCCGATGAGCAAGAGACCTCGTCGAGAGTTGTCTGCTACTACTGGGAAAGTGACATCGTTGCCGAAGAAGAGGCGTCCGAGGATAAGACGAAAAGGGCGAGAAAACCACTGACTGTGAAGTCCAAGAAGGGCGCAAAAGCCGCCAGTCCGCCCTCATCACCCAAGAAGGTGTCACTCTGGAAGATTAAATCAAAGGCTGCCATCGCACCGCTACCCGCCAAACGGAAGGCCGTCAAAAGGAAGCAAGCCGTGGTGGTCGAGCCGAAAGGAGCTGCTAGTAATGCCAAAAAGGATAAATTAACGCGTAAGAAATATTTTATTGTTTTTGAGAGAGGTAAAACAGCTTACAAATATAGATGACAATTTTTGTGGGAAATATTTAGTACAAATTTTGAAAATGTTTCAAAACTAATATTGAATTGGATTCCAGAGTTATCCGTGCAACCGGTGGTCTTGATTGATAGAGTAAAAGTAGAAGACCAAATGAAGAAGAAGAAGCAGCCCTCCTCGAAAAAGTCTACCCCTGGAGGAGCATCTTTGAAAAAACAGTCTCCCAAGAAGAAGAACGATTCTTCATCGCCAGCCGCGAAGGTTGATATGAAGGTCAAGCCCCGGAATTGGTTGTCGGAATACGTCCCTACGCAAAGGACGGCTGGAGAGAAAAAGTTGAGCTACATGAACCAGTGCGACGACGACGACGAAGCGGAGGGAGCTACCAGTTCGTCTGTTTCTTCTTCTTCCTTGGAAACGCTCTTCACCCCTGTATTCTGGAAGAAAGTTCAAGTGAAGAAGCAGCCGAATTTGGAACCAAATTCTCCAGTCAAGGTGCCTATATTTTATTTTTTACTCGAAGCCGAATTTTAATTTCCTTTGATTCATCTATTTATTATGAGCTATATAAATATTTATGCACATTTATGTTGAAAAGATGGGATCAGAGAAGGATTCCACGGGTCACAAGAGATCTTTCCTCGCCATGACGGACGACGACGATGACGATGAAGATGATGATGATGACCTCATTGCCGTGGATGATGTCAAACCACTCGAGGATGAGGAAGACGAGGTGCAGGAATGTGAGGGTTCAGAATATGAAGATGACCTCATCAGCCGGGGACCGCGGGTAGAAGAAGATGAACACAATTTCGGTGGGTGCTAGAAATTTTGTGCCAAGTTTCCCCTAAAAAATTGTCCACATTTTACTCAAATTTTCCTCTACAGCGCAACTAATGGATGGTGTGCAAAGCTGGATTGATTTAATTCCCCCCACTTCAGAGCCGGAAAAGCTCTACACTTTGCTGCAGGACGTTTCCGATGAGATTTCTCCGATCCCTTACGACATTGGGATCATCCATTTGAAACCTCCCGTTCGTCTCGATGCCGTCATCCCGTCTAATCTTGTTGCTGCATTGACAAACGCCGTCAAAATCAAACCAAAAGATGACGACGATGATGACGACGACGTGCAGATAATCACTTATCGTACTAATCAGTCCTCACCGGCGGCGGCGACGGCAACGGCGACTAATCCTAATAAGGAATAGGTGGTGCTATGCGTGTCATAATGGGTCCCGAAATTTCTATTTTTAATTAAATCTTATTCATGAAATCTCAGCCAAACTACTGAACAAATGAGGGAACAATGAAACCAAAAATAGATTAGTCACTCAGTTCCAACCATTCCAGAAGAAGTTTAGGGTTAACCCTATTCGTTAATTATTATTATTAATTAATTAATTATAACTATTCCTATTAGTTAATGAATTTGTTGCATACGCGAGTTTTTCCACGAGTGGAAAATTAAGAGAGAAGGTTCCAATTTGTTAAAATTTTTCAGTAATTTCTTCATCCCCGGCCTGTGTAGTATTTACATACAAAGAGAGAATTAATCATGGTCAAATACTGAAATTCTTGTCAATCGGTATAAGTTGTAATACTAAATGTTAATTTGTAAGTAGGTTAATTAATTAAATTTATCCTTTATATAAATGGTGATGGGTTTTTTTTGAATCTTACTCTTGATTTCTTATTGTTTCTGTACAAAAAACTAATATAAATGTGATCATTTATAAAAGTCTAAAAATTTGTTATAAGTGCGTATGAAATTTAATTATTACTTAAGCTTGCGAGACAATATTAATGATCTGAAATGCTGCATAAATTTCACCAATGTTTCTATCCATCTAAATGCGGGGAGGATGGCGGCGAAGGTGGCGACTTGGGCGCAGGTTTTGGTGAGCAGGAGGTGCGCAATGTAGCCGGGGTCGGGAAAGGAGGGGAGGATGGCGCGGAAGAGGGATTTTTCCCCAGCCGTCCAGACCACCTCCTCCGCCACCTCGGGGGGAGGAGGAAATTCGGACTTTATTAGGAAACAGGCCGGGTTTTGGCAGAAGAATGGAGCAGGAGTGGTCGAGGACTGAGGTCGACGAGTGTTGAGGTCAATGTGGTCGTCACCATCTGGAAAATTTTGAGAAAAGATGCTATGAAAAGATGAGACGAGAACTGAGATTGGGCACCAGAGTGGGAATTTGAGACGAACTGTGCAACCTGGGAAATTGAGACAGTTTAAGGATCTGAGGAAAGTTGAGAAACTTGAGACTTTTTGGAATTTGCCACAAATTACAATTTTTGCAAAGAATAGTTTGAGAAATTTGTAATTCTTTTTCTCGAGTGTGCCAAATACTTTTACTCATTGTAAGACAATTGTTTATGTATCATAGGAAATTGAGACACTTTTAAGGATCTGGAAAAAGTTGAAACTTTTAGGACTTTGAGACGCGTAAAAGTGATGTGAAAGATTTTGGATAAAGTTCACATCCACAAAATAAGTTGTAAATGTAACTTTGTTTAAACAATGCAACCAGATTTTCAGTGTGGGTGTGGACCACTTACTGTGCCCTCTGGGATCGTACTGGTAGCACCGCCGGCAGAACAAGTACTGAAAGGCGTGCATGGACGCCTCTCGCGGCAATCCTTCGCATGTGGACCATCAATGTTCGGAATCGCGTAGGTTGCAGGGTCCTGTTCGCCCCGTGCTGGTGGAGGTGACCCCATATTTCTCGCTGCTACAATATTTTTCGCCAGGATGGATTTGTACCGGGCAGCGAGGTCTGGTCCCGTCCCATTTCCGGGCAGCGTGGCAGCGATCGAGGTGAAAATGAGGGGACTCGGTTGCGACGAGTTTGTGTCAAATTTGGGGATTTGTTCCAACTCTTGGACCAAAAGGAGGAGGATGTGGTCGTCGAGGCGAGAGGGCGTGGATGGAGGCGCAGAAGACGTCGAAACGGTCGTGGGGAGTGGCGGAGATACAAGACTCGCCGTCGTCGTGGATCGATTCGTCAAATCGTGCAAATTCCCCTGCAAAATTATCACGTTACAAAGTTCTACAAAATTTGGAGGAGATTTTCATAAGGTTATCTAAAATTTAATATTCGTGTTCCCTAAATTGGGGTAATTTTTTTTAAACTTTCCAGAAACGGAACTGTTTGCGTAATTTAATAAAAACTAGCGTATAAGCCCGTCTCCCGCCGGGCAAGCGTTTAACCACGCAATGAATTTTTTATTCTGAAACGCTCTGATGTTGACGGAAGTGAAATAAATTTACAGCACTTCGAAAATTAAAGATTAAAAAGAAATCTTCAAACAAATTTTCATGCTATGCTGTTTATGCGGGGCAATAAAGAATGCGTCACAATATTATGTATGAATTTTGAAAATTGAAATTCGTAAATTGTCCGGTTTATTGTTTGAGTAAATTCATTAAAACAGTACAGAAATTGAATAATAACTAGATATCTAACCTAACACCTCCTTATAAACAACATTTCTGGTAAATACTTTGTCAACACCTCTAACTAACTTCCCTTGTTTTACGCCATCCACAATTACAACCTTCACGTCACAGGAACGACGAACTCTTGAAAAAGCGACGTAAAGTTGGCCATGGCTAAAAACGGGTTCGGGTAAATAAATTCCAACCAAATCCATTGTCTGGCCTTGAGACTTGTTGATGGTCACAGCAAATGCAAGATTCACAGGAAATTGCCGCCGTCGGAGGACAAACGGTATTTCAGGGTTTATAGGGGCTAGTTGAATCCTTGGGATAAATACTGAATGGCCGGCGGCAGAACCAGTTAAGACTTGGGCAGTGATTAAGTTCACTTGCAGTTTTGTTACAATGAGGCGAGTGCCATTGCATAGCCCACGCTTGGTGTTTAGATTCCTCAATAACATGATTACAGCACCAACTTTGAGTCGTAAGATATGAGGTGGCGAAGGGTGGAGGCCATTCAAAAATTCCGTCGGATAAAAAACCGCGACTTGTTCTGTCCCATCTTCAATGGAGTCCACACTTAGATATGACGCTTCCTCGCCTTCTAGGATATCCAAAACTTCCCGATTGATCTTATGGGCATCCTCATTTTTGGGACACAGTATTGCACGGTTGGGCACATTCATGACGTCCTCAAAAGTCCCTAGTTTTTCACCAAAGATTTCTTGGACGATGGACTTGTCAGCAATCATTGCCAGAGGAATTTCCACAAAATCGTCGGGAAGATTGTCCGAGTTGAGTAGCTCGCCATTTCCCAACTTCAGCAGCCATTCGCTATATTCGAGGTCAACGGACCTAACATTCTGGACCAAGGTCAGCTTAGCAAATTTATCCCAGTAATTGCTGAATTTAATGGAACTTTCGACAATTGCTGATCTTGATCCTTTGAGCACCACTGGAAGTGTTTGTCGAAAATCGCCACCAAGCAGCAAGACTTTTCCACCGAAAGGAATATCCTTCGTCGTGATTTCTTTAAGAAGGCGATCTATAGATGATAATGCGTGCCTGGGAGCCATGGTCCACTCGTCCCAAATTAACAAATCTGATGCTTTTATTTGTCTAGCATCAGCAGAGGTAAGACGCACTGAGTTCTCTACCAGTGGGACTGGCAGCTTATATTGAGAGTGATAAGTTCGCCATTTGGTAAGAGATTCGCAGCAATGCCAGTGGAAGCTGTTGAAACAACGATCTTGTTCTCCCCTCGCAATGTGCTGATCAAAGTCTTATACAAATAAGTTTTTCCACTCCCACCGGGTCCATCAATAAAGTAGCATTTTGATTTCTCTGTAGGGTCAACTATGGAGGCACAAATTAACTCGAAAGCAGCAAGTTGTTCAGCATTTAAATTACGGGACATTTCTAACCCAAGTAACTCTTGCTCCAAAGGATTAAAGTTGGTGATGGGTGCCCCTAAGCCGACTGGTCTTGGTTTCGGGAGGCCAAAGTCATTACAGAATTTTCCATGAATAGCGAGGGTCTCTTGGATGTCTCGTAGTGCCAGGTTCATACAATGCTGACAGTCTTCTGGGTGGCGGTGACCAAAATCATCTTCCATCAATGAGACTTTGTACTTTTCCCAGAGAGAAACAATATTCATTGGACAGGCAAAAATGCATATTAGGGCAAACAACTGGCGCAATTGATATGGCATTCCAGATATCACCGCATCGTCCAAGGTTTCTTCCCATATTTCGTTACTATCTAATAATCCCAGAGCAGCAGCGGCTTGTTGAAAGTTATCGTGGATGGTTCCATTGATTGTTCTTAAATCCTCAAATGACGTAACACCCTTCTTGTGGAGGAGAAGCATTCGTAGGCAATAACGCTCGGTTTCTGAGAAGCTGACTGTATATATGCGGCCTATGGTTTTTTCACCACGGCGGTTCCTCCTTTTTCTCCAGATTTTCTGCTTTATTGTGTTATCCTCCTGGGCCGCCAAGTTTTCAAAGATGTAATGCTCTGGGACTTCAAAATAGAATAAATTCCTTGCGTCCGAGTCAATCTGGTTCAACTTAAACCAAGCCGTGAGAGTGGTGTCTGTAGCGGCGGCGTTCCTAACAGCAGATGGTATACTGTCTTTTTGAAAAACAATCATCTGCTCGTTAGGGAGGTGGACTTGCAGTCTGGAAACGGTGTGTGTTTGCTGGTGCATTCGGTACCCGAACAACCGCCACGCAGCTTCTGGAGGACTGATATATCTAGCATCAAGAAAGGACTTCACTTCATCGTGTTGATTAGCATTCTCACGAATCTCAACATTTGCACAGTCATGCCCTTTGTACACGTACTTGAATAAATATTTTACACTTTTAATTGTAGCACAAACTTCGATGTTGATGTGGCAGTTGTATTTAAGCAGCAGAAAAGGATTATAAGGCACGACCCATTGGTTGTTGATCGATTTTTGTCCCACCGTTGCGGTGACCCCATTTTCCCTTCTTCTGTATCTCGGGTAGCCTCCAATACTGGCGATGGTTTCAGCTGAGAAATCCTTAGGGAAGTCCTTTGTGCAATTATTCCCATCCATGCATGGACTATTCATGTTTTGGGTCCCGCAAGGGCCGTGAATCATATGGTGGGTAACCATAGAATGAAGTTTTGGATGGGACACTGGATCTGGAATTTCCGCGCAGACCAACTTGTCAATTTTATCATCAGTCGAAGGTTTATCCTCTTGCCTCAAAATTATTAAAATGTGAGCGTGGGGAAGGCCCCGTTTTTGAAATTCGATGACGTGAATTTTTGCCTTTTGCTTCCCAAGAACATGGCGCTTTCCGATATCATCCAACAGCTCATTCAATTTGATATGGAACACTCGAGAAACCAAGTCCGGGCGGTTTACGCCCGTTGATTGGGCTCCAGATTTTCTTGGATTTCTTTCCATTTCGGATTGCATGTCATTGTAACGAAAAGGTCGGGTTTTCCGTATCGTCGAACTATGGCCATTGCATCTTGATAATGCTGCTGCATGTTTCTAGGGCTGCCTTGAAAGGATGATGGTAAAATGATAGCTTTCCCCGGGTAAATTCCACCTGCATCAGATTGGAGATAATCAGCCAGACACTTGTACGTTTCGGCTCTCAGTTTCGATTGATTCATCTTGATGAAATTAAGGCGATTTCCTTCCGTCTTGATATAAGCGTCCACGAAATACTGCTGCGTAAGCTTCCCAGCGCTTAGGAACGGATTGAATGAATTCCGGACAGCGAAACGATAGCCGTAGTATTCCATTTGAGACACTCTTTTATTGTTGCCGCTGATGTGCTTCAGCTCAGGCGACCAACCTGGATCTCCGAATGGATGCAGAAGAGGATACATCATGGCGTCCAATAGGGGGTCTAAGACACTAATCCTCCTTGTGGATGGGGCTGAAGGATTGGAGGGATCTTTTCTCAGATGAATTAAGTGGAGGCTCACCATCATCACCTTGGAATACAATGGCTACTTCATTGGCTCTTGGAGCATTATAACGTATGATATCTCTTTCCTTTGTCTGGACGATGGCCATAAAGAGAAGGCTTTTTGGTTGGTTTTGTCGTCTGGCCTCCTCTTCCGCTTCAATCTCAACTTCATGTAACATTTTTGTCGCTTTTGCAAAAGGATTATTCAAAGCCATGAAACTGCTTAACTCTTTCATTAACTCAGGGGAACATTTGGAATTTTCGGTTAGCGACACACGCTGTTCAGCAGCAAGGCCGGAATCCAAGATGTAAAGTTGGGCAAACTTCCGTGGTTGTCCTTCTTCAGGATGTAGTGTACCCGCACGATGATAAATTTGCCCATGAATCCTGAAGCAGTATGGGCCATGACCAGGGGGACTTGTTAGGTTAGCACCGACGGATGCAAAAGCAAGGGAGCTGTTGAATGACCGGATGTACTCCATGAAGTTCTTACTCTTTTCATGTTGACCTTTCATTAAAGTTTCCAGGAGGTCAGTTGTTCTAACTGGGGGCAGGCCGACTTTTCCTTTCTGACAACACTTGGTGAAGGACGTGTCGTTGGAAGTGACCTCTCCCGGAAAATTTCGGGAGCTGCAGGAGGCACAAATTATACTCATTTTCCCACAGTAATGCTCATCAATTGAAATCTCGTCCAAGCTGTCCAGGGATTGTATTTCAGGTGGGTCAGCATTCTCTTGACTTAATCGAACCTGTCTGAGCCGGTCAGCAATCTTTGCCTTTCTTGCGGCTTCTACTTGTTCGGTCTCTGCAGCTCGATTTTGTTGGGCCCTGATCCTATCCGACCTGCGCCTTCGTTCTGTTGCATTTAGCGACTCGCCAGCTCTGTGAATTCTGGACCGTTCAGTTGAAGACAACGGCATTCGACGACAATCCCGAACCTCCATGTCTGCAAATAAATACACGCATAGAATAGTCGCTGGAATCACCTGTCGGTTGACCTCATCTTTTTTACGGGATTTTCGCAGTCGATCTGCTGCTCTTAGTTTTTCCATATCTTCGACGGACAGTGATGCTCTGTGCTTCCTGCCCCGAGATGTCGAAGTTGAAGGGACAGACTCCATTGTCGGACAAGCAGTAGTAACAAAAATAAATTCGTAGTTCGCGTTCAAGCCTGAATTAAGTGTCTCTCCTGGTGAATTGCGGGTCCTTGGTCTCTGATATATCAACCCCGGGGCGACGTAGGGCGACAAAGAGCGATGCAAACAAAATACATCAAACATGTGCACACTAAACACAAACAGTCTATGACCCGACATGGCGATCTTGTTTAGTGCAAACATGTGCACACTAAACACAAACAGTCTATGACCCGACATGGCGATCTTGTTTAGTGCAAACATGTGCACACTAAACACAAACAGTCTATGACCCGACATGGCGATCTTGTTTAGTGCAAACATATGCACACTAAACACAAACAGTCTATGACCCGACATGGCGATCTTGTTTAGTGCAAACATGTGCAGACTAAACACAAACAGTCTATGACCCGACATGGCGATCTTGTTTAGTGCAAACATGTCCAGACTAAACACAAACAGTCTATGACCCGACATGGCGATCTTGTTTAGTGCAAACATGTGCAGACTAAACACAAACAGTCTATGACCCGACATGACGATCTTGTTTAGTGCAAACATGTGCAGACTAAACACAAACAGTCTATGACCCGACATGGCGATCTTGTTTAGTGCAAACATGTGCACACTAAACACAAACAGTCTATGACCCGACATGGCGATCTTGTTTAGTGCAAACATATGCACACTAAACACAAACAGTCTATGACCCGACATGGCGATCTTGTTTAGTGCAAACATGTGCAGACTAAACACAAACAGTCTATGACCCGACATGGCGATCTTGTTTAGTGCAAACATGTGCAGACTAAACACAAACAGTCTATGACCCGACATGGCGAACTTGTTTAGTCCAAAAATGTGCAGACTAAACACAAACAGTCTATGACCCGACATGACGATCTTGTTTTGTGCAAACATGTGCACACTAAACACAAACAGTCTATGACCCGACATGGCGATCTTGTTTAGTGCAAACATGTGGGCACTGCACGGAACTGCTAGGTATGCATTCCACTGGCTGTTATCTGGGAGTGGTTATCGGACAGTGGTTATCTGACTGGTTATCTGACAGTGGTTATCTGACTGGTTATCTTGGGGTGGTTATCTGGGAGAGGTTATCTTGGGGTGCTTATCCGGGAGCGGCACTCTGGTGGTGGACTAATGGGGATATTTCTCTGGGAGTGGTTATCTGGGGGTGGTTTTCAGACGGCGATTGTCTGGAGTTGATTATCCTGTTTGGTTATTTGGGAGTGGTTGTAAATCAAGAATAATTTTGTTTTAAATTAAAATTTTTGAATTTTCGCGCCATTCGAAACTTAACTTCCTCCACTTTCACTTCCGTTGTGGAAAATTACTTTCACTTCCGTTGCAGACAAACATTTCCAGCTTATAATATAGATAACCAACTTTATAATTATCAAAACACAGAAATATTTAACAACATTTCCAGACAAGGTATGTACATAGGGAAACACTTATTGAGGTCATGATTTTTTGATTAAACTGTGCCCTTTTTGTCAGGTACTACTGGCCGCTGTTGGTTCTGAGCATGTACATTGTTCCGATCTGGATATTTCATAGCGTCTTTGGCTCGTTGGGGGCGTGCGAGTTGGTCTGCGTCAACTACGCCATGTACATCTCCACCCTCCACATCACATGGTAATCCATTTCTATTGCAATATTGAGATTCTGTATTAAAATTTGCATCAATTTCAAAGGCTCGTCAACTCTGCGGCACACCTCTGGGGATCAAAATCGTGAGTGATTTATATAAAGAAAAATGTTTCTTTTAGAGCTAAATAATTCATTTAAAAATCCTTTTTCGACAGGTACGACAAGTAAGCTCCCTCCACAATGCTAATTCCGACTTATTTCCTACCCAGGCATCCTTATTTGACCCTTTCTTATCTTCTTTAAGGGGTATTTACGCCTCCGAGAACGGTCTCGTCGCCCTTCTGGCCGTGGGGGTAAGCAGAACCACATTCAACTGTTTCCATTTTCCTTATATACTCAAGGCACGAAAATTATTGCTACTATTTGTAATAAAATATTTTGCAACCGGGAAATTATTTCGATGTTTGGTTATTACGGCAAAGTTGTTTTTATTCGTGAAGATGCATTATTAAATCTATAAACAACAAGGAAGTTTTATTCACATTAGATAACAATTTCTTTATCAATATTGCCGGTGGATACACACTTTCAGTGGTGACAACACGGCTGTGGAGTATGTGTTATTAGTTGTTATTTAGATACTTGTTAAACGTAAAGTTAGTAAAGTTGTATTTATGCTAAATCAATTTAGTCGCATCCGAATGAATATAATTTGTTGCAATAAATTTGGTTTTAAATCTGAATCACAACAAGTTCCAGTTTTTAATTAATTATTCGAACTTAGAAAGTCGCAAAAATTCTCCACTCGAGATGACGAAAATCTGTAAAAAAAATTAAGTCACATTAAATCCTTAGCATGGTTGTAAAAGTCTAACCTATCTTGTCCTTAAACTTACTTTTAATTGATGATGGTGGGTGGGTGTGGTCCAGCCCGAAGCACAAAAAACTGTTTTGTTTTCTGGGACGTAAAATATACAGTGTGAGGAGAGATGGTAAAGGGTAGAGTGAGACGGATGGTCGGAGCGAGTGCTACGGCTTCACTTACGCGGCATCAAAAATACATGGAGAAATTTGAACTGCGAACCAGCCAATCACATCATTCCAGCCCCGTCCTATACTGAATAACTAACATTGGAACTGTTTATCTCTATATGATACCATGATCATTGGCCGACTTCTGCAGCCCCCCATCACTCGCACTCACACTTCCCAACCCGTTCCCTCGCATCATCATCACGACACTTCCATCTCCTCCTCCGTCCCAAGGTCCACCACCCG
Organism: Folsomia candida; assembly: GCF_002217175.1. Taxonomy (NCBI): domain Eukaryota; kingdom Metazoa; phylum Arthropoda; class Collembola; order Entomobryomorpha; family Isotomidae; genus Folsomia; species Folsomia candida. Next base: position 10,353,706 of record NW_019091197.1, on the reverse strand, counting down.
TCCCCTCAAACCTTCCAATACGTTGCCGCGTCGTACTCCATCAACAACAGGACCAACTGGCCATCCTCACGTTGCAACTTGTCATCGTGACCAATGCGAAATAAATTTTCCAATCTCATTCTTTGATGATTCCTCAAGTTTGAGCGGTTTACATTTTCTTCCTTTGGTGTCGACAAAGAATTCGCATGTTTCCGCCTCGCTCGCTCCCTTAAAGATTTAAGATGACGATAGGTGACTCATCGTCTCAAAAAATCTCACGGCACAAGACATGGAGTAAATTAGCCGAATGAGCCGAGTTATTTTATTATTTGTTACCACTTATTCTTATTTTGGCGTTTACATTAGTCAATTTCGTATGATTTTTACCCCAAAATATAAATAAATGGTACAAAATAATAAAATAATTCGGCTCATTCGGGTAATGTACTCCATGTAACGTGAAACGGAGTTTAGGTTACTTTCCACACCATGATTTCAAAATTGTTTTCTAGAGGAATGGAATGGAAAATAGAAAATCTATCTGATCCAGTTGTAGCCAATAAGCTGATTAATAGGATGGCGATGATTTTTTTAAAAAAACATAAGCCAATTTTTTGGGCACCCAATTTTTCTGAAGGCCTTTTAACTAGAGGTCTTATCTTGGGTCTCCTCCTTCAAAACTTGATAAACTCTGGAGTGCATATTTTTAATAAATTGATACTGACCTGGTCTACAAATGGATCTGATAGAATTTAAAAATAAATTCCCAGAACGGAGAAATGCGTAAAAGTGTTCAGATTTTTAGACCTGTGACGATGAGTCACCTAATCCTACGTTAATCCCCTGGTACAAATCTGGATTATGAAGAGGTCATAAATTCGACATGGTTTTCAAATAAATTTCATCATTGTTTGGTCAATGTATGATGTACTTGCTTGCAAAAAGTGAAAATTCTCTTTTGTCGCTGCATGCAAATTAGATATTTTTTTATTGAACTGACAAGTTGATAAAATTGTATTTGCAAACCTTTTCTCTCGAGGTTTTGTATGATTTAGACTCACTTACCTTGTAGAAGTAATAAACCGTAGTAACGTTAGAAGTAGCTCACCCTGACATGATGATTAGACAAAACTTTGCACCGAAGGTGGGGAATAAGCCGGCAAAATAAATCATACCTCGCATATATTCTTGCACCCATGGTGCAACAAAAACGGCTAGCCGTTGCACCATTACTGCAGCATTGGCGACCATCCGGGATACATAATTTTGCAAACTTTGTCAAAATTGTATGACCATTTCTCCCAGAAATTTTGCACTATTGATGCGTTTTGCATCTCTTCTCCCAATTATTTCGCATCATTTTGTGTTACCGATTGTTAGATATCAAGGGTGCTATTAATTTATAAAAAAATTCGATTCGGTTTTTCCAATACCAATGGTGCGCCTAACTAATGGTCAAGGGGATGTTTAAATAGCATCAATTGATGCAAAAAACTCGTTAACAGACGGACAGACAGACAGACGGACAAGAGGAATTCAATAGCTCTCATGCGACGCAGGGTGAGCTAATAATTGAATGAAATTCATAAAAAGAGATGAACTTGACGCATAAATTGGAGTAATCCAATAGGTTACTATCATATAAGCCCGTCTCCCGCAGGGCTAGAGTTACTCTAGTTGGGTTTCAGCATGAAAGAGAAATCCATATGGAATGCGGAATACCTAGTCTTTTCGTCTGTGGCACCAGTGCAGTGCCAGGAAAGAAAATATCCAAAAGAATGGTGCACTTGGCACTAATAATGCAACACTATGATTGGCCACCACCACACCATGCGAGAAATACACCGAGCAGGGAAGAGAAATTCATGAAAGTGGTGGTGGTGGCCGGTCGTGGTAGGTGAGAATCGTGTGAAGGCAAGTCCGCGATATATACAAGATTGTACATATATTGAGTTTCAGTATTCTAACTAATTTTGTACGAGTAGCTGGAACTCTAATGGCGGTCGTCAAACAAATATTGATTACAAGAAGTTTTTTAATTTAAAAAATAATCTCTCAACCCACCTCGTGCAACGATATTTTTATGGGGTAATGAAGAGTACAAAAAAATGAGCGTCGGAATGCGAGTTTGAAATTTTTGACGATTTTGATCTCGGGGTGATTTGAATCATAGCGTGCCTGGTCGCCAGGTCGTGTACTGGCGACCAGGCACCATTTATGTCACCAACACCCGATAGCTGTATGTCGAATCTAGTACAATACAATGCACACTAAACGTTCATGAGATGACACGATAATTTTGTTTAGTGCAAACACGTGCACACTAAACAAATACTGTTGATAAGATGACACGATAATCTTGTTTAGTGCAAACATGTGCACACTAAACAGAAACACCTCATGAGATGACACGACAATCTCGTGTAGTGAATAAAGGGTGCCAAAATGTCAGGACCTAGACACGAACCATGATTTAGTGCACACTAAACGGAGTCATTTATGCGATAAGAAAGAATTTATGGTCAATAGTGAGCGGTAGGTTTTATATTTTTACTACTGTTAAAACCATTTGTATTAAACGGTTAGTGTTCAATTAACATTAATGTAGTAATATTAATGCAATACATACTTCCAGTCATAATTTGGTTGAAGATAATATTTAGCTATTGTGCGGGTGGGGTTAATAATAGCGAATAAATCGTCGCATCGCCATTACGTTGGAGAAGCTAAGGCGAAGCTGCATAATATTTTATTTCTATTATTATTAGTCCCGGCCTCGCCACCCATATTAATTTTAATCAAAATATAGTAAAAGGCTGAGGCATAATTAATTTTTCTAAATCAATAGAAATAAAGAATATATATATTAATAATAAAGTGTTGTTAATAAATCCAATAGTGATTGTTCACTGCGTACAAGGCATTTGATATGTTGTACACATAAATGTCAACTGGTATTGGTAACAAGATAACGAATATACTAATTTAGATGACATTCATGTGTCGACCAATGTCCCCTCCTCTTCCTCTTGCTCCTCGCTACTGCTACCACTACCACTACTGCTACTGCTACTACTTTCACTACTACTTCTAGCACTACTACTACTATCACTAAATTCAGCCGTCATTTCTGCAAGAAAAGCTGCAGATGAAAAGTTGGACGTTCCCTCTTGAGCTTCATGATCACCATTGTCCTCCTCCTCGCTGTCGGATATCTCCAGATCTACAAATTATTTTTATATTTTAAACAAAATATTCAACAAGTGTAATAACAATCGGTTTTACAGCAATTAGCTATAGATAATAAATCTACATACCCAAAGCTACAGTCGATTGTCGGGCTTTTTCTAGCACACCAGACGAAATGTCCGCTGGTTTGATGGATGCGTCTGCTCCATCAACAACATTGTCGTTTATGGAACCATCAGCACGACTTGTTGTAGTGGTGGCATTATCACCATCCGACACATTGCCGTTGTCATTAGTGTCATCTATGCGAAAAAGAAATGTAGAAAAATGTCAAATACAATACCTTCAGCCGATGTATTTTTCATAATGCAAGTACAAAATGTGAATCTTACCAGACATTCTGAACTTTGTCGTTGCCATTTGCGTAGTTGTTGTCATGTTGTTGTCATTGGCATAGTCAGTTGAAGGAGTTTGGATCGTCTTGGGCATGGCCAACCCTTGTTGCTCCTCTAGAACGGCCAGCTTGTCTTGGATGACCCTGACCAGTTCCCTTTCCAACTGTTGCTTCCTATGCTCGAGCTGAGCTACGGTTGGCTCGGACGTGCATATTGATAGCGGCAAATGAGAAGTCTCGTCTTTAGTTTGTCCCTCTTTTAGCAGGGTAGGGTCGGTGTCCCCTCCATTTGTTGGCGTTGCAGTCGCTGTTGGTGGAGTTGCAGCCGTTGTTGGTGGAGTTGCAGCCGTTGTTGGTAGAGTTGCAGCCGTTGTTGGTAGAGTTGCAGCCGTTGTTGGTAGGGTTGCAGCCGTTGTTGGTAGAGTTGCAGCCGTTGTTGGTAGAGTTGCAGCCGTTGTTGGTAGGGTTGCAGCCGTTGTTGGTAGAGTTGCAGCCGTTGTTGGTAGAGTTGCAGCCGTTGTTGGTAGGGTTGCAGCCGTTGTTGGTAGAGTTGCAGCCGTTGTTGGTAGAGTTGCAGCCGTTGTTGGTAGAGTTGCAGCCGTTGTTGGTAGGGTTGCAGCCGTTGTTGGTAGAGTTGCAGCCGTTGTTGGTAGAGTTGCAGCCGTTGTTGGTAGGGTTGCAGCCGTTGTTGGTAGAGTTGCAGCCGTTGTTGGTAGAGTTGCAGCCGTTGTTGGTAGGGTTGCAGCCGTTGTTGGTAGGGTTGCAGCCGTTGTTGGTAGAGTTGCAGCCGTTGTTGGTAGGGTTGCAGCCGTTGTTGGTAGGGTTGCAGCCGTTGTTGGTAGAGTTGCAGCCGTTGTTGGTAGGGTTGCAGCCGTTGTTGGTAGGGTTGCAGCCGTTGTTGGTAGAGTTGCAGCCGTTGGTGCTGATGATGATGATGCCAAGAGTCACGTTGACGGTTCTAATGGATAACGATCAGCGAGTTTGACGAGGTCCAAACGCAAGTCGTTAAAGAACTTGTTGAGAGGTTTAGACTTTGCTGCGTCAAAGATCTTGCAAAGTTTGGCCCTCAAGGTGGACGTTTCCATGTCTGTTTGACAAATCGTGTGTGCAAGTGGTGCAACGGTTGCCTTCCACACTAGCCTGGATTCAGTTCTGTCCAGCGCGCTTCTAACTGTGTCTAGAATGGATGTAATTGTTTGCCTGGTTTTCATGAGCCGGTCATCTGCCCCCTCTAGGCATTCTTTATAGCCCGAAAGAAACTCAAGTTGCTCGGCCGACGACAGCCATGCCATCCTAATGCTTATGTCATTCATCGTGACATTTTGAATGGGTGCAGGGTAGCAATGTTTGCCCTCCTGATTCGTCATCACGTCCAAGAACATGTCTATGTAAACAAAAAAAGAAGGAGAATATGAGTACAACAAATATATCAAACGAATTAAAATAATGAAGAGATACAAAAAACGTACCATCAGTTTCCATCTGATCAGCCTTAATGGTCGTTAGATTATAGGCATATGGATCCGCCCTCCTTTGCCTCGTGTAACCATCCACGATATCTTGTCCAAATATATCCAAAAGTTGGTTGACACTGGCGACCCGGCCTTTTTTTGCACCTAAGCAGAAGCAAAAGAGTTGTTGTTACCGTTTCCACATTTTTTAGTATTTATTGATTGATTGCGCAAGTAAAAGTTGTAACATTAAAAAGTATACGTGTTATTACCATACAACTTGCACACCAAGCCACTCAAGATTTGCTTGACGTCGGGCAAATTCAAAATTTTTATAAACGAAGCTTTGGCGACTTTTCCATCAGACGACAGCTTCTTGTTGAAATACTCTGAGAACTGTTTCATAAAAGAGAGAGAGGATTGTAAATATTTAAATACTAGCTTATAAGCCCGTATCCCGCCGGGCGAGCGAGAATTATAAGCTGCAAATGTCTTCCGGCAACGAAATAAAAGCAAATGTTCCGCAAGGGAAGTGAAAGTAAAGACAGTCAAGTTTCTGACAACCACTCTAAGATAAGCAACCCCCTCTAATCCCCAAGATAACCACCATTAGACAACCACTCCGAGATAACCCCCCCCCCCCCAAAAAAAAAAAAAAGATTACTACCATCAGGCAACCATTCCCAGATAACCACCATCAGATAACTCCCATCAGACAACCACTCGCAGATAACCACCATCAGACAATCACTCAGAGATAAGCCCCCCAAAGATAACTACTATCAGACAACCATAAACAGTTTATGACATGACACGACAATCTTGTGCAGTGCAAACATGTGCACACTGCAGGAAACTGTTGGTGCAGCGGTATCGGTATGCACTGCACTGGCTGTCATCTGAGAGTGGTTATCATGGATTATCTGCGGGTTTTCAGATAGTGATTATCTGATGGAGATTATCTTGTATTGTTATTTAGTTGTCGTAAATGAACAATAATTTTGTATTAAATTAAAATTTTTGAATTTTCGCGCGCCATTCGAAACTTAACTTTCTCCACTTTCACTTCCGTTGTGGAAAATTACTTTCACTTCCGTTGTGGAAAATTACTTTCACTTCCGTTGCAGACAAACATTTCCAGCTTATAATATAGATAGATAAAAGATCTTGTTGATGAGGAAAAGAATAGGCATACACACCATGCTAAATCGCAGATCCTCTTCTGTCGACAATTTGTCCTTGAATAATTCGGTCCAAGTGGATGTCTCATTTCGTTGGCACATTTCAAAAACTGACTCTGCTAGGGCTTGCGAGGTTTTGAGAGGTGTATATATTCGTTCAAAATCATAGCCAGTGGCGGACAAGATATTGTCTAGTCGAGATACAACGTGTCCTATAGAAATCCCCTTGTTAAGTACATCTTGAGAATTCTGCGATAGAAAATAAAACAGATTAACCAAAATAATACAATTCTATTGATCCACACACTCATTTTTAACTAAAAATCCACGAACCTTGTCCATCCGAGACACATATTGATAAGCCATTATTTGCTATGGATGTGGGGCGGGCAATGCAGAAAATCCTAGAGGTCGAGGCAGAATGGAGCGCTCAGCAGCGTAAAGAGACGATGGCTTGGAGCGGAATAATGCAGCGCTGTGAGAAGCGTTCAAAGACGTTTTTATATTGAGGCAAATGACTGGGGTCCTCGAGCCCGTGGCGGCATGAAGCGCTCAGAAGCGGTGAGATCCTTACACCCTTATATAAACCCCAAACAAATATAAAAAGTAGTGTCAGAACGATCGACATTTCCTTAAAAATGACTACACATTTGACAATTAACGCCGGGTTTAGACTTCACGTTAGCATCACGTTATCCTCCCAATCCGATTTTTTGATTGGCTAATCAAAAATATCACTAAGACAATTAAAAATTTCGACCAATCAAAAAATCGGATTTAGAGGAGGACGTGATGCTAACGTGAAGTCTAAACCGGGGGTAAGTATCCGTGCCCCTTACCAGTCTACATAAGGTTACATCACTTGATGGTAAGGGGCATAAGAGTTCCTTGCGCCAGTCCAAAAAATTTGAAAAAAATACCATCAGACGCAGAAACCCAAATTCTAAACACCGGGGAATGCATTTCCCTGAGGTCGACTCTTCCTCCCCACAGGGTCGATGCGAAGTTCCGAGATGTGTGATTCCATGTATTCTGCAAAGCGAGAGAAAAGGTTGAAACTGGGATATTGCTCCAAACTCAACAACTCACTCCTCAGAGCTTGAGGGTAAGCCTTAAAACCACTCCATACGAGGTAGCCAATTATGTACTTTTTTAACCTGTGACCTCGTGGTCAAGATCATGAGGTCATAATTTTAACTGTTGGTTTTATGAAATCGTTGCTCTATAGCTTGTCTTTAATGTGTTTTTTTACGTGTCAATTGTAGAAGAGCATGGTTATTAGACACTTGAATAAAGCGTCAATCAATCAATCAATCAATGCTTATATTTCTTAAACATGAACCAGATGCCTAATAAACTTTCATAAAAATTTAAAAAAAAACTTGTCCATGTAGATTAGAAATTTAGAACAGAAACAAGTTGGGCTTTATTATCAAATTACTTTCAATTTTGAATTACAACGATCAAATGGACATGAGTAATAATAGTAGGACAAATTTAACAACTAACAAATCTGATAAATAATTAATACATTTAACTATATTATAATCACGGATAATGATAAATTAAAGTGATGACAGGTGACATTATAAGACCAATAATACTAGTAATAATAAAACTTTTTAATAAAAACAGATATGGATCGAAATCCAAATGACGAAATGTCTCGGTGTAACCAGATTTAAGGGGCTTTCAAGAAAGCCTGTTGACCTCATTCCGGACTGCACAAAAGGTTCTGGGATCAATATTAAAAGGATTGATTACATATAGATATGATAAATTCAAGAATTATTTACGCACTTTGATATGTGTATCTTATATATTATTACCCAAACATGAGCCGTGTGATCCCCAAGATGTATTGATCAGGATAGTTGAAAAATTCGGCTGCCAGTCGATGAGCGTAAGGGATGCAATGTTCATTCGGACCCTGGGCATAGCGCTCCGCAGCCGCAATACCAGTCGACTTTTTCACTAGTTCAGCTACAAAAAATTTCATGAGGGTGAGGCAGATAATCTGCTGGCTGTTGTGAAAAAAAAGACGCATAAAATTTTTGATCTGGACATATGTAATAGTTTGTTGGCTTTGTGCTGTAATGACCAACTTGTAATATATTCTGGCAAATTCAAAGTACGACTCCCTGTTGGGTCCAGGTGCACGGGCCTTGTTTACGAGGACTTGGTAAAACTGGTTTAGATCCTGATATAGATCCAATAATCCAGCGTCCAAGAGGAAACCATTTCTTGGGATTGGTGGAGTCGGGATGATTGTTTCAGCTACTACAGCAGCAGCAGGAGCAGGAGAAGCAGCAGCAGGAGCAGGAGAAGCAGCACCAGTAGTAGTAGGGTCTTGAGAGTGGGTGGGGATTTGTTGATCGTTCTCTATTGTTGACTCCATTGGTTGCGTTGTTTAGGTATATATGGCTATGATGTGCTGTTTTTTTGTAAACAGGTTTAACTAGATGATGGTGTAGAGTGAAGAGGAACACGTAGTACCGCGACAGAGAAATTAAATCATTGTTGTATGCCAGGGTATACAACATCAGGGCGACGTAGGGCGATGAAGGGCGACGAGGAGCGTGTCATGAGATCCAGCCTTGTGGTATTGATAAATCAATAGTATATGATTTTTGTGACGCTTTGAATTATAACGTCACCACCGTGCGGATAATAATAAGTTTAAAACATGAAATTGTGCGTTCTCTAATGGACCATAAAGTGCAATAAGCCTTATGGATGCTCCACCCTCGATTTGCACATGTGTATAATGTATGTATGAAAAGTGCCAAAAAAAAGTCCTTATGTTATGTCTGCCTTGGTGGACGACGCTATTGGTTTCATTGAACAGTGATTTCGTGATGATGTCATTTTTTTCACAAATAACTATATGCATTGATAATTCTGGTTAATTTATTTATTAAATTGATTCGTAATGAACATACCCCGGACAAATATTTTTTTATCCTACCCTACTCATGTTGAGCTCAACACGAGTAGGGTAGGATAAAATATAAATAATGAATATAATGAATATAATGAATATAATGAAATATAAATTGCATTCAATCTATTCGAGTATATATAAATATACAAGAAATAACCTCTCTTGTACAACGGTATCCAAACATGTATGTGGTTACAGAATTGCTGTACTCATTAATGAGTTGATGTATTGGAATGACAATGGGCTTTTTTAATAATTAATCATCAATTATTTTGCTTAATCAATAGCAATAACTACTCGTAGTAAATGTAATAATTGGTAGGAAATTATCTAACTTGACATACATATATATCGCAACAATGTAAATAATAAGATTATATATGAGACGATATTTCAAGTTGAAAAGAATATGTATGGAGATAGTTTGTATATAATAATAATAATAATAATAATAATAATAATAATAATAATAATAATAACAATACAAAAAAATCATTTAAATGTAGCAAGCCGTAACCATTGTTTGTAAAGAATGCAAATATTGAAATTTACTCAACATCCCCCCTCCTCTCGCTATCCTGCCTAAACTTTTCGACGCTCTCCAAAGTCCGAGTTATCTCTTCAAGTGATAGACCCGAAAAATGGCCAATGACTTCCGTCAATAAGCCGACATCTGACATTTCAACATTGTATTCTTGAAAGACATCGACAATAATTTCGAGACACTTATCAAATGACTCCTTGTCTTCAATCCCTTTGATGAAAGCCTTTGTGTCTTCAATCTTTGCCAAGTTGATCCTCATGGAAGACTCTAGCTCGACTTGACGAAGCTCCATCTGGACCAGCTCTGCCTTGGCGTTTCCCAACACGTCAGTCCTTTTAACCTTTCCTTGCGCCAATTGGTTCAAGATAAGACTTGGGTCAGTCACGCTGGTGTTTAGCGCATCAAGGACAAATGTAGTGTCTTCGTCCTTGAAACTCGCAGATGGAAATGAAGCAGTCAAATCGTGATTCCTCTCGCCCAGGCAAATCATTTGGTCCCAGATGGGCCCAGCCGCGTATTCTTGTGCAGTCGCCAAAACGTATGGACTAATCAAATCCGTCATTGGTTTCGACGTGTCGTACTTGGGTTGTTTAGCGGCTAGGGATTTTTTAATAACAAAAAACTGTGGTGAGTAAAGAGTACAAACATTTTTTGACGGAAATTTTAGTGTACAGCAAAAAGTCTACACAGTATTTATTTTTACCTGCTAGCTTGGTCAGCAGTTTGCAGAGGAGTGATTCGGATTCAGCAATCACGTATCTAAAATCACGAACCTTATTTGTATCGTGAACAACCTTTCCTTCAGCACGTTTGTAAGCTTTCCACAATGGCCAATAGAGATCTCCTCGCCCACGTTTTTCACCCTCCAAAATGTCAGTTTTTCAATCAAGGGGTTCAGTTTTCCCAGTCACTTGAATAATGGATTTGTACAGCATAAGAGCATTGTTAGTGTCAAACCAAGAGAACTTTGAACTGACAATCCTGTGGATTTCGTACGAAATGTAGTCCTCATTCAATATGGTGAACTCCTGCATATAAAAAAAAGACATGAATCAATCATCTACACACACACACACACATACACACACACACACACATACAACCAAATTGTCAAGTTTAAAAAAAAATCTTACTAGAGTTGCGCGTGATGTTGTCGATGCAGCCTGAATGTTTTGCCGGGGTTGACGACGTGGTTTACGAGGTTTGTGTTGCCTGGGTGCTTTCATTTTTGTACTTAGCGATTGTTGAAACCTGGAGCCACCACCCGAGGGAGCACCTCCTACACCACTGCTGGGCTGCCCGTCCTTTATCCCCCCCTGTTGCCGCTTTGAGGGCCTCTGGTCAGGGGTTGCTGCCCTTCGTTTCTTATCCTTCTTGGTGGTCAACAACGATGATGACGAAGATGAGGCTTTTGCAGATGAAGCGGGCTTCATATTTAAGGAATACAAGAGTGGTAAGTGCACGTAGTAGTATGTAGTTGGACTTGGCTCTGGTCAATAATCTCGGAGCGTCTAGGAGCGTATTCGAGCGCTGTAGAGCGTCACTGGGATGAATAAATTGCTTGCCTTGATTCGACTATCCTCTGCTCTGGTCTATAACCTCGGAGCGTCTTGGAGCGTATTCGAGCGCTGTAGAGCGTCACTGGGATGAAAGGCGTTACTCGAGATTAGTGTGCAGTCCTGTGTAGTGCAAACATGTACACACTAAACAAACAGTTTATGACCCACACGACAATCTTGTGTAGTGCAAACATGTGCACACTAAACAAGATTACCTTGTCATGTTTGGAACTCTTTGTTTAGTGTGCACCTGTTTGCACTAAACCAGATTGTGGTGTCATATCATAAACTGTTTGTTTAGTGTGCACATGTTTGCACTAAACAAGATCCAACTGTCATGTCATAATTGTTTGTTTAGTGTGCACATGTTTGCACTAAACATGATCGTCGTGTCATGTTAGGGACTTTTAATTTGCACATGTTTGCACTAAACAAGATCCACCTGTCATGTCTCAAACTGTTTGTTTAGTGTGCACATGTTTGCACTAAACATGATCGTCGAGTCATGTCTCAAACTGTTTGTTTAGTGTGCACATGTTTGCACTAAACATGATCGTCGAGTCATGTCTCAAACTGTTTGTTTAGTGTGCACATGTTTGCACTAAACATGATCGTCGAGTCATGTCTCAAACTGTTTGTTTAGTGTGCACATGTTTGCACTAAACATGATCGTCGTGGCATGTCAGCACAGGGTCGACGAGTTGTGTAACGTCGTCACTGCGACGATTGTACTCTGCGCAAAGCTGACACGATTCATCTGCGGTTTGTTTTCTGGTAGTGGTTATCTGGGAATAGGGGTATGGCGATGGTTCGTTTTGGATGGTTATCTTGAATCGTAAATAATGGTTATGTTGGATATCTTGGCCACTTTAAGGTGAAGTTAAAGTGAAATGGAAGCTACTTTTGCTTCCGTTGAGGATCATTTACTTTCACTTCCCTTGCCAACAGTTATTTCTAGCTAATAATATGGATGAAATAAAAAAGTAATGTGGTGGAATTATGCACTATCCCATTCAATTTCCTTGGTAATCAAATAAATTCTCGCCCGGCAGGAGACGGGCTTATACACTAGTTATGAAATATATAACATCTTGTCGAATAATTGGCTAAAGCTACTTCCGTATGTGGTGCGCTGTATTGTATTTGTATCTACCAATAAAATTTTTATTTGTTGTAAATTATGGTGACCTTGATTGATATGGCAAAATTTGTCACCCAATACCGCAAACAGGTTTATAACAATGTATATCAATTTAACCAGTTAAGCAACTACTCAGATTGGATAATTAATGTTATAGTTTGTTTGGCTTTATTATATATAAAATTGTATAATAATAAAACATAATTATTGCCAAATTTTAAGAAAGGTGATGAAAACTATATTTTCAAAGTGATCAAACAACGAACAACAGCGTAGATTATACGAACATGTCCTAAAAAATAAACCTTGTAATTACAATTCATTCTCAATTCATTCATTCTCAGAAATTGATGTCCTTTTTGCATTATTATAATTTTTAAACAAAAACAAGTATTTTTTTATGAAACTACAAATTGGTACGGTTGGTTTGTTTAAACTAAATTCTACATTTGATTTCTCAACAAGAAAAAATCTATGGTCCTAAACTTTAACCGAGATAATCAAACTTGATGGTGGTTACATTACAATTTTTACCTAAAAAAATATTTGCGTAATAATGAGAGAGAATGTCAACGTCGTTTTTACTCTGAACGAGCAAAAAACGGCTTCAGGGTCAATGAGCTGGTGTGGACTTTACATTTATCATGGGGAGTTACTCTATCCCTTCGGATAGACCCGATAAGATTGTGAACTTGATTCTTATATAGCTTTTTTAACTTTTTGTCCGCCTCTATAACAATTCCCATCCTGGCGAGAATATCCGCATTACCCATAAAGTTAAGGATGCCACGCCTGATGGTGGGAAGGTCTGGATGGTTCTGGTATGTAGTCTTGCTACACAAGTAAAAAGTTTATGATTATACAACAGGAAGGAAGGAGATTGAGGAAAATGGAGGCAAAATATTTTGGCATACATTTTGAAGACAAGGATGAGACCAGAGTATGATTTGTATTAGGCTGGATCTCAGGCTCGTATCATCGTTCAACTCTTGGCTGAAATTGTCTAGTTTGTCCAGAGATATATACATTGTCGAGGCCACTTGTTGATATTTGTCGCTTTTTTCGCATCCTTGGACCAGAGGGAGCTCAATTTGGGGCTTTTGCCACTCTGGTGAGTAATAATGAAAAACACGGGTCGTCACTTGATTTTTTTTAATACAGAGAAAATTACTACACATCTTTTCATTTAAATGTACCTACCCAAATCTTTTAATGTCCTCTGTCTCTTTTGTCTCTTTCTAGGCAGCTGTGGTTGTTGTTGTTGTTGTTGTTGTTGTTCGAGGCTGCCATCATGATCATCATCAGCAGCAGCAGCAGGATCAGCCACCAGTACCCCTAAATCTCAAGAGAATGTATTTGCGCTGCATATTATGTATATTAATTTATAGAGGGGTTAAAAATTCTAACGCTTTAATCCCTTCCGACTGCTGCTCTGCTCATCCCGCTTCTCTTGTCGGACAATTGCTTGTTCTGTGTGATGATGGAAAAAATAAATACTAGTAAAAAAGGTAGAAAATACGAGTTTTAGGAAAATGATTTTAAAAAAATACCAGGGTTAACAATCCTAAATATGGGGCGGTCAATCTTTTTCTTATCAGTAGCTACTGTTTGCTTCTTCTTATTTGTTTTCTTTTCTTTTTCCTTCAAAGATGATGAAGATGATGCACATGCTGACTTTGAGGATCCCAATTCTATAGACACACTAGACCTTTCGACCACCTGCTCAATCACTGGATCCCCCCCAGGATTGGATGAGGAATGACAAGGAACATGGGTCTGCTGGATCGTTTCTGAATGAAGTGACACGAGCAAAGATCGATTAGATTAGTTTTCACCTTGATATACCTTTTCGATACATTTAATCGAGCATGAAAATCCAGAGGATATGCAAATGGTAATAATAAACAAAATGCGTATAAAATCTCACCACTGGTGATAACGCTTCCCATGGCTGACACGGCAGACGAGACTGCATCAGCCGCTGCTGGAGGAGTGGCATTTGTTCCCGGTGATGGCAAGCCGCCAGAGGACATTAGTGTTTGTGCAAGGAAAGGACGATCCCGCTCTGCTACCTCAGCCAAAAATCCTAGGTCATCATCCGACGAGGAAGAACCCCTTCTTTTTTGCGGCGACAACGTTGGTAATGATGATGATGATGATGCCAAGTTGTGGGACTCATCCAAATCCATCATTTGAGATGGCACCGCCTGGGATGGAGCTCTTGATGGCAAGGTAGTAGCACTAAAAGTAGAAGTAGTAGTGGTGGTAGTAAAAGTAGTAGATGTGGTGACTGCTGGTTGAGCTCTAGTGTTTGTGTTGGGACTAGGCCGCTGGCCTCTGTGTCTACGAAAGGTCTTTTTCTGTTGGAGGAAATATATTAAATTTTCAAAATACTTGTCAATTTTCCTCTTGATTGTAATGATTGAATCGAGGTCGGTGATATGGGGAAGGGAAGGACCTCCAAAGGTCGATACTATTCCAATGGTTTGGAGGAACTCCGAGGCAAGTCTATACATATACGAGTTCTTGTTGGTAAACTGTAGATGGAGAAATTCATTGGTGGGAAGTTCTTCAACTACTGGGAATCTTGGAACATGTCCAACAAATTGTCTCTTTTTTGGACTTGCCCGCAGCCGGGATGAGGGAGGACTCTTTTTTCCAGAATGGTTAACGTTGTGTTGCTTGAATGGCTGCGGTGTTTGAATATAGAAGCCTTTGGCATGTGACACAATGTGCTGCTTTTGTGAATACAGTGGTCTCCCATTGCTGAAAGACAAATATACAATGCACTCTATTAAATTTTTTTCTTTACACCAATGCATCACTTGCACCCATCAAACGTTGTTGCTATTATTGTTGTGCAATTTTAAATTTTCTACAGGCTTACTCTCTTCGAAAATTTGTCTCCTCTTTCTTCGTATCCAGCCGTTGGAGTTCCAGATCAGCGTTGAGTTTGTCCATCCTCTTGAATTCCTCGTCCCTGGTTCCGTAAAGAAACTCTTTGATTACACCTTCTGGATACCTGGTACCGCCAGGGACGACAATTTTTACGCTGCTCCCCGTTCGCAGCGGTTTGGAGCTGGGTGGGTCTGGGGCTACTTGCTCTACCGCTCTAAAGGGCGCTGGTGGAGCCGTCATTTTGACAATCGTCCAATCTATTTGAAAAATAAAAAAGGTGGAAAAGTCAGCTTTTTTATAACCTAAAGAATTCTTTCGCATAGAGGTTAAATAAAATGCTGTGTAAAGTTTTTTTTTCTGTACCCGATTTTCTTGTGAGCTGATTATCGGTGTCTTGATAAGTCCAATCATGGCGAGGGCTGATGTGAGGAGCAGAAGAAGAAGAAGCAAGTGAACAAAAGTTGAGAGAAGACAATGGAATTGGGTTCGTTGTGTCGAGCATAATGCTATGACTGGCAGTCACTCGAACCGGTGAGAATTCAAACAATGGGCTTCGGCATGGAATTGTGGGTGGCCGGAGCGGTTGTGTGTGGATTCTACCTCCCTCGCCACCTATATAGAATAAACCCAATTTTATGTAATGTAGGTGTTCAATAATGTTGGTCTTGAAATAAATTGTTAAATTTTTATATTACAAGAACTTGTAAGTGGCGCATCATCCAAGTCCAAGTGAGATAAATTGGAAGGGGATGGACCGCGGGTTGGACATGATCAAGCGACATGGGCTCTGGATTTGTCATATCCCTCTCCGGGTTGGCTTTCCAGCTCCAGGCTCTCCAGGGTTGACAACGTGGGGAAGAATGTGGTGTTGTGCATTCCTGGTTTTTGCTCAAAATGAATAAATGTTCATCACCCCGAGTTGTTGGGGTGTCATGCCCATCTGGTTCCAGGGCATCGGCAAACGAAAGACCCTCTGCTATAATTTCAAACCCCGGCGGTTTGTCATCATCCCTAGGAGCAGCCGATTGTTGACACTTTGATGATGATGCTTCATCATCGTCATCATGTTCACCACCACTGCTGGATGACACTCCATCTCCATTTTCCTGGTTATCACCCTTTTTCCGCCCCATTTCTTTAGACAAAGGGGAACTGGATAAAGTGGGCGACGACCGACTTGAATTCCTAGAAGACCGACTATTTGTGACTACCCCATCGCCATCCGGCTTATCCTTTTCGACGTCGCCTATTTGTAATGTCGATGACCTTTCAGAAGGATGTAGAATCCCGACGTCTTCAATAACTGCAGCGGACGTGTCACAAGCTATCACGCAAAAATTTAAAATTCAAGTCATTCATTATAATATTGCAAAATTAGTAGATACCTACCCATCTTTACAAGGAAGGTCTTTTTGTATATGGTGATTGTTGGTTGTCCTGTCTTGACCCTATCATAAATGGACAATTTTATTTGTATTTTTTTCATTTATAGAAAAAAAGACATGCTTCTTGATCATTTGGCAACGTGGAATTGCACTACAGAGTAAGGAGGGGAGAGCATACAATTTACAAACAAGCATGTGCAGATACCTTGTAATAATTGGG
Source organism: Folsomia candida (assembly GCF_002217175.1). Taxonomy (NCBI): domain Eukaryota; kingdom Metazoa; phylum Arthropoda; class Collembola; order Entomobryomorpha; family Isotomidae; genus Folsomia; species Folsomia candida. Next base: position 10,336,821 of record NW_019091197.1, on the reverse strand, counting down.
GCTGGAGCGTCGTGGAGCTATAATGCTACTCTTCAGCTAGGGTAGTAGTACCAGGGGCGATGCTGAGCGAGGAATGGTAAACTCACAAGAGTATTAGCTAGTCCCAAGGCAGGCTAGTAGTACCAGGGGGGATCATGGGCGATGATGAGCGAGGAATGGTCAACTCACAAGAGTATTAGCTAGTCTCAAGGCAGGGTATTAGTACCAGGGGGGATAAGGGCGATGCTGAGCGAGGAATGGTCAACTCACAAGAGTATTAGCTAGTCTTCAGGTATTCTGTCTGGGGAAACAAGGAGATCTCGTTTAGTGCAAACATGTGCACACTAAACAAACAGTTTGAGACATGACACGTCAGTCCTGTTTAGTGCAAACATGTGCACACTAAACAAATAGTGTGAGACATGACACGACGATCATGTTTAGTGCAAACATGTGCACACTAAACAAACAGTTTATGACACGACACGACAATCTTGTTTAGTGCAAACATGTGCACACTAAACAAACAGTCCCTAACATGACACGCCTATCATGTTTAGTGCAAACATGTGCACACTAAACAAATAGTGTGAGACATGACACGACGATCATGTTTAGTGCAAACATGTGCACACTAAACAAACAGTTTATGACACGACACGACAATCTTGTTTAGTGCAAACATGTGCACACTAAACAAACAGTTTATGACACGACACGACAATCTTGTTTAGTGCAAACATGTGCACACTAAACAAACAGTTTATGACACGACACGACAATCTTGTTTAGTGCAAACATGTGCACACTAAACAAACAGTTTATGACTCGACACGTATGACAGGTCGATCTTATGCAGTGCAAACGTGTTACCCATCGTAATCAGGTATAGTTAGTTGAGACAAGCTTGATTTCAGCAGGTGGGTGTCTCATAATTCTCTTTCCAACAACCAGAGGCCACTCCCAGAGCCCCGGCTTAAATATCAGCTTAAGCTAATCTTTATTTGAGCGCGGTTTAAGTCCGTTTTTTGGACCGTCCCAGAGCCCTGATCGGATTATTTTTGGATTGGCTCAACTCAACTTTTGGTTTAAACCAGTCGCAACTTTTCATGAGACTAAATCCTGCCCGACCATAGCTCCAAAATCATTTTCTCCTTGTTAAAACGACCTGCCCATTCCAAATTCATTATCAATAACAAAAATGATCTCCACTATCAAACCTTATTCTGTCAACGTAAGTAATTATAATTTACCTTCTGTCTTTAACAATAACAATTATATATACATGTTTCTCCCCCACAGGTTGCAACCTGACCACCGTGATCAATCTCACATTCACGTCATTCATCTCACATTCAGTCACGTCAATCTGCTAGACAAGTAAGTCGATTAAAAAAAATTAATGGTCTTCACTCATAATTAATGGTGGTGACACATTTGTTTAGATGCAGTACTCAATTGGGGCTAGTGAAAAGCATGCAGAAAATAGTTCTTTATAAGAGATTAATTGTTACAGTAGCTGAAGAAGCAGCCTTATCATGGGTGGACTGAGAACGTGGTGAATTATTTAATTATATTATTATCGTCTTCATGTCGGTGCAATTATCGCGAGGGAATATATTAGTATATAATAAATTGTTCTTCATTAACGATTGCATCATACAAATGAGTTCTCAAGCTTTCTTTATTTGCATTCAAAACAACATGTACTCAAACATGGGACTGACTTAGATAAATCTAGTCGTTATTAGCTCACACTGCGTAGCACGAGAGCTATTGAATTCCTCCTGTCCGTCCGTCTGTCTGTGTGTTCACGAGTTTTTTGCATCAATTCATGCTAATTAATAATCCCAGTGACCATTATTGAATAAATTAGACGCACCATTGGGGTCGAACAATCCGTGGCGCAAATGGTGCGAATTAATTGTGCAAAATAGACCGAGAAAGGACTACAATTTTGGAATAGGTAGCACCGTTGGTACCGAACAATCGGTTATTTAAACTGATGCGAAACAATTGGGGGAATCGATGCGAACCGCACCAAAACTGCAGAATAACTGATGAAAATAGTAACAAAAATTTGACACTACGGAATCATGATTTCTTGACAAAAAATTTAAATTATGTCAAAATTGGATATTTATTTTGTCGCCTTATTCTACACCATTGGTGCAAAACTACATGACCTGTATTCAGGTATTCTACCTGATTATCCTGCACCATTGTTGCAAAATTTTTTGAAAATTCTACATCTATTTGTTCCATTATTCTGCACCATTGATGCTAAAACATATAAATTTTATACTTGCGGTTATTCAGCACCTTTGGTCCGAATTTAAATCAAAACCATATTAGCTCACCCTGCAAATGCTTCTGTACATATTTTGTCGGCTAATTCGGCACCATTGGTGCAAAGTGATATTCAAATTATTGCAGGGTGAGCTACTTCTAACGTTACTACGGTTTATTCATAGATAGGAAGTGGCCCGTTCGTGACCTGTGACCAATGATTGATGTATGTAGAGCCCATACTTGATAACATAAATCAACACTTTCGTCACCTCGATAGGTCAATAGAGGTCTATCTGTAAAAAAATGAATGAAAGGAGAGTGAGTCACGGCCAAATTTTATGTCAAGACCACAATTTCTAACCTGTCGGAAATTTGAAAGAAGGATCACGTAGATCAATACCACCGGGAATGCAATTTAGGAGCTAAAATTGATTCGCGTGCTTATGAAGTGGCGATAACAGCTGTAGCGATCAGTCCTAGTAAACAAGTTTCAATAATAATAATAATGAGAATTCGAAAACTGATAACACTTTAAATAAAATGATAAAATCGATACTTCCAATTACTAATTTTTCTTACAAACGTGCGCCTCATTTTTTCACTGCTTATTAAATTGCCCTTGTAGCGTATAGTTGTGGTATTTCCAAAATGCACCAGTAAGAAACGTAGGACTGTAGAAACAAGGGACCGTCGTAATTATTTTCCCTTCAAGATGATGATAAAGTTTAATAAGCTCTCTTGCGCTCCAAGCTGGCGCACCACCCTAGCACACTATAATGTTCCCTTATATCACGTTCACTTAGTCTCTCAAATGTTTGCCTTCTTTTATATACTGCAATAATTTGCAAGTCAAGGCCCGGTGGAGACTCAAGGACGAATCACTTGTTCGTCACTCGGAGGAATTAGCTTGTAATTTTAGTTGAGTATGCTATAGCATACTCAAATAAAATGTTAAAAAATAGTTCCAAGTAAAATTGAAGTATTTACTTGTGAGCTAACAGGTGAGAGAAAGAGAGAGATTTGGGCTTACGACTACTAAATAGCAGTCGCAGCATTTTTGGCTTAGTTTTGGTCGTTAGTTTTTCTCTGGACACCATTTCAATCCGTGTCCAGTGCCCCGGCTCAATTTCGGATCAGATTAGATTTTAAGCGGATTTTAAAAATTTAAAAAGTTTAAACTTTTTTCTGGGACGGAAAAAAATCGGACTATGTTTAAGTCTATTTTTTTTGGCTTAAGCGGGGCTCTGAGAGTGGCCCCAGGTGACACAATTAACCATGTTAGATAATTTTATTGCTCTATAAAACCATTTTTATTCAAATGTTTCTGCTTTGTCAACAAAAATCTAATGTACTACATGTTTAGTTTAGGTGAGGTTAACCTAACCTAACTATATACCCAACCTAAAAAATAGTAGGTCCAACCAGTAAGTTCATGCCGTAGTTATCAATAAAACGTTCAAAATACATATTTGAACAGTACAGTTAATAAGCGGCACAATGATAGTGCATGTCTTGTCACCTTTTGGGATGATGACAACTTATTGTCAAGCGGTACGACTTTACAAGATATCAAGACAATAAATGAAATTATTTATCCTGTATCCCATCTTCATCAGAAACCTGGTTTTCGGCTACCCCTGTCGCCATTTCGGCCAAAAAGGCGGATGAAATCTCGGATTTGTCGGTCTCATCAGCATCATCCTCTTCACCGCTGTCTGAAACTTCAAGATCTACAAATAATGTATACAGTTAAAACAAAATACCCAGCAACAAGTGTAGCCAGCTAGTTTTATCACGATGTGAAGTTAATTTGCGAACCTGAATTTAAGGTTGATTGTAGTGCCGCCCCAGAGTTGTCCAGACTGATTGGAGATATGTTTGATGTCACCACCAATGCTGCTCCATCCGCCGCAACATTGTTATCTGGCGAAATATCAAGACTTGTACTAGCAGCAGAGACACCATCATTCTTTTCGAGGTCAGAATCGCTGTCGTCGTCGTCGTCGTCTTCATCGTCGTCGTCGTCGTCGCTGTTTTCATCGTCGTCAGCTATGCGAAAAAGAAATGTAGAAAATTATAAAATTCAATACTTTCGGGAGTAATGTAAATGAAAAATTGTGAAACATACCAGACAAACTGACTTCAGTCGTCGTCATGGACGTATTAGTCGTCGTGTTGTTGTCACTCGTGGAGGCTGTTGACGTAGTACGGATCACCCTAGTCATGATCAACTGTTCTTGTTCTTCAATAACAACCTGTTTGTTTTCTTTGAGCTTGACCAGTTCCCCTTCCAAATGCAGCCTCCTTTGCTCAAGCTGAGCTACCGTTAGATCGGGCGTGCAAATGTCCAGCGGTAAATGAGAAACCTCGTCTGCATTTTGTACAGAGTTAGCTTCCATTGTCGCTGCTGCTGTTGCTGCTACCGCTGATGATGCTGTTGTTGTTGGCATTGTTGAGGGTTCTAGTATAGGGCGAACAGAGGACGTGCGGAGTTTGACTAGATCAAATCGCAAGTTGTCAAGGAACTCGTTGAGGGGTTGAGTCCTTGCGGCATCAAATAGCCTACAAAGTCTTATCCTCAAGTTAGAAGCATCCGTATCATTTTCGCAAAACTTCTTTGCAAACGGCGTCAGCGTTTCCCTCCAACTATTCCTCGACGTGGTTCTATCCAGGACACTTCTTACCGCGTCAAGTGTTGATTTAATCGTTTCGCGGGTTTTAACGAGCCGATCATCTTCGCCCTCGAGGCAATCTTTATAGTTACAGAGTATCTCTATTTGCTCGGTCGAGGATAACCCTGCCATTTTAACGCTTATATCCTGCATTGTGACATGCTGAACGGATTTTCCCTCCTGATTCTTCATTACTTCCTTGTCCAAGAACGTGTCTATGCAGAAAAAATGAAAATGAATACAACAAATGGAAGAAATCAAATAAAATAATGTTGAGGTAATTTAAAGAAACGTACCATCTGGTTGAATCTTGTCAGCCTTAGTGGTGGTTAGGTTAGGGGCAAACGGAAAGTCAGTTAGTCTCTCAGGAAGTAAAACTAATGCGTACTTCCACTTTGGGTCGGCCTTTCTTTGTTCGATGTAGCCATCCACTATATCTTGTCCGAAGTTATCGAGGAATATCTCGATACTTGCTGCTCGGCCTATCTTGGCAGCTAATAATTTTTTTAAAGAGGATAAAGCAAAAGAATTATTATTTTCATACCCTATAGTTGATTTAAATATTTATTAAATGCGCAAATAAGATTTGCGCGATATTAAAAAAGATTCTTACCATACAGTTTACAAATAAATCCAAAAAGAATTTGTTTCACTCCTGATAAATTCAACACTTTCATTAAAGAAGCATTTGAGACCTTTTCAGCCGTCGAAAGCTTCTGGTTGAACTTGTGTACCAACTGTTTCAAAAATTTGTGAGAGAGCAAGAGAGTATTTAAGCACAAAGTTGAGGAAGAAAAGATAAATGACACTGCTAGCACATACTTTGTTAACTTGGACATCCTCTTCTGTTGACAAGTTTTCTTTAAACGGGATCGTCCATATGGATGGGCTATTTCGTTTGCACATTCCCATAAATGAATTAATCAGCGCCTGGGAGGTTTGTTTGGGTGTGCATTGACGTGTCAAATCATTAACGGGTTCGGACAAAACGAAGGCCAGCTGCGAGACAACATGTCCTACTGATAGGGCCTTATCAAGTAGCTTTTCTGAATCCTGTAAAAAAATAAAACAGATTAACATAATTATTGCAAGTATGTCCAAACATATGACACCAATAACGTTATATGGTTGAGGATTAAGGGTTTAATAACTTGGAAGATTTACCTTCACCACAGGAGGCACAGCTTCATTGGTCATTTTGATTGTGGTTCGAGTCAAATGGTTAACCCGTGAGGAGATGACCGATCAAATTGGACAATTGTGTAATGAAGAGTAGCGTGTGATATTATGAGTAGAATGACTTTTTGATACGAAGAGATTGTAGATATCACTGCGAGAACAGATGTGACTGTATAAACTTCTGGACGAGAATTACTGGGGTCCTAGTGATAGGGCGCGGGGGACTGGAAAGCGGGGCAGGCAGATCAATAATGATGACTAATATAATGGAGCGATTAGGGTCCTCACAATCCGCGGCAATAGGTCGCTGGAAAGAGTGGAAGGGCGGCGATCAATAACAATGACAAATAAAATATAGCTGTTAGGGTCCACATATGCGGGGCGTAATAGGGCAATGAAAGGCGGGGAAGGGCGATCATAACGAGGTAATCAACTACAAACAGTTCAAGACTCGACACTTCAATCTTGTTTAGTGCAAACATGTGCACACTAAACAAACAGTTCAAGACTCGACACGTCAATCTTGTTTAGTGCAAACATGTGCACACTAAACAAACAGTTCAAGACTCGACACTTCAATCTTGTTTAGTGCAAACATGTGCACACTAAACAAACAGTTCAAGACTCGACACGTCAATCTTGTTTAGTGCAAACATGTGCACACTAAACAAACAGTTTAAGACTCGACACGTCAATCTTGTTTAGTGCAAACATGTGCACACTAAACAAACAGTTCAAGACTCGACACGTCAATCTTGTTTAGTGCAAACATGTGCACACTAAACAAACAGTTCAAGACTCGACACGTCAATCTTGTTTAGTGCAAACATGTGCACACTAAACAAACAGTTCAAGACTCGACACTTCAATCTTGTTTAGTGCAAACATGTGCACACTAAACAAACAGTTCAAGACTCGACACTTCAATCTTGTTTAGTGCAAACATGTGCACACTAAACAAACAGTTCAAGACTCGACACGTCAATCTTGTTTAGTGCAAACATGTGCACACTAAACAAACAGTTCAAGACTCGACACGTCAATCTTGTTTAGTGCAAACATGTGCACACTAAACAAACAGTTCAAGACTCGACACGTCAATCTTGTTTAGTGCAAACATGTGCACACTAAACAAACAGTTCAAGACTCGACACGTCAATCTTGTTTAGTGCAAACATGTGCACACTAAACAAACAGTTCAAGACTCGACACGACAATCTTGTTTAGTGCAAACATGTGCACACTAAACAAACAGTTCAAGACTCGACTCGACGAACATGTTTAGTGCAAACATGTGCACACAAGGCATGAGCAGTTTATTATACACAAATGGTGCAAGCTTTAGGATTGACTCAAATCATCCATGGATTGCTCAGGTAGACTGGCCCCATGTGGCCCTTGATCGATCCAGAGCGCTCCGGTGTCCAAGTACCTCAGATAAAAAGCCTGAACGCCGGACACAACGTTTTGATCTCAGATTGAACAAGTCTATGTCCCGGCAAAGGAGAGAAGGAACCTTTAAGGTGATAGTAATTTTTTCTAAGAATCATTAAAATTAAATTTAGAATTTTCAGTTGATTGTACTTCCCATGTTCATAATTGCAACAGTATTATGGATTTTAATAGTTTGTTTGATAATAATTTTGATGAAGAATCGGATGTCATTATGGCAATCAGACGATATTTTATTGTGTTAATGACGTCGTCTCAATCATCTACATCTACTCTGAAAATCACCTCGTTTATTATGTTTCTTGTTCAAGTGCAACAATTTTTGATTAAAGTAATCACAACGATGGACAATTCACTTAGACAAGACGCAGTCGTTTTTTTTCACGAAATTGACGTGTTTTTGACACGCTTATCCGCTCGGTTCGCAAGAAATAATGGAATGGCGGCAACACGGGAAGAGTAGTTTAAAAGTGTGCTTAAATACATCAAACATTAAGTGCTATTTAATAATTGTTGACAAATTAGTCAGATCGGATTCTAGATAGCCAATGGTTATCCGTCTAGTAAGTTTTGTAATTTTATTCATGCTACTTGGCAAAAATAATCCAATTAATTAATCCGCGTGTACAGATTGCAATAACAGATGCAGCACAGAGCGAAATAATCCAAAATTATCGGAAACAATTCCACGAGCACTTTTTTAATGAAATTTTTGCGTACTCCGAGTTGTTGAGGGTGAAGGCCAAACATATAAAAAAATTGACGAGCCACGCCCACTTTGGGTGTGGTTTTTTCCTGGTAGGGTTAGAGCCAAATGGCATATCAAAAGTTGTAGCTCATGCGATGGTACATCTGCAGTAAAAATTTCATCTAAATCCGTTCACAAACAACAAAGATATCCAATGGCGAAACTCGGCGACAGTCAAAATGCGACGACTTTAGGGGCGTGGTTCTCCGAAAGGGGCAAGTACAATACTCTGAAAATTATTGTAAATTGTAGTCCCCACTGATCTTAACGAATTCAAAGAAAAACGGAGATCTTGATTCTGCCCCTTTCCAAGCTATAAGCCCGGGAACATTGGGAACATTCATGGCGAAATTGTCCAAAAAGGGTGAAATTTGACATGTCGTATCGCAGTAAAAATCGATATCTAGCTTCAGCCAGGTCTAAAAAGTGCGTCGCAGGTGAAATTGACCCATGTCGTCAGGGAAGCATGTCGACGTGTCGAAATTTCGACATGGAGCTAGAGAGGTGAAATTTAAAACTAATACTCCCCTGCCCTCCAAAGTACATATGCAAACACTTTTGATCATGTCGACACGCCATTTCGATAGAAATCGACCTTTTAATGTCCAACTTTGAAAATGTAGATATTGGTTTCAAACTCAAAACTCGTGCTCCACAACTTAAGATACCAACATGTAAATTAATTTTGACTCATGTTGACGACTTATTCTTGCGACAAATCATGTCGAAAGTTTAAAAATGGTTTCTTCCATTGGAATAAACAAAAGCATTTCTCCGTAGTACAATATACTAATAAGTATATTGTATACGTTTAAGTTTTTCGGGTTTAACCAGTTAAGCTACTCATCAACACGACATCGCCGCTGCAAGAGTAAAAACTGGCGTATACCGCTTCAACAGGTAAATGACCCAACCACTGTAAAATTATTAATTTATTAATTTATTTTGTGCATTTGTAGAAATCTGGTACGAATATGAACGCAAGGGGACAAGAATTTCCCCAATCTCTTTCTTACGCTGCCATGGGCGAATTTATCAGGAACTGATCTGGACATTATAAATATTACTGTATTCTTCAGTTAGGATCAATATCTCTTCGGAGACCACTCTCACGGATGGACATCTGCAAACGAGTACCACTTGCGAGGACCGCCGTGATGCCAAGCGCTTTAGACGTCATGGGCTGGGACACCGTGTCAATCATCAAGACACCGTGTCGACCCTCAGCGAGTCCGCCTCGCTATAAGGGCAGCCCCCAAGGCACAACTTATACAAGTTTACGCCGCGGTGCATCTTATCGGACTAGATCAGCCATCAGCTAGGCTTTTCAGTTCGAGATCGCAATACCGCCCAGCTGAGCTGGAAGTGACAGGAAGAGCTCTGGGTCCATCTGAGGTAATTCTCAGAGTAGGTGGCTCACGGCCCGGGTTTCATTTCCAGTTCAACTGGAGCCGCCTCAGGGAAGTTGTGCACTTGTGGTGAAACATTTTTTATATAAAAAAAATGATTCATGACACCATGTGAACCACCAAGACACCGTGTCAACTGGCGTCAAAGGGCGAAGAGCCCAATCCTGTTAGGATTCCTTGCGGGAGGACCGGGAAGAGGCCCCAGACCTGTTAAATAAACCCCGGTTCCGTTTGTACCCCAAGGAGGAGCAGGCAGGTCTGAGCTATGGTCCCGGGCACATAAACATTACGGGCCGGAAAACGTGTAGATTTTGTGAGTAATAGAAACAAGTTAACTCTAACACTTTATAATCCACAGGGGTGGTTCCCCTTCAAGGACACTGTGAGAGCTTGTTACAAATTGTACTTGTTAAGCCCTTGTCTCGTTAGGTGTTGTGGATTTTTCGCAAAAATGGAAGACGAACGAGGTGTGGAAGAGAGTGAAGAGATCGGCGGGGTAACACAACCGTTTGTAGGGATGGAGATGAGCTCTAACGAACCCATGAATAGTTCCATAGGCGGCCATTCTTCTACTAATGATTGCAGTTCAACAGCAATGGGTAGCATTCAAAAATCAGCACTTGTTGACATATTTAAGTCAGGTGACCTTGACTTTTGCTGCAAAGCGATCAAGAAAATCGTTGGTGCATCAATGAAACCGAACCTCTCAGATGAAGAAGAGCAAAAGTTTAGAGATCTAGTCTGCAATGAAAAGTCGACATTTAAAGCTCTTTGGCAAAAAGCTAATAGAATGACTGATCGCTTTACACAAAGACATGGGACGTACCTTCAGTCGACCTTTGATCTTCCTACCGAACTTCGAGCTACCTCTGGAATGGGCGTTGTGGGAAGACCTGCAGTAGAATATTCTGCTTTGGGCGTCCGACGTAAAAGAACAAAAGAGAAGGAACTGTCTGAGCTTCTCATTGACGAGCCCAGAGATAAAATACTCAAGTCTGTGACGCGTGCTCTTGAAGGAGATGATCCAACGGACAAAGACTTACGGGCGATAATAAAAGAACTTTTGAAGAGCCCTACCCGTCCATCAAAAATTCGAGAAAAGCTGAAAGCTGCTACACCATCGCCAATGTCGATTGAAGAAGCCGTATCATTAATGATAGATTCCCGGATGCCTGTCAGTACGTATGAAATGCTTAAGAGATCGGCCGACGCGCATGACTTTTCCCTGTATCCTCCGTACTACTTGTTGCGCAAATACAGGAAGGACTTCTGTAGACCAGCAGAACAGTTGGAATTGTCAGACACATTAGCTTCAGTTTCTTTGCAAGCCTTGCTTGATCATACGGTGGATCGAATTTTCAAACTTCAACAAGAACCACTTTTACAATTTGCAGAAAAATTGAAGAATTCTACCCTCAAACTGCAGTTAATAGCTTCGTGGGGATTTGACGGCAGCACAGGTCAATCCCAATATAAGCAAAGATTAAATGCTAATGAGAATGCGACTGATTCAGGCATATTTGTTACTACCATGATTCCTCTACAGTTGCAAACTGAGGAAGGTAAAATAGTTTGGAGGAATCAGGCTCCCCAATCTGTAAGATTTTGTAGACCACTAAGAATCCAATTCCTAAAGGAAACTGAAGATTCTATTCATGCTGAACGAAATTGGGTTGACTCTCAAATACGAAATCTGGTAGCCCACTCCATAACGGAGAGCGGCATTTCGGCCTCAATTAAATATTCCCTTCATTTGACAGTCATTGATGGAAAGGTTTTAAGCATTTTGTCTGGAGCTTCTTCGCATCAAGTGTGCCCAATTTGTGGTGCAACTCCATCGGAGTTTAACGTTTTAAACCGCCCATTGAAACCGATTCCTGATTGCAATCTCCAGTATGGAATAAGCCCACTTCACGCCTGGATTCGCTTCCTCGAATTTTGCCTACACCTTAGCTACAGAAATGTAGACGGAATTAAAACATGGCGTGTGAAAGGTGGAGATAAAAACCCTCAATTGAACGAAAGAAAGCGGAAGATTCAGGAAGCGTTGTGGGAGAAACTTTCTCTAAGGGTTGACTTTCCAAAACCTGGAGGTGCAGGTTCATCCAATGATGGAAATACGGCAAGAAGAGCCTTCAGTATTGAAAATCAAGTGGTATTCGCCGAGATCCTCGGAATAGAGTTGTGGCTAGTGCAAGATTTGCATGTAATCTTGTGTGTAATCTCGTCGTCCCTTCCGGTTGATTCTAAGAAATTTGGCGAATTTTGTCGACCACTTGCTGATAGGTATGTTAAAGCTTATCCATGGTTTTATATGCCAGCCACCCTCCACAAGATATTAATCCATGGGGAACAGATTATTTCTCGATCTGCTTTGCCAATGGGAATGTTGAGTGAACAGGCTGGAGAGTCCAGAAATAAACTGTATCGACAAGACCGTGAGATGCATGCTCGTAAAACAAGTCGGAAAGAAAACTTGTTAGATGTCTTCAATCGGGCTATGGACTCTTCCGATCCATTCATTTCTGAACTTTCTATGAGTCAAAGGCGAGAAAAGAGTAAGAAATTGCCACTGCCATCGGCAGCCATTGCCCTTCTTCAGGCTCCAGACGACCCGAATCCTGAACTTCCTGCCAGGCAACTCTATTCAGAGGAAGATGACGATTCTGAAATTGAATCTTTTAAGGAAGTTGACGGAGCTTTGGATGATGTTGAACTTGTTACTGAACAAATTGAAGCAGACGAATAAACTTCTATATTTTTGTTCTTGGTCAAATGAAGACTAGTGGACCGATTACCACTTTAAAAACAGGGACCTTCGGGTCGGATATTACAGCTGTGTCCCTGATGAGGCCAGAGCAGGCCGAAACCCGAAAAACATTGCTCTATTTAATACAATGGAAGTATATTGTACTACGGAGAAATGCTTTTGTTTATTCCAATGGAAGAAACCATTTTTAAACTTTCGACATGATTTGTCGCAAGAATAAGTCGTCAACATGAGTCAAAATTAATTTACATGTTGGTATCTTAAGTTGTGGAGCACGAGTTTTGAGTTTGAAACCAATATCTACATTTTCAAAGTTGGACATTAAAAGGTCGATTTCTATCGAAATGGCGTGTCGACATGATCAAAAGTGTTTGCATATGTACTTTGGAGGGCAGGGGAGTATTAGTTTTAAATTTCACCTCTCTAGCTCCATGTCGAAATTTCGACACGTCGACATGCTTCCCTGACGACATGGGTCAATTTCACCTGCGACGCACTTTTTAGACCTGGCTGAAGCTAGATATCGATTTTTACTGCGATACGACATGTCAAATTTCACCCTTTTTGGACAATTTCGCCATGAATGTTCCCAATGTTCCCGGGCTTATAGCTTGGAAAGGGGCAGAATCAAGATCTCCGTTTTTCTTTGAATTCGTTAAGATCAGTGGGGACTACAATTTACAATAATTTTCAGAGTATTGTACTTGCCCCTTTCGGAGAACCACGCCCCTAAAGTCGTCGCATTTTGACTGTCGCCGAGTTTCGCCATTGGATATCTTTGTTGTTTGTGAACGGATTTAGATGAAATTTTTACTGCAGATGTACCATCGCATGAGCTACAACTTTTGATATGCCATTTGGCTCTAACCCTACCAGGAAAAAACCACACCCAAAGTGGGCGTGGCTCGTCAATTTTTTTATATGTTTGGCCTTCACCCTCAACAACTCGGAGTACGCAAAAATTTCATTAAAAAAGTGCTCGTGGAATTGTTTCCGATAATTTTGGATTATTTCGCTCTGTGCAAAGCGGCACACTGAATCATTCTTGACAAAATTGTGTGCCAAATGTTAAAAGGTTCACTTGCGATAAACAAAAGCGAATCACACCGCCGATCCACACCTCCGAACCAGCGCTCCACACCGCGAACCACAGCTCCGAGCCAGCGCACCACACCGCGAACCACACCAGCAAAAGTCTAAAACCCAGCGAACCACACCGCGAACCACACCGGGTGTGGTTCGTGGTGTGGTTCGGTGCGCATTATTTCCGAACCAGTGGTGCGCCGATCCAGAAACTAGCAAGTGTGGGGACCCATGATTTGATTTGATTATGTTATAAGTACTGCGACCACATAATGCATATTATTGGACGATAGTTTTCATACAATGGGCTACATTGATTTTCATTTAATCCGTTTTACGTATTTCTACTCCCTTGCACAATTTGGACAACAACTTATCTCATGGAATTTGAGAATAGTCAGTGCTTTTCTGGTAGCTGAGACCATTTTGGATTTTTCAGGCTATTTTACGTCCTTGGAAAAATCGTGCATTGCCCCGGCGTTTTTCCGGCACATTAGCATTTTGAATGATTTAATTTTTATTTAGAATTTCCCGCTTCTAAGGCCTGCATCTCAAGGCTATGGTGCTTCTAGCATTTATCTTCATTCCACCCTTGGTATAAATTTGAAAGAAAAACATTAACAAGATCAATAGTTATAGCTGATTTTGTCTCCGGCGGGGGCCAAAAATTAAGGTTACACACGTTATATTAGTCCTTAATCTTTGGAACAATTATTCCGATCATGTCCTAAGCTCTGAAGACTTTTGGCTAATTTTTCTCAAGCAGGACTGGTTTGATCTTTGAGTTATGTTTAGAATTTGGTCATTAAACCCTTGATGCTGCCTGATTTTTTCGTACAATTTAACATTGAATGCACAACAGGCTATCAAAGGAACCATCGCAAACTTGGTGGTTTTTAATACTTAAACCTAAGATACATACATGTACCTGTGCATGTTTTTAGGCTATTAAGACGGTATGAGTCATTACATGAGGAAACATACCAATTTTAAGCCTAAAATGAGCCATATATGTAAATATTTTTGGGGGCTGGTCCCCCCCCAGACCCCAATCCTGGCTAGGCTACTGATTTCCACCTTCTTCTCATTTGCACCTCCAGTCCTTTCCACTCATCAATTTCACCCCAGTCTTCCGCTCCCCTATTTTATGCGTATTCCTCAAATGCAAGACGAGTGACCTCTTCTGCGCATACGCGCTTCCACACCCGTCCTGCCCACAGACGAAGGGCCACTCGCCCGTGTGAACTTGACGCACGTGCGCCTCCAGCTCGACTTTGAAGGGGTACGCCTTTTCGCACTAGCGTATTTCTCACTAGCGTATAAGCCCATCTCCCGCCGGGCGAGCGAGAATGATAAGGTGCAAATGTCTGTCGGCAACGGAAGTGAAAGCCAAGAAAATCAAGTTTCGCACAAATTCAAAATTAAATGAAAAATCTGTATTATCAACTGTAATTAATAAGTAATTATTATTTTTTCCACTTTCACTTCCGTCACGGAAAATTACTTTCACTTCCGTTGCCAACAAACATTTCCAGCTTATAATATAGATAACAACGTTGACGTAGAAATCTTGGGTACAAGCTTTAAAATGATTGGACAAATCGGCAAGAATTACCCATTAATTGGTGGCACTCGTGGTAATTTTCTTCAACCCAGTTTTGCCCTACATTTCCCAAATTCCTCAATATTCCTTTGACAACAATGGCACCATTATGGAAAAGGAAAAGATGTAAGCCTTATTTATGAATTTCTGACAGAATAAAGAGGAATTTTGAAAATCGATCAAATTTACATTTATGTAAATTTGGGCCCCAGCTCTACCTACATGGTTTAGGGTAGCATGTAGCCATCACTAATTAAGTAGCTTCATATACTTTATGCAAAGACTTTGTCCGTCCGCCTGTCTGTCTGCAAGCAGGATAACGGGAAAACGGATCGAGAAAATCGGAATCGGTTCGTGGCATTATACATACATATGTATGACCCTAGGGGGAAGATTTTATCCACTTTTGGGGTCATCCGACCACACCCCCTCGGCGCCAGGGGTATGGTCGGGGCAAAATGCGATTTTTACACAAATTGAATCTATAGATGAAATTCACTGAAATTGAGTGCTCCCGCGATGTCGTGGGAGTGTCTGGGGTAAAGTGAGTCTGAAGCTACTTCCTTATGTGCGTTTACGACGGTTTATTTTTTGTCAACATAAACTTTTTTTTGATAATTTATGTATCCACTTTAAATAAATAGAACGTTCTTATTAAACACATTAGATCCAGATACCTAAGCTTGATTATGGGCATAATTATTTTTTAAATTGACTAATTTAACTCTGCCAACTGCGGATAAACTGTAATCATTGTAATGAACAGAGAATCCAAAAAATACCTTGGGTTAATAGTTTGCAATTTTGCGTGGGTTAGGGTTGCCTAATGTAACCGTCATGACCGTCAATGTGTATATCTGTCCATATTTCGCTAAATGTTGTAACACAAATCCTATAAACCTCAAGTTAGAATGTATGTAGTATGGGTCAAACTTTTATCTCGATGGACCCCGTGCGGTAACCCAGCCGGCTAATTCAAAATTTCGAAAGGATCCGAAGTAAATACAGTCAAGAGGTTGCTAAGCGGCAAGTAATGGAAACATGAGTTTAAACTGCAAAAACCTATTTTAATTCAGGGTTGCAGAAATCTCAACTCACCTTCATAAATCTCATCTCAGTGAGATATAATGAGAAATAGTGAGACATGAGAAATATGAGATATGGTGAGATTTGTGAGCCATGCACTAGCGCAACCTAGCGGGCGGGGTCATGGACTACAAGTTTAACTCATTATTTCTCATATTTCTCACTCAGCCCCAACTGAGATGATTGATATAAATCATTAAATCTCACTAAATCCCACTAGGTGATATATACCACTTGCAACCCGGTTTTAATTTAATAAATTTATTGATATGCAATACGCAGAATGGCAGAATGTAAAACTCGGATGGTTGCCACAACTATTGATTGGGAAATGGTTAAGCATGATGGAATTTTTCGCCAAAAAACACGTCCCCACTTTATTAAAATTGCGAGCGGGCTGAAATTCAAATCAAATCCATCACGGTTACCCAATCAATAATAAGTACTCGTAACTCGGGCCGTATAAAGTTTGAACTGGAGGTTTAAAATTGCGTGTTCAAGGAGGTAATTGGAAAGCTAATATATGGATTACAGGACGTTTCCTGAGCCTTGTTTAAATTATGTACAGACTTTTGCTGATTAGCATATACTCACAATGAGGAGGTGTGAGGTGGTTATCGCAGATTTGAATGGGACCACTGCAGTTGGATAGTCCAGCTCAATAATATGGAGGTTTGGTTTATCAATTTTCTGAATGTGCAGAATTAGCAAAGTTATCAGGGGTAAAGTTGGCGAAAACGCTTGATTTTTGACTGTGCGAAAAGCGATACATTTTCCACTCTCGTTCCTCTCACGCTCGCTTCCCCTCTCGGTCGCATAAATTTTCCTCGCTGGAGGTCATCGGTTTTCACTTTAATTTTTTCTATTCACCACTTTCATGGTTTTACTGCATTTTCTTCAGTTTTCTGGTACAATTGTAAATAATGGAATAGATAAATTTACTTTCCAACCAACCGTAATTTCCCGACATTTGTAAATTCGGCAATCATTAAACGTGTGTATGTACAGGGACAAAATCGCGGTTCGAGTTGTCGTTCGGTTGAAATCAGTTACGACTTTTGCGACGGCTTTTACCATAAAAATCAAATGATAATCTGTATCCAATCGTTCGACAATTGACAATCCAAATACAGTCCAGAATAAATAATTTATTTGTAATTTGACTTCCTTCCATCCTCTCATGGTTATGTTGTAATGATATTTACGGTGTGAGGACTTGTATTCAAAACTTAAATAGTTTTATTTTGGAGAACCAAGCTTTCAACAATCATACATTGTCTTCATCAGGGTTGCTGAAAAATTATAATTTGCACTAAAGGGACTAATAATTTATTGTCCATTCACGATAACAATCGGCATTCTGGCTATCTTTTCGAACGTAATTTTTCAAAATATTTGCATGGCCTAGTCTAATTTATGTAATTAAAAAAAATTTATTTTATATCACTGAACTGATAAATAAGGTCTTATTTTTGAGAGCAATTAATTTAATTTTAAAATGATGATGAGGTTGCATGAAAACCGATGACCTCCAGCGAGGAAAATTTATGCGAACGAGAGGGGAAGCGAGCGTGAGAGGAACGAGAGTGGAAAATGTATCGCTTTTCGCACAGTCAAAAATCAAGCGTTTTCGCCAACTTTACCCCTGATAACTTTGCTAATTCTGCACATTCAGAAAATTGATAAACCAAACCTCCATATTATTGAGCTGGACTATCCAACTGCAGTGGTCCCATTCAAATCTGCGATAACCACCTCACACCTCTGCATTGTCAGCACAAAAACTGTTTCATCGTCCATCATTTCAGACTATCCTGCATGCCAGTCATTTTGGTATAGAATATTTCTACATATTTATCAAATTGTATAAAATCATTTCTCCCATTATGACCGAACTTACCGCCTTACTATTTGAATTTGGTGAACTATCGCCAGGTAGCCACATTCACATTGTGACAGACAAGTTCAACTTGGAAACCAATTTCCCACCAGATTTTAGAATTCAAACGCCTAACACGTTCTATAAGATAACAAATAGCTCAAATTTTTTGAGAAAAGTGGAGTACGATGCACTGCCTACTATATCTCCTCAACATATTAGAGCCTCTTCAATTCTTAGTATGCTGGTTATATTTGTTTTATCCAATCCTCCAGAAACGTTAGACCAAACCTTAAACCCTTCAACCATTCAAATTAAAAAGCTGACACATGCCGTTAACTCTGGCCGAAATTTGTTAGTGCCTTCGATCCTACTGGAGAAAGAGTTGTTCCAGGGTCGACGATATTTTAAAAGTCCCTTTGCCATATTTTGGTTCACCAATTGGATTCCAACCGACCGATTTCAGTTTCCAAGGAAAAGTTTTTTTATGAGGCAACTCTATGTGAATGAAATCCAGCCGATATATACTACTGTATTTATAGTTCAGATTCAAACAAAACGGAAGAGAATTTCCAAATCTGAACTAGTCTTGGTGTGCAATCACTGTTTTTCGAAAAACAGCGTTGAATTCATTACAGCAGGCCACATATCGAATTTAGTCCCACGAATTATATGGATTTCAAGAATCAAAAAGTCCACCCAAGTAAGGTTAGGATTTCATGAGCAGTTAGACAAATTGATCAATGATTTAGCTCCAACCTTATACGTTGGTGTGCAGCACGATCAAATATTCAAACCGTATATTTCGTACGGTTGTCAAAATAAATTCAAAGCAAAAAATATCAAATTTTTCGATATCAGCGAGATAGTTCTATGTGGAGGCAATGTGACAATTTATCATTTGATGTTTAATCGCCTATATCGTGATGTCACCCATCCTGATGAAGCCACCCAGCCAGTTATATATGAGGAGGATCATCTTATGCTTAGGTACGTCAAGTTGTTTTTGTATAAAGTTGCCTATATCGAAAATACATTCCGAATTAAGACAAGTCAATAAATTAGGCATGTTACGCGAGATGGGGGAAGGGGATCCAAGGCACCAATGATATGGTGCCGACTTGGCACACGTTTAAGGGTGGTCCAGAAATATGTGACTTTTGCGCGACATTCTTTATGTCCCCTAATGCATCTGACGAAATATTGAACGTCACGTAGTTTGCCATAAATATAAAACAACACAACAAAGTCTATTATCCCACACTACACGTGGAATGAAATTTTTCTGATAATTCGTAATAAAATGTTTGCATATAGTTGTGTGAACACACATTTGCCAATAGCTTCATTGCATGGTCATAAAGTTACGTCTAATGCCATTCATAAACTCAGTTTCCCACCTTTACCAAAGGCGTTCTATCCATGCAACTAGGAAGGACATCGCTTTCTCGGATCACGTCTTCATCACGGGGGACAAGGCATTTAATTTTCTAACCTGTTGGTTCACATTAAAGTATAATTTTAGAATTTACTTTACACCATTTCATGCAACATTGTGGATTAGCCTGCTGTCTACCGTTATAATTATGACACTACTTCTAACCATGTATCTACGCAGTATACAGGCTGAACGGCTGGTTTCCACTTGGACACTTTTCTTCAGTAACTTGGTCGGCCAGTCGTACAGCCTTATAGGGGAGGTGAGCAAGAGATTAGTCGTCAGGATTGGATTAGGGTCGTGGTTTTTGATATGTCTGATATTCACACAAGGTAATTTAATTATTGGCGTATTGGAATTCGCTACAAAATTGGACACAAAAGTAACCAACCTTTGAACAAATTCTAGGGTACATTGGAGTTCTCCTCAATTACCTTTGTGCGCCACTCCCTCAAATAAGCGTTACCAATTTTTATGATCTAGCAACACCTGTTTGCAACTACCAACAAAATAACCCCAATTCTCAATCCCGCAAATGTCCGCAAAATCTTTGGTACAACGTATCAATTTATGTGGAAAAGGCCTATCGTGAATTAAACCCTGAAACTGAGTTTAGGCTAATGTCACCACCAGATAATGCAATCTACATTGATTACATAGATAGCATTGTTTCAGCCGTAGGTCTAAATAAGCCAGCTGAATATATTTCCGAAGTAAGACAGTTGGGAATGCACTTAACTAATTTTGCAAAAGCATTGGCCGATTTCGCAGTAGAAAGACACCATGGATATACTGCAGCACGCCCAAGATTCGATTCATTTCAGTCAGCAAGGGAAACCACTTCAGCATGGATTCAAAAATTAGCAGTAACAAGAAATTACATCATAAGTTATAAAATATATTTAATCAATTTTATGTCTAACGAACTTTAATGTAACAGCCATCTCCTGACACGTACGATGATATACTAGCCTACAGCTTACAGCACCCGTACGAACGTGAATATCTCCCTGCAGGATGGTTAAGCCTACTAAAAAATCGAGCTGGATTCGACGAAATGCTGGAGCAAGAGTTAGTTAAATGTAGTAGGACTGCATGGGTTGATAATACACCTCAGTTGAAGCAATGTTTCGATTATTTGTTAAGGTAAGCAGTGAGTACATAAATAGTTTCCAAAAAATAATGAATCTGTATTTGATTGCAGACACTATTACTGGATAAACTTCTTTATCGGAAAGCGTCCAATTCTTGGACGCCCTACAGCATTCCAGGTACACAATACAGGAGTATCAAAGTTGGGCAGAAGAATGAGCGCCTTTTTAGAGAGCGGGTGTTACGATTACTTTAAAACGAATTCGTCACGGTCAGGCACTCTATCCGCTAAAATGAAAAATTATACAATATCGATTATGACCAAGATGCGTCCTCCCCTTCGCCATGAAGCAATGAATCTCTCCAAATCAATTTCTACCGTATTTATAATTTTTTGCGGATTGCTTCTTTCCTCAATTTGGGTACATATGGTTTCGGTGATTTATTTCTGTCGGATTGAGGTAATGAATACTGCGCACAAGGTTACAAAAGTATGTTTGTCGGTTGTGGGTTGCAGTTATAACTGGTCGCGGAAAAATTGTCGTTGTTTGAGAAACTGTGGAATGAACCTCGCAGTAATAGTAAAAAGTGCTATATTGCGATATGCAATGAAGGTAATTGATTATTGATGGAATTTGGTATGATATTGTTTCCTTATTCGGTTAAACCTAAACCACAGAGCTTGTGCTAAGATTCATTACGTCCTATTTCTTTCAGGGTTGTAGTTCATTACACTCTAAATATGTATGTAAATTTGCATAAATGAAATCAAATCTTCGATTTCGTCATATTACCGCCCGTTACACATATGTAAATATGCGTAAATGTTAGGATTGCTTCCTTGAATAATTTAAAACATTCTTCCTGGTATTCAAGTAAATGAGACGTATAAATCAATAAGAATTACACTCTACTCTTCTGACTTTAATGTCTCTACCGCTAACATGATCTTCACTGGTGTAAATTTTTTTGAGCGAATCTATCCTCATTATCGTATGTCGCAGTGTCCATAACCATGCTTTCACCAAATTTTGGCAAAGGTCAGTACGGTCAAAAGTGTCATACTAGCATATCTGATACACAAAGATACTGATCGGGAAAGAATCTGGTCGGGTCGAACATAAACTGCCATACAATCGGAAATGTTTAATATTTTTGACATCTGAAAATCAATCGACCATCTGAAATATATACACATAGACTAAAGGTGTGCAAAATTTCATTGAAATCGGTCAAGTAGTTCAGAATAGGGAGCTCAGAGAAAATTGTTTTTAATTCCAGAGTCAAAATAATTTTTGTAATTCATGGATTATTTATGTTCAAGCATGTAAACTATTTAGAAATGATATGTAAATCTTATTTTTCTTTATTCACACTGAATCATGTATCTAAAGTACATAAATACATCACAGATTTAAAAAGCATTTAAAAGCTACAACGAAATTGCCAAGAAAGACTGACTTCGCAGGAGTCGCACAAATTAAATCCCCACCCTGCTCAAGATTAAAACCTAACCTAATAGATAAGAGACGAAGAAATTGCCAGAGTTGTTTTAATATAAATTTAGATATTTAAATATTTAATAAGATATCAAATATCCCGTCTTAAAAATTCGTAGTCACGCAAATTTCCTTTGACCCGTTTCCTTCAAGCAAATGCGGAATATCCTTAAACATTGGCCTATCTTCTGGATTTGTCTTCCAGCATTGTACCATAACCTTATTGTAAAAATTCAGTTCAAAACTAATTACGTCCTAAAACCTCCACCCGTGTTTTATTTATTACCTTACAAATATTCAGAGGCGCAAACTGGTTTTTGAAGACGATCTCCGGCTCTTAATTTTTCTATAAAGTTCGACGTCCAACACAATTCTGACCAAGGGGTTTCCCCAAAGCTGAATATTTCCCAGAGTAAAACCCCATACGAGTAAATGTCAGATTGTACAGAAAATTTCAAACAATCCAAACTTTCAGGAGCCATTGAGCGCCAAGGGAATTTCTGGATGTTAGTATTTCCTTACAATTATAGTTCTCCAACTTTGTATTACTGTGGGTGACTAACGGGTGACTTACTGATTGCTCCGTATTCCTTGCGTACCCTTGGTACTCGTAATGTTTGCGAGACATTCCAAAATCCGAGATTTTTGCGACTAATATGTTATCCAACAGAATGTTTCTGGCAGCATCTCCATGGACCAACTATGACCAAAATTAGAAAAGTTATGATAATAAATTATGTTTCCATCTTAGGTGTTACTCGCGTATAAGCCCGTCTCCCGCCGGACGAGCGATAATTATAAGGCGCATATGTCTGCCGGTAAAGGAAGTGAAAGTCAAGAAAATCAAGTTTAGAATGGCGCGTAAATTCAAAATTAATGAAAAATCTGTATAATAAACTAATTAATAAAAGTAATTAATCTTAAATTCACTTCCACTTTCACTTCCGTTGCCAACAAAAATTTGCAACTTATAATATAGATACCTTTTGGGATGCTAAGTAATCCATCCCTGACGCAATTTCTATCGACCATCTATAAAATTGCCGCACTGTGGTCTCCACGGATTCAGCGGGATTGAAATTGAAACAGGTTTTTTGTAAATTTTGTAGAAACTTGTCCAGACTTCCGTTATTGCAAAGCAGTGCTCGCAACGGGTCCGGGTCCCAAGACCCGTTTTTTCCGGGTCCCAGGTCCGGGTCCGGCTCCGGGTCGGGTCCGGATCAAAAATTTAAAAGACCCGGACCCGGACCCGACGGGTCCGGGTCACCGATTTTATAATGTATATAAACGGGTCTCGGGTCGGGTCAGGGTCCGGGTCCTATGGTTTGAACCGGACCCGAAAACCGGGTCCTTATGACTGTTTCTAGTCTGGGGTGATGAGAGACAGAATTTCATTTTTAATCAACATGTCTAATCATTGAAGCTTCATAAGAAGCATTAAAAAATATTGATTAAATTACTTGAATCGTTATTGATAAAAATTTATATGTAGGTATCTTTTGCCTCTTTTGCCTCTTTTGAACTTAGGTATCTGTTAAAGATAACTATGACACTGGCAATCCTTAAATATGTGTCTACATATTGTAGCACTAATTGTAAATTAGTGTACGAAAAGTGAAGGAGGACCCAATTTGCGCCCACTCAAAGACACAGAATGTGAAGAAGTTTTTGACCTTTTCATCACCAGAAATCTAACTTTAATCCTTGATTTTGATTTTTTTGCTTTCTTCATCGCATATATGTAGTTACTTTTTAATTTCCAACATCAAACTCAACTTTTATAAATTTTGATTTTTTCGAAAACATCGTGAGGAAATTTTAGAACAAAAGTTTGAATGCAGCTGTTTTCGTGACTGTAATTCCTTAGACGGGGCGTGGCATGTCGTGGGCGCAGATGGTGCCATCGAGAATAACCCTTCAGTTTTCGTGCACACCTTAGAACTAGTACTGCAGCATATCCTAAAGGCATCAACGTAGGTTACTTGGAAGCTCCAGCGTTAAATATAATATTTGTCTATGTGTCTGTATGGATTGTCTACACCGATTTAACGTGCACTTGTATGCGGGTTTTGAGTTTGAATTCCTGTGTCTCAACTTTCCCTTCCATATATTCAAATTGCGATTTTGAAACATATTCATCTCTGTGGGATTTTTTACAATATGAAGATTTTAATGCGCTTAAAAATCGATAATTTTTAGGTTTACAAGGTTAGGAGGCTGGAATTTTAATTTTTTTCTGAAATGAGTGAATATTTAGTTTTTACTTATTATTTTTTATCTATTTCATATGTATTTCCTTCTGGAAGAGAACAAATCAAAATTCTATCGTCGTATTAATAACCCTAAAAATTAACGATGTTTAGGTCAGGGTTGCAGAAATCTCAGCTCACCTTCAAAAATCTCATCTCAGTGAGATATAATGAGAAATAGTGAGACGTGAGAAATATGAGATATAGTGAGATTGGTGAGCCATGCACTAGCGCCACCTAGCGGGCGGGGTCATGAACTACAAGTTTAGCTCATTATTTCTCAAATTTCTCACTCAGCCCCAACTGTGATGATTGATATAAATCATTAAATCTCACTAAATCTCACCAGGTGATATATACCACTTGCAACCCTGGTTTAAGTGCATTAAAATCATCTTCATATTGTAAAAACCCATGGAGATGAACAGGTTTCAAAATCGCAATTTGGATATATGAAAGATGGGAAAGTTGAGACACAACAATTCAAACCTTAACCCATTGCCAAATTTAATGACAATTTCCTCACTTACAAATTTAGCCGCGTACGTAAACAAAACGGTGCATATCGTCATCCCAATTTCAATCATTATTTGGAAGTATTGGATTCTAATTTCTGCCTCATCATAGACAACCGACCTTCCGAACGCGATCAAATTGAGGACACTGAGTATCACTATGGTGACAGATTCAGCCTGAGGAGTTCAGAAATAAATATTTAATATACTCTTAATAATTCACGCAGGTAATGATTTCTCGGTAATAAATTTGATAATAATATTTTACCAGATATGTAGTAAAAATTCATTACCATGATGATAAAACTTATTACCAAGCCATTACCACACGGGACAACTTATCATTACCACTTTGCTAGAGTCATACATATACTTGTGCTTTTCGGTAATGTTTATTACCAGATTATTTACAGTGTAGAAATAAAACAATTTGATGCATAAAAACACTTGAAAACTTGTTTACCTGCCATAATGCAGCGACTATGTAAAGCTTTGACATCAATGGTAACTTAGCCATGGTAAATTTTTTGCAAGCAAATTTTTAAGCCTGCTTGACTTCGAACAGTAAACTGATCTTTAACAAGTTCTGGATGAGTGCAAAGCTCTTTTGGTGAGGGTTTTTATAAATATTTCGGTACGTTTTCCTCTTGTAAAATCCATAGTTTAAATTTTTTCTTATAAAGAAGCCAAATCAAACCAAATGTGGTGAAAGAATTTATCTTTGTGGTTGTGGTCGGTCATAGTACAACTTTTTTAATCAGGGAAAACCAAGTACTTACTTTGCGCAAAACATTGTTTAACATTGCACAATGTTATAAGTATATACGATTTAAACTTCATTTCCTTAAGTAACCAAAACGACAGATTTTTCCTTAAACGCCACGTAAAATGTATACAACCAAGTTTAAGCACTTGATCCGGTAGTGGTAAGAAATTCGTGCATTTATAAAATATTTATTAATCAAACACATTTTAGACAACTTGTTTTAAATACAAGCTGTAAGTATGTAGTGAAAAACAACGTTTTTTGTAACTTTTGTAATTTAGCTAAAACAACAAAAATAATTACTTTGTGTTTGCTTGCTTTAACAGATTAATTCCAACTTATCTACGTGTATTTACCGATACCTGGTTTATACGAAAGTACGACACCTTACCTTCATTTGACATTAGCGTTTCACACGCCATGAATATTTTAGTACCACAGGGTCATATTTATCATCCACAAACACGCAATAGCTACAGCCACATATTCATAATCTATATTATCACCACACCTTTTTGTCTACTCCTGCATAACAAAAATTCTTCGCAATGTTTCGATTCTACATATCGATTTTATTTTTCAATCTCTTCGCAACATCCACGCGAACTACGTTTATCCCAAATTTCGGAGAATATTGTCTCACCCACATAATAAACTATGAAGGTAAAGATTTGCAGGGATTTACACATCCCATTTTACTCTCTCGACACGAACAAGTTGCAAGTACGACATACGATTCAACCACTAAAATCGAAATAGTCGAATGTTATCACATTCTGTATGAAAAAACGGTGCAAAATCCCGCCTGGTTTTGGAACCTTAATCTTTCCGAGTTCAGTGGTAACAAGATTGACACCTTATTTAAAGACCACACCTTAACAGCTAGGTGGAACTGCCTCACAGCAATATTCCTATTTCCACCCAGCCAAATGCTGGAAAGGGGTGACACTTCAAACCAAATAAAAACTGAGAGATACGACGACTACATCCGGTTATGATTGCCCAAGAAAAAAATTCATCCATATGTGAAACGCGAATTATCAATTCCGAACCATGTTGTCCAAGTGATTGAGCAAATATTTAAAAAACTGTGGTCAGCTTGTTGCGCAATATTCAACAGACCTATTCCAAACCCCAAATTATTCTTAATATTTCTCTCAGAGAGGATGACAGTCAAAAATGTATTGATTTCTTGCCATACAGATACAAATTCTGTGTTACTAGAGTTTCCAAACATTTCAGAAAAAACTAATAGGTCATCTGATCCATTCAAAAAATGTGACCAGCTCCTACAAATGGATAAATTCTGGGCTGTCTACATTCTTCGCTTTTACACAAATATTGTCAACACGAAACCACTGATTCCATCTGAACTTGCTCTATTTTCCGCGAACCAGTTGCCCGACGCGAGTCTAGTGTTAATACATTGGGAACTATTTAGAATAATTTGTCCACCCGTGACCCAAATAAATGTGACGTCCTACTTCTCTCATGCCGAACCAACATCCCATTTAATTCTAGGAAATCATTACGATTCACCAGAATGGAAATTATTTCCCGTCATATGGCAAGAAACTGCCACATTTTTGGCATGTGGCGGATTAAAATATGGTAGCTTAGATTTTAATAATTTTGTATATTGCTTCTCTTTATCGACATGGCTTCTAATTGTGACATGTGCCCTGATTTCAGCAGTAATAATATTGGAATTCAAAATATCCTCAAACCTTTTAATCCTAGCAACTAAGATATTTTTGGAACAGGATGATCCAAAATTGGTCAACAAGGATGGAAAAAATTATCTGTACTTCGTATCAACCGGGGTTATCTTGTCGTTCGTAGTGATTACTAATTCATACAAGGGTGACAACATTATGGCAATTGCATCTCCGCTGAAACCAATTCGCTACAAGAATCTTATCCAACTGGTTAATAACTCATTTTCTATTTATATCTATGCAGTTTATAAGTCTGTCGAAACCGGTTTTTCGAACGGGACGGTCATCGAATTCGACTATGTGGAATCCCTGCTTAAAACTTGGGTACAATTTCATGGATACAGTTTGAGTGAAAAAAGGTTACAATTTTACGAGCGAGTGATAACAACTTATAGAGATGTTGGAAACGTATTGGGAGAATTATTTGGAACGGATCGTATTAATTGTAGCAATGTTGCCGTGGTAGATTGGAAGCATAGTTTGCAATCCAGATACGAACAAGTGATGGATGGTCGTTACTCATTTTCTTTGGGAGAAGAGACAATTGTAAGGAAACATAACGGATGGCAATTACTTAACCTTAGAGATACGAAGATAGTTGAGAGAATAACGAAAATAATGGAATCAGGGATATTGGAATGGTGGCAAACATTTCGAAATTTTGCGCTTGATCTGAAAAATATAAAAAGGCGTGGCAGGAAGTTTGTACCGTTAATATTGGAAGGGAATATAGTAACGTTATTTATTCGTTGTGGTACACTTATTGCTCTAGCGGGTGCAATCTTTTGTATCGAGAAAGTTTGGAGAGTTATGAAAATAATTTTTGTATCAATAATCACCTGTAAGTTTCAATGCCAATGTGATATCTTAAAAGATGATTATATTAAGGTTTTAAGACTTGGATTTATTGATGAATCCTTGTAAATACAACCCGTGATGGTATAATTAATTTTAAATGTTGTGTGTCAAAAATGATTAAATGTATAAATTTCATCTGTTAACAAAAATAGAGAAAGTTTAATGAAAGATGCAAATTGTTCAAATTTCGCATTATCACTTTACAATTCATTTCTTCAAAGGAATTGTCAGTAAATTTAAAAATATTTACGTTAATTACAAACTGTTGCAGCGTAAAATGAATATATGTAAAATGTTGCAATGTAAAGTAAATTTATGTAATGTTTTGATTAGGCATTGTGTGCCATATACATTTGACTAAGAATGTGTGTACGTGACTGAGTGTGAGGAAGCGCTTCTAGAAGTTCCGAAAACAAGCCAACATCATCATCATCATGAACCTTTTTCTCCGCATCAAGGACACGGAGAAGTCAGTCCACGCTTAGAAGTCTCGGTGCCTAGTCTCGTTGACTCACTTGTCAGTCACGCAATATTTCCGAAATAGTTGCTGATAGGTCTAGAGTAATTGTTTTATTTGTATTTGAACGGTTTTACGCGAATAATAAAAGTATTTTAAGATATCCAGTCGGCCTTTTGCTTGTAGCTCGAATTCAGAGGTTTATATCCATAGGGGATCAATCCAGCGGATAGTTACCAAGAGGTGTTGTCAGCGGATTGTACACTGAGTTCAGATAGGCAGTTAGGGATATTCTTAAGTACCTTTCGACATCGCCATTTCGTATTAGATACATAACGGTAGCAGGGCCTTAAAACCCCTACGTCGCTACCCCCCTTACTAAAACCCATGAGGGGACTTTGATGTTAACAGTAGAGAACTATCACGATTCGTCGGATAGTTTCAACGGAAATTATTAATTTGGAGCATCACCCCCCGCACAAACTATTATGTAATATAAATATGGATATATTAGAATGATATTATCAATTACTAGAATTTAATTATGTAACTAATTACATAATTAGGAAATATACATATTTGCTAAATTTTATTTGCGGCTAACACACCCCAATTTCTTGTGCTTGTCCCTTGAAGGCCTTCAGGATTTTGTCAGCATTTTGAGCGGTGGTGTTACTCTGATAAACGAAAATATGTACCGTTGTCGTTTGGTTTTTCGACGCCATGATTTTTCGCATCACGCTGTCTTTGATCTTGATAGTCTTGTTGACATGATTCTGCCCGATGAGTTGGTCATTCGAGACGTCTGCGGTCCCTACTATCTGGAGATTTAAAAAAATCAAGTGCAATTTTATTTCTCCCGCGATACATAATAAGGAGTTCCAACTTTGTTAAAAATCGTTTTTTTGCTTACATCACAAAACGCTTTTTTCTCAATCCCGCCAGCGATTTCGAAATTTTTTCCAATATTTTTGCTCAACAATAAAATCAAGGTTAAGATAATTTTATTTTTGGACCAAAAGAGTGAAAAAAGATATAAACCGCATCGCAATTGAGAAAAAAGTGTTTTGAGGCAATAACAAATACATCCATTTTTTACAAAGTTGGGAGTCCCCAATATACCGCTAAAAAACTATGTACCCAGGGTTTCGTAAATTGCTCATTTTCATACAATGTCAATTTTAGATGTGCGTTTTTACTGGTTACCTACGAAATTTCAATTTCATGGATTACTACATTTGATTGTCAATAAAGATGCACGAAATTCTATTAAATTCAGTAAAAAGTATAAATTATACATGCATTCGCGAATTTGTAGGAAAATACTTCCGGAAACACGGGATTGTACGAGTCACCGATTTCTTTCGTTCTCGCCGTGCAGTTTGGCGCAGCTGATGAAACAATTTCCAAATGGAGATCTGTAGAATCATTCCGGAAGTCATTGTTTTGTGCTAATTTAACTTATCATGAGATCTTCCCAAGTACCTACATACCTGGTTTGGTAAATATATCAGTGTCACCGGCATTGCTACATACAAAGCAAAATAAAGTTTCAGTATAAATAGATTTCATTTCAAAATTTTGCTTTTCCTCCTTTAATTCGAACTTACTGAATTTCGAAGCGCAATCTTAACGCGATTTCGGATGTTTTATTTTCCAATGTGACCGAAGGCAAGATGAGATAGATAAGTAGCGAGGCGAAACCACGCTTGGGATCCATTAGAAATAACTCTAAATGGAGGGAGACAACCTCTTATTTGTGTCATTTAGCGCCGACTAAATAACTTAGCCCAAATTACGTGATAAAACTATGCATAACCGGATATTGAACTTTAATTGTTTCTGTGAAACAAAGGACGTGACATTGCATTTACATAGGTTTTAATGATTAGGGAGCGCTGAAATATTGTTAGAAAACAATGAACCGGATATTTCTTTGTGAAAGTTTTATTAATTGAAATTATTTTATTTTGTATTCGTACCGATTTTTATATGGGTGGTTTTATTTATTCCAACAAATGTATTTTGTAAATGGCGTGCAATTACATGTGTTAAAATATTAAGCTGCAGCCAGCAACTGCTTGTTCTATTCATAACAGTCATTACCACTGCTGAGAGCTGCGGATCGTTTATTGAACTGAAAGTCAGTCATAATGGTTCAATTCTCTAAATCCAAGCATAAATAAATCTAACAAAATTTTTCAAACTTACAACATGTACTTGCACAAAATTTCACCTGATGCCCGTCAACATATAAACTTTTTGTAATCAAAAAATATTGTTTCATCTGAGTACTTTCCTTTTTTTAAATAAATTTCTTTTATTCAAGTTATTGCTGAAAATTAGAGAATTTTAACACAATTTACTACACGATAAAAACCAATTATATCCCACAACGCACAATGCTTACCCCTACTGATTGAATTTTCCGAAAGAAAAGAATTCCACAAAAGTGAAGAATACATGTCAAAATTTATTAATTGAACTGACGAAACCATGAAAGAAAAATGGGACATCTTATTTCATATGACTTTTCCACAATTCTGCTGCAACTCCATATGGATTATATCCAAGAACCTTCTGCTTCGGAACGGGAGAGGAGCTTGTCCGGATTTGTTGCAGCTTTGATGGAAAAAAGTACATGAATATATTTTCAGATTTAAATTTTTCTGATTCTTCTCCAAAATCTGATTACCTTTGTGATTTCCAACTGCGTTTGGTACGAGTGAACCATCCAAAGTTGGACCAATTCGGGGAGGAGGAGCGCCGGTTGGGTGGTGGAGTAGCCGATGCCGCGGAATATGAGGAGGACGGATTGAATTTGAAGCCAGGTTGTCATAAATTCCTCGTCTTTCTGTAATATTTGGTATAAATAATTTATTTTTTATCAATTCCGCCTTTATTTTAAACAACTAGTGTATAAGACCGTCTCTCGCCGGGCGAGCGCGAAATATTTATACTGTGAAAATGTCTGTCGCCAACGAAAGTGAAGGTCAAGTTTTGAATGGCGCGTAAATTCAAAATTAAATAAAGCTATAATTAGTAAGTAATTAAGTTTAAATTCACTTCCACTTCCGTCACGGAAAATTACTTTCACTTCCGTTGCCAACAAACATTTCGAGCTTATAATATAGATATTCAACGATTACTGACCGTTTCTACTGCGGCATACAGCCTGCCATGCAAGTACATCATTGGAACGGTGTAGACTCCAAGAATTCCCGCCCCGATAAGCCGCGTGGTTGGAGTCATTTCTAAAAAACAAAAACCGTTAAATTACTTAAAATAATTTCTATGGGGACAATCAGGTAATCGAAGGTAAAATTGAGTTTGCTGGATAACAACAAAGCATCTTAACAATCTACATGCAATTAATTCATCTGTCTTGAAAGCGCTGCAAGCCAAATCCCCATATCCGGTTAAGACATAGGTAACATAGGCGAAAATGGAGACCAGTACGATTAAATGTGCTGCCTGTAAATACGACATGTCAAAAGTAGTTCTAATTGACGACACGAATTTGACGAATCATCAGACAGCGGATACATATTTATGTATTTTTAACTTTTTCATACCAAATAAGATCGTAATAAAACTTCGTATACTGACATCTCATGTTAGCACGATCGCAAAAATTCATATTTACTTCCTCTAAATCCACGCAGGATTGAACTTTCACAGAAATTGAGAATTCAGAGAAACCACGCCACAGTCAGTCTCAAATTCCCTCAAATAATGCAAGGAACTTTGAGAGTGACAGTGGTGTAGTATCTCAGAATTCTAAATTTCTGTAAAAGTTCAATCTTGCGTGGAGTTAGAGTAGGTTTCCATTTTTTACATGTTTACATGTATTTTAGGGTTCTTGAACATTTTACATATTTTCATAAATATTTTGAGGAATTTACGAACATACATTGCCGCCCTCTGCTAATCATATCAAAGTTAAATGATAATTAAAACTTTGTGAATACGTACCACATTCAAAGCAGCGACAACGTAGACGCCGTTTTCCAACGAAATTATATCAGCCATTCCTCGGCCTTCTTCTTGCCCGCTAAAAACCGACATTTCCATCCTCCCGATGTTCTAACGGAAATCGAAAGTGGATTCCAGATTCTGGGAAAAAACTTAAGCTCCTGTCTCAGGAGGATACTGCGCACGACTGGATGGATTTGGGTGGAGAATTTCATTTCAGTTGGAGTTGGATTATTTGGAGTTTGGAAGAAGAACCCTCCTCCCAATGTTGGGAGATGTATGTAGACAGCTTTGTATGGCTTTGTAGCATCAGTTTGTATTGCATCTAGTGGTCTCCACGGTTCGATTCGGTTCGGTTCTTAGACCGAAATTCAAGAACCGAAACCTTTTTAAGTGAAACAGAACCGGATCCGAACCTGACCGAACCGGCAGTGTTTCCATAACATGTCATAGGTGCCACCAAAATTTGGGATTGTACGTCAAAATTTCATTTCCGTAATTTTGGAGGTGTAACCAAGTTAAAATTTCACTTCAGAAACTTTGGAGGAGTGACAAAG